>NW_027507764.1:299777203-300277203 GCF_037356315.1 Lithobates pipiens
TTTAGAAGCACAAATGAATTACCTGATTAGTGATAAATCTCTAATGCATCTTTATGAACCAAAGTTTCTCTCGTTTTTCCACAGTCACATCCACAGAATATAAACTTTCCTTTTTGCAGATCTTTTGTTACATTCCCCAACCAGGTGGACAGTATACTGCCTTAACATAAAGGACTAAAATATAAACAGATACAGAGACATGTTTGAAATGAAGTGGTACATTCTTTCACAGTGAAATGCATCTGTCTTGGTCAGACACAACAGTCTTGCAATAGCACACATTGACAAATATTTTATAAAAATAAAAAAAGTGTATAGTTTATTTTTTGTTAAGGCTTTTCACCATATATATCTATAACCATGTATTTTTTAAAGATTTTTTACTTTTATGTTTTGATATGTTTTTATGTTTTGAAGTGTTGGCTATTTTAAATAAGTATGTTGCATTCATGATGGCTTATTTCAAAACTGAGAAAGGCTGCCAAATTGTAGAACCTTTACAGAAGGATTATTCAGTCTTGCTCAATTTATATATGTAGAGCTATAGCAGCAAATTAACTTTTCTTTTTTTTAAAGAACTGTATTAGAATGCCACATTAATAAAGTGGATGTAAACCTGATTCATGAAATTTGAGCTGGGCACATCTATCTGTATTGTTTTCTTATCTTTCTTCAAAGCACTATGTCCCTTAGCTGTCTCCTGCTCCCTTCTTCTGTTATCAGCCTGATAACTCCTAACAAGTTCTCCAACACATGAGATAAAAGCAAGCAGGAGTTTTGTGTTGGGGAGGATGCTATAGATTAGCACAGAGCTGAACGATTCAACGAACAGATCTGAAAGTCTCTACCTATGAGGAGAGGGGGTGTGTGCCAATCAGCTTTCTTAGCTGTATGTTCAGGCTTCACTGCAGTGCTAACCAGGAAGAGGAAATCTCTTAACACGATGTGCACTTTCTAAAGAATGTATAAAACTGAAAACAACAAATATACATGTAAAACTTATGTAGGCATATTTGTTTCATCCATGTGTATCATCTGAGGCTGTTCACTTCACTGGGTATATGTGATGGTTTACATTCACTTTAATGTTCAACAACAGGTCTCATTCAAAAGGGCAACAGTACATGTAAAGTAAACCTGTACCTAATCTATGTACTCTAAAGCAGTGTTTCTCAACCTTTTTTCAGTCAAGGCATACTTTAAAATTCAGCCCATCCTTGAGGCACCCCATTTTAAAATGTAAAAGGTTTTACCTAATGCAGCAACATCCACACATGTAGAACACCCAAAATTAGAGGTCATTAAGCCAAGGTTCACACTAATGCTAGTGCAGGTAACCCCATGATCCATGCATGTTTCCCGCACTGCATTCCAATCGTGTCAGTGCAGTCTTAACAATACCCCAAATTCAGGTTGCAAACACACTGCCTTTGCCTGCACCGGATCACATGGTACAAAAGTACTATGTAATCTGATTGCAGTATGGTTCCAAAATTATTGCATGCATTGCTTTGGTGCAATGCAGTGTGATTTTAGCCCATTCAAAATATCACACATTTCAACTGAACAGGAATGGTTTAGTTCCTGTAGGATTCACATGAGGTTCATAGGCTTATTCTTCCAAAACGCATTGGTACTGACTCGTATTCCAATGTTTCTCCACTCATTCAGCTAATGTGACCCCAGTGCTGATGGGGCAGGTGAGGGGCAAACAAGGATGCTGTGGAGGCTCCTGACGTCCTCCCTATTAAACCGATGATTTCAGTGGTTGATAGGACGCTGGCAACTAGAGGTTGAAATGGTGCACAATGAAAATCTGTGGCTTTGTGTAACTAAAAGGGAGGCTTGATCCTCCCACCGGCTTGTATACAGGTTTGGGCCATTTTTAGTTTTTTTGCTGGGGCACCCTGGTTGAAAAAGGCTGCTCTAAAGCATTTACAGTATCTCACAAAAGCGAGCACACCCCTCACATGTATGTAAATATTTTATTATATCTTTTCATGTGACAACATTGAAGAAATGACACTTTGCTACAATGTAAAGTAGTGAGTGTACAGCTTGTATAGTTTGTATAACAGTGTTAATTTGCTGTTAATTTGCTGTCCCCTCAAAATAACACACAGCCATTAATGTCTAAACCGCTGGCAACAAAAGTGAGTACACCACTAGATGAAAATCCCAAATTGGGCCCATTTATTCATTCCCCCCCTCCCCGGTGTTATGTGACTCATTAGTGTTACAGGGTCTCGGGTGTGAATGGGGAAGTTATCGCTCTCACTCTCTCATACTGGTCACTGGAAGTTCAACATTGCACCTCATGGCAAAGAACTCTCTGGGGATCTGAAAAAAAGAATTGTTGCTCTACATAAAGGTGGCCTAGGCCAGGGGTCTCAAACTGGCTGCTCTCCAGCTGTTGCAGAATTACAAGTCCCATGAGGCATTGCAAGGCTCACAGTTACAAGCATGACTCCCTCAGGGAGAGGCATGATGGGACTTGTAGTTCCTCAACAGCTGGAGGGCAGCTAATTTGAGACCCCTGGCCTAGGCTATAAGAATATTGCCAAGACCCTGAAACTGAGCTGCAGCACGGTGACCAAGACCATACAGCGGTTTAAAAGGACAGGATCCACTCAGAACAGGGCTCGCCATGATCAACCAAAGAAGCTGAGTGCACATGCTCAGGGTCATATCCAGAGGTTGACTTTGGGAAATAGACGTATGAGTGCTGCCAGCTTTGCTGCAGAGGTTGAAGGGGTGGGGGGTCAGCCTGTTAGCCACATGCTGCATCAAATTGGTTTGCTTTCGACCCAGAAGGAAGCCTCCTCTAAAGATGATGTACAAGAAAGCTCTC
The DNA here is from genome assembly GCF_037356315.1 of Lithobates pipiens. Taxonomy (NCBI): domain Eukaryota; kingdom Metazoa; phylum Chordata; class Amphibia; order Anura; family Ranidae; genus Lithobates; species Lithobates pipiens. Next base: position 299,780,055 of record NW_027507764.1, read on the forward strand.
AAACAGTTTGCTGAAGACAAGCAGACTAGGGACATGGATTACTGGAACCATGTCCTGTGGTCTGATGAGACCAAGATAAACTTATTTGGTTCAGATGGTGTCAAGAATGTGTGGCGGCAACCAGGTGAGGAGTACAAAGACAAGTGTGTCTTACCTACAATCAAGCATGGGGGTGGGAGAGTCATGGTCTGGGGCTGCATGATTGCTTCCGGCATTGGGGAGCTACAGTTCATTGAGGGAACCATGAATGCCAACATGTACTGTAACATACTGAAGCAGAGCATGATCCCCTCCCTTCGGAGACTGGGCCGCAGGGCAGTATTCCAACATGACAACGACCCCAAACACACCTCCATGACAACCACTGCCTTGCTAAAGAAGCTGAGGGTAATGGTAATGGACTGGCCAAGCATGTCTCCAGACCTAAACCCTATTGAGCATCTGTGGGGCATCCTCAAACAGAAGGTGGAGGAGCGCAAGGTCTCTAACCTGTGAAGCTCTGGTGAACTCCATGCCCAAGAGGGTTAAGGCAGTGCTGGAAAATAATGGCAGCCACACAAAATATTGACACTTTGGGCCCAATTTGGACATTTTCACTTAGGTGTGTACTCACTTTTGTTGGCAGCGGTTTAGACATTAATGCCTGTGTGCTGAGCTATTTTGAGGGGACAGAAAATGTACACTGTTATACAAGCTGTACACTCACAACTTTACATTTTAGCAAAGTGTCATTTCTTCAGTGTTGTCACATGAAAAGATGTAATAAAATATTTACAAAAATGAGAGGGGTGTACTCACTTTTGTGAGATACTGTACATATTCAAAACAAGTAGTAAATACATTCTAAAACAAGCCCCCATTCACCTCTGTCATTAATGGAAATGTGGAGAAATGTGTTTTTAGAATTAACAGCAGAGGCGCAGAAATTTTTATTCTGATTCATTTCTGTTGCACCAGAATCTTTGCCGCCTGTCAGCCCTGTAATAGAAACCGACTAAAGCCCAAATTCATAGTCTTTGTCGTGCTCTTTGGGGATCTTTGGGAATGAATTTCTTCACATTATAAGCAGCAAAGAAGGTCAGGGATAGTTTGTTGTATATGTATTTTATTGCTTGTTACAAATATATAATTTAAATCCATCTTCCGAGCACAGATACAATGTAAACAAACAGCCTCAACTCAGTCTCCACCCAGATGCAAACAAACATTTGTTTTCACCGCTACTTCCTACCTAGGGCCTGTCAAAGATTGTGGTAGCTTTTTAATAAGTCACGTATATGAAGGTCCAATAATAGAGAATAATAACAGTCTGTGGAGAATAAAGTGGACAGTTATGGCAGTTTGGTGTATGCATACCTTGTGACAAAGCTGCAGGAACATTGGGGGAGATTTACTAAAATTGGAAAGTGCAAAATATGGTGCAGCTGTGCATGGTAGCCAATCAGCAGTGTTACTAAACCCACAACAATAAAATCATTCTGTATATGCAGTGAAGCATGCTTGCTATGCTTAATGTGGAATGACAGACAGTCGTTTGACTGACAATATGAGCCACGCCAAGTAATCTCAGGAGTAAGATCATTACAGATTCTTCAGTGTAGGTGATACCTTTTCCTCCACTGTGTCCCGTCCAACTAGCAGATAAATTAGGATATGGACAGTTAGATCATGCCTAAATCTGGCTGATTTTTCACAGATCTGTTTTGGCACACAAATGTTAAAAGTCCTGAATTAACTTTTAGACACTCTTTAGACACTCCGGCGACCAAAAATTCTTCCCTGCTCATTACAGCATATCCTTAGGGCAAACACCCCTTTTTGGGTGTGTGGCAGTTTAATCTACAGGTGCTTGTGACGGATGGATATTCTCCTCTGACCCCTTAATTATCGCAATCGAGTTGAAACGCTCTTAGCGGCGATCCAACTTACAACTTTGAAAATAATAAACTCAGTTTAGTCCCTGAAGAAGATAAAAACCATGTGTGTTTTCTGAAATGCGTTGGTTGATCTGTTGCCTTGACAGCTTCTGGGCTTCGGTTCATAGTTATTCTTTTAATTCTGTGTTTTCATGTATATGTTTTGGTTTTATCCAATGCTTTGTATTGTGTTTTTCACCATGAATTGTCTATTCATGTAATAAAATCCAATTATTTTTGTACATTTTTCCTGTCTGTGATCTATGCATCCATTTCTCAGAGGAAATTGGTTTTACTCCATGATTATACTGTGTCCTTCTTGTATTTAACATGAAGCTGAGGGCAAAATAGTTCTGCAATGGAGTATAGATGTAACAGAGTTAAGAACCAGCATAATCTAAGGGCCGGTTCACACCAAAACAGGTTACAGGAAAGGTGCGTTATGTGTACGATTCCCGCATCAAATTTCAAAACTCACTGCCTTTGCGTTCATACATTATTATTATTGGCACCCCAAACGCAAATCACAAATGCAGCAGGCTTACTAATTAGCTTACCTGTAATTTGGGGAATAGAACTGTAAAATGCAGGTAGGCCTTGGAGATCACAAAATAATTCTACTTGATGTGGGCATTTACATTTTAAATTTATAGGGATTGAATAGTATTTACAGGAACAACCTGTATGGATAATTTACACATTGAATCACGAACAAGCTACAGAACTGTGTTAAATGCTTTACTGTAAAAGAAAAGGAAATTTTAGCATGTGTAGACTGCCATTTATAGAGCTTAATGGCTGTACCACAAAGATGAAGTGGTAGAACATCCAGTTTTGAAATCTGAAACTGTGGAAAATTCTGTGTGTGGCTTTACTGGACAGAAACCATTTCAAAAATAGAAAGACATATTTGTTGTTCTCCAGCTCTGACATCAAAGAAAGTAATGGCTAACAACCAGATGAGTGAAATATGAGAAAAACAAGCAGAAAGGGAATCAGTCTGTCCCTAAAAGAAATTAAGAAAATACAAAAAAAGTAGCATTTTCAGATATCATTCCTCACTTTACCATATTTTTCCAAAGTACTTATGTAGAGCTGCCATCCTGTCAAAAGCTAAATCTAGCCCCATCCTATGGTCAGGAAATGCAGATGATATGATCAGGGAATGTAAATGCTGCTGGAAAAATGGTTGCGTTTTCAGCCTTGGTAAACCACAACTTTTTTCTGGGATAACTATAAACAGGGCTCAGAAAAAAAAATTATCAAATGGGAATTTTTTTCTCTGGTACAGTGATATGTGTGCTTTACAAAATATAAAAATACAAAACACAATGCAGAAAACAATGGATGCCTAATTAAAACATGTTTTTTATACAAGTGGAAATCTCAGCGGGATACATTTGACATTTTTTGTGAAAGTCACATGACATACCAAAGCATCTTTTTAACACGTGGTCTTACCCTAGTCAGTGGAAGCAGCAATAAAGGGACATACATACAGTATAGATCAAACTATATGTAGAAATATTTAAACTGAGAACAACCTTCCCCTGGAGTTTTCCCAAAAGGTACGGTGAGAAATTCAGCCTCATACAGGGAATCTAAGGCCGCGTACACACGGGCGGACTGTCTGCCCAACTTAGTCCGCCGAAACACATTTGAGCGGACAGTCCGCTCGTGTGTGGGCTTCAGCTGACTTTTTCAGCGGACAGTCTGACGAACAAAGTCTTACGGAATTTCCATAAGATTGTCCGTCCAAACTTGGTTTGAGCGGACAGTCCGCCCATGTGTGTGCCAGTCCGCTGTACTTTCGAAATGAGCGGACTTTTCCCGCCCGGAGAAAAGTCTGCTCATTTCGAGCGGGTATCCAGGTAGGCGGAGCACGCGACGGAGACGTCGCGGGCCCCGCCGCCTGGTATGGACTTAAAGGGGAACCCCAACACCGAAAAAAATCGGCGTGGGGGTGCCCCCCAAGTCCACAACAGACCCTTGTCCGAGCACGCTACCCGGCCGGCCAGGAAAGGGGGGCGAGCGAGCGCTCCCCCCTCCTGAGCCGTACCAGGCCACGTGCCCTCCACATGGGGGGTGCCTTGGGGAAGGGGGGGACGCGCGCCCCCCCCACCCCAAAGCACCTTGTCCCCATGTTGATGAGGACAAGGGCCTCTTCCCGACAACCCTGGCCGTTGGTTGTCGGGGTCTGCGGGCGGGGGGCTTATCGGAATCCGGGAGCCCCCTTTAATGTACCCCTACCCATTCACCTGTAAAATAAAAGTACCAAAAAAAACCAACACACGAGATAAAATATTTTATTGCACACCTCCGGGGGTCTTCCGTCTTCGGGGGTCTTCTCGCCGGACTCCTCCGCTATCTTCTTGTAGCTCTTTTGCTAGCGGAGGAGTCCGGCTTTCTTCCTCCCCGCCGCCGGCCTCTTCTCCCGACTTCGGGGGTCTTGTCCCCCTCTTCGGTTCTTCGCGCCTTCTTATAGCTCTTTTACAGGCGGTGGCCCGGTCTTCTGTCGCCGCTGTCGCCGCCGCCGCCGCCTTCCGTTCTTCTTCTTCTTCTTCTTCTTCTCCAGGAGATGTTGCCTCGACGATCTCTCCGGCCGGAATGCCAGAGCCGCGCTGCGCGGCCACTTATATAGTGACAATGGGGCGGTGTCACATGGTATATGTCACATGGGTTGGTCACATGGGTTGATGTCACATGGGGACTATGACATCGTAAGGGGGCGGGGTCACCATGTGACACCAACCCATGTGACATATACCATGTGACACCGCCCCATTGTCACTATATAAGTGGCCACGCAGCGCGGCTCTGGCATTCGGGCCGGAGAGATCGTCGAGGCAACATCTCCTGGAGAAGAAGAAGAAGAACGGAAGGCGGCGGCGACAGCGGCAACAGAAGACCGGGCCACCGCCTGTAAAAGAGCTATAAGAAGGCGCGGTGGCCCGGCAGAAGAACCGAAGTGGGGGACAAGACCCCCGAAGTCGGGAGAAGAGGCCGGCGGCGGGGAGGAAGAAAGCCGGACTCCTCCGCTAGCAAAAGAGCTACAAGAAGATAGCGGAGGAGTCCGGCGAGAAGACCCCCGAAGACGGAAGACCCCCGGAGCTGTGCAATAAAGTATTTTATCTCGTGTGTTGTGTTTTTTTTTGTACTTTTATTTTACAGGTGAATGGGTAGGGGTACATTGTACCCTATACTCATTCACATAGGGTGGGGGGCCGGTATCCGGGGGCCCCCTTATTAAAGGGGGCTCCCGGATTCCGATAAGCCCCCCGCCCGCAGACCCCGACAACCAACGGCCAGGGTTGTCGGGAAGAGGCCCTTGTCCTCATCAACATGGGGACAAGGTGCTTTGGGGTGGGGGGGCCGCGCGGCCCCCCCTTCCCCAAGGCACCCCCCATGTTGAGGGCACGCGGCCTGGTACGGCTCAGGAGGGGGGGGGGGGGGGGGGCGCTCGCTCGCCACCCTTTCCTGGCTGGCCGGGTAGCGTGCTCGGACAAGGGTCTGTTGTGGACTTGGGGGGCACCCCCACGCCGATTTTTTTCGGCGTTGGGGTTCCCCTTTAAGTTCATTCCAGGCGGCGGGGCCAGCGACGTCTCCTTTGCGGGCCCCGCCTACCTGGAGACGCGCTCGAAATGAGCGGACTTTCCTCCGCGTGTGTGGGCGAGTCCGTTCATTTCAAAAGTAGAGCGGATTGTATGGCGGACTTAGTCCGCCGTATTAGTCCGCTCAAAAAGTGCCGTGTGTGGGCAAGTCCGTTCATTCAAAAGTTTGGACGGACTGTCTGTCGGATTGTCTGACGAACTTAGTTGGCCAGACAATCCGCCCGTGTGTACGCGGCCTAAGGATATCATGTGTGTTTCCTAAACACAGCAAAAAAAGAAGAACATGGGAGCTTCCTTATCAAATTATAACTGGCAAAGAGTCATGCGCAAAGTTTAAGTTGCATACATTTGCACATAAAAGGGAGGACACATGCCTTGCCTATATGTATAATTTTTTTTGCATGCTGGCAAGGTTGATTGTTTACAAGTTTTGTATGGTGTATTTGTATAATGGTGTGTGCTTACCGTAATTTGTAGTTTAAATTAGTACATATTACATGGTTTTGGTGTGCTACCACTATTGACTAATGGAAAATCTTTCATTGGTTTCATTATTTCACATTTCCTTGAATTTGCAGAACTCTAAAAGCAAACAAGAATCATTCTGTAAAAGATCGCTCTGATCCTGAACAGGGAGTAGCAGCCATAGACCCCTGGAACAGTCCTGATTGTGAAATAACAGACATTTTACAACAAAAAAATCCAACCAGGGACACAGACCATGGCTGTGTTTACCCTAAATAAATTAGGGTCGTCGGTTTGAATCCCAAACATGGCACTACCTGCCTGGAGTTTGTATGTTCTCTCTGTGCATGCATGGGTTTCCTGGGGGTACTCTGGTTTCCTCCCACAATCCAGAGATATTTGGTTAATTTGCTCCTGTCTAAATTGACCCTAGTATGTGTATGCATTAATGTGGGTTGTGACCTTAGATTGTAAGCTCCTTGAGGGCAGGAAATAAATAGTGATAGGGGGAGCTAGATGTATATTATATAACAAACGGTGTTAAAGTGCCAATGATAACATAAAAGGGATATACCAAATAAGACCACATATAACAGATAGATGGAAATATAAAATTCTGAAAACAAAAATTAAACAATAATAGTTCAAATGTCCTTTGCACAGTCCAAATAGTCTGCAGTGAAATATCTTCAATACACCAATATCATTAAAAAGTTCCTCCACCACTTGGCAATGTACTCAAATCACACACCCAATGTGCTCAAATGGGATGTCAAATGGGATGTCCTACTCACCAGACAGCCATGACCTCTTTATTTAAAAAGAAGGTCAAATGATGCTTAATTGAAAAATCTTGGGGCTTGCTCGGATATTCTTAGGGATAAATCAGAAGATATTTTTATGTATATTTGCATCCTCCTCTCCATCATGCTTTCCCATTGTAAATAAAAGAAAGGAAGGGAACCAATAGCGTAATACTGCTTTATTAAAAATATTAAAACAGAAGCAAATTCCCTGCTTACATGTCAGGATAGCCTGCGAGTAGTGCTGAAAGGAGCCGTGCACCGCCCATCTCGCACTCAAAGATCAGCATGCGTTCCACTGCCATTTGGAGATGAACCGGAAGCCATGACCCAGAAGTGACATGACCAGAAAGCACCTCTGCATACATTTGGTTTTACAACATCATCAGCAAGTGTTCTGGTTACTAGGTAGAAGACACTAAATACCATGGAAGTGGAATGTAATTGGTGGGGTTGTTAATCCCCACCTAACTCATTACCCTCCCATTCAAATATCCCCCGTTGAGAGGTGTACCATAAATAATGTAATTCAATACCATAAAATATAACCCACAATCTATAGCAAAAATCTGAGATAGAAGGACCTGGTACCTGATACAAATAATATAATTAAGTCATTAATCTAGATAAAAATAGAAAAACGAATTCCATGGTATTTAGTGTCTTCTGCTTAGTGACTGATACGCTTCCTGATGATGTTGTAAAACGAAACGTATATCGAGGCGATTTCCGGTCACGTCACTTCTGGGCTATTTGGTATATTCTGTTAATGTTATCACTAGCACTTTAACACAGTTGGTTATTTATCATACATCTAGTGCCCCTATCACTATTTCTTTCCAATTCAGTAGATTATCTACACTTTTTGGGGAACAGCTATTTAGTTTTATTTTAATACGAGTTTTTGGCACAAGATTTTTTGTTTTCAAGTCCTTGAAGGCAGGAACTGATGAGAATGTACAATATAGATGTAAAGCACTGTGTAAATTGTCAGTGCTATATATATATATATATACATATATATATATATATATATATACCTGTCATAATAATAAATATCCCTTCCCATCCTTTCCAGTGATCATGCTTCTCTATCTTAATTTATCGTTTTATGTTTATGGCTGAAGTTCTTTAAATAGTTTTCCTATCTTTTGTTTTTCAGACATATATTGGCTCTATATTGACTTCTGTGAACCCTTACAAATTGATTCCTGGTTTATATGACCAAAACACTTCAGAGTTGTATAGCAGACATCACATGGGAGAAATACCACCTCACATCTTTGCTGTGGCCAATGAGTGTTACCGTTGCTTATGGAAAAGACATGACAACCAATGTGTTCTCATAAGGTAAGATCCATTGATGCAATAATTACTATTATTAATAATAGTGGTAGTTGTAGTAGTAGCAGTAGTATCAGCAGCAATATTAAAAGTAGCCATAGTAGTTTATATCTGATTAGTGTGATTAATTTGTGATAAATTAAAGAAAAACTTGTATTGCATAAAGTGGAGAATGTATTAAAACCTCTGTTTAGGTTTTATTTTTGTCTGCTATCTACAACTTGTCCTGGTTATATAACATATATATATATATATATATAACATATATAACATTTAACTTTTATTTTTTTATTAGAATAATAATCATGTTATAATTATCTGCTCTGTGCAACAGTTTTGTACACAGCAGCCCCGATCCTTCTCCCCTGGGGTCCCCCACTGGCGCTCCTGGCTCCTCCTCTTCAGTTAGATCCCCCATAGCAAGCTGCTTGCTATGGGGGCACTCATGCATGCTTGCTCCCGAGCCACCCTGTCTGCGTCTATTGACACAGACTGGTGGCTCTGCCCAGCCCCTGCTCCTTCATCAGAGAATTTGACTGACAGCAGCAGAACCAGGGGCTCCCACTGCTATCAATCTTCCAAGTCGGGAGGGAGAGAGCGGCTGCTCTCAAGCACATCACTGAATCATGATTGGGTACATATAAAGGGGTCGGGGGACTGGGGGCATCCTGCAGTACAGAAGGTTTTTTTTACTGTAGCCTCCCTGGAGGTATGATTATGTCAGGTTTTTGAATCTCAAAGAATAGTACATTGAAATTTGGTGTTTTATATTGTAGGCCTGTAATTAGTAATAACACACTTAAATCTGTCCAAACAAGAGTCTAGTAGACATCCTGAGTATGATAACGTTTGAAAAACTAAACCAAAAAAATTATTATTAATAAATTATAATATAATAAATAACTATAAATAATTATAAAAAATAATAATATAATAATAATAAAATAAATTTCCCCACTAATCACTATTGCTAAATTCTGCAAGTGTTCTAATTTATTATCACTGTTTTCTCGCCGGTCTAAAACCACTTTTGATGTATAGGGACACTTTTTGGTTGCATGTACAATCTCAAGTTTCCAGGCAGAAAGAACAGTACATATAATGTAACAGTGCATGCAGGGCACTGGGCAAAGCACTAGGGACAAAAGGGAGGTGAAATGATTTGATACAGTAATGTAATCTGTAAGATTACAGTGCACCAAATGTGTTAGGATTTTTGTACTTTTTGAATTTGCCGCCGGGCTCCGCCCCATGTGATGTCCCAGTGGGGGGATTTTGTTCACTTCCTGTCCCAGTTTACAACAGGAAATATACAGCAATAAAAATCAAAAAATCTTGAAATTGCTGTCTATTCTACCCAGAACTCCAGATTTATTTTTGCTACTCTTACAAAGTGCATCCTGATAGCATCCCATTATTTTCTAAACATTTCTGTCCCCTTGCATGCATACAGCAATCCTCAAAGAGTATTCTGTTCTAGTATACATCTGGCTGAGGGACATTCAGCATCACAGCCGTTCCCTGTCCTGGCTGGCTGATGAATTCATACCTATCTGTCCCATTTACACCCCATTGTTCTACTGACCTACATAAATACTGGTGGTGGAGTTGTCTTCTTTGATATGTACAAAAGTTGTTTACCAACTAATTGGAAAAGAGCTGGTTCAGGTCCACATCCCTAATACAAAATGTAAAAACCGGGTTCCTCAAAAGGTGGGACTTTAACCACATCCGGACTGCCCACCGTCGTCATACGTTGACTGTTTGAAGAGGAATATTGTATGTGGCAGAAGCTAGCTGCCATAACCCCCGGTATCCTCTTTTTCAGTGAGTGGTCCAGTTTAAGATAAAAGTGGTCTCTTCGGTGGATTCGCTGCAGTGAGAGAGGGGCGCCCCCCCCCCTCCCGCTGTGCTTCGGTGCCTTCCGCCTCTTACTGGAGCCATCGGCAGTAACGGAGTCGATCAGATCTTCACCCTTGCTCGGCGTGGAGACAAGTGGGGGCAGATGGCCCCAACCTGTCTCCATAACAATGCAGGGCAGAAACGATATCAAAGTGTCACTTCCGCCCACAGCTCTTAAAGGGATTTTTTTTTTTTTTGTGACACATTTTTTTTTTTTTTTTAATTTATTGCATTTTAGTGTAAATAATGAGATCTGAGGTCTTTTTGACCCCAAATCTCATATTTAAGAGGTCCTGTCATGCTTTTTTTCTATTACAAGGGATTTTTACATTCCTTGTAATAAAAGTGACAACTGTGTAAAAATAAAAGATAAAATAAATAAGGGAAAAAAATGTTTTAAATGCGCCCCGTCCTGACGAGCTTGCGTGCAGAAGCGAACACATGCGTATCACCCACATATGAAAATGGTATTCAAACCACACATGTGTGGTAATGTCGTGTTCGGTAGAGCGAGAGCAATAATTCTAGCCCTTGACATCCTCTGTAACTCAAAACATGAAACCTGTAGAATTTTTTAAACGTCACCTATGGAGATTTTTAAGGGTAAAAGTTTGTCGCTATTCCTCCAAAAAAAGTGCACTTGTAAGACCGCTGCGTAGAAAGTATTGCAACGACCGCCATTTTATTCTCTAGGGTGTTAGGAAAAAAAATGAATAAGGTTTGGGAGTTCTAAGTCATTTTCTAGCAAAAAAAAACAGTTTTTAACTTGTAAACAACAAATCTCAGAAAGAGGCTCGGTCCTTAAGTGGTTAATGGACCAAGAACTAAAATCTCCAGTAGCATAAACAAAAATATTGCTTTTTGACAAACAAAAGTTCTGGACTAAGCCTATTTTTGACACTTTTTTACAAGTTAAAATCAGTATTTTTTGCTAGTAAATTAATTAGAACCCCCAAACATAATACACATTTTATTTATATATATACAGTTGTGCTCATAAGTTTACATACCCTGGCCATTCTTGGCCATTTTTCAGAGAATATGAATGATAACACAAAAAAAAATTCTTGCACTCATGGCTAGTGTTTGTAAACACAGCTGATTGATAATAAATGGCTAATATGGATAATAAATGGCTTCAGCCAAACACTAACCATGAGTGAAAGAAAGGTTTTTGTGTTATCATTCATATTCTCTGAAAAATGGCTCAGAAACCATAAATTCTACCAGGGTATGTAAACTAATCTAATGAGCACAACTGTATATATATATATATATACATTTTTTTCTGGAGAATAAAATGGCAGCCATTGCAATATTTTATGTCAAACGATATTTGCACAGCGGTCTTTCAAACGCAATTTTTGTGGAAAAAATACACTTCACTGAAATAAGAAAAAAACTAAAGTAAAGTTAGCCAAATTTTTTGGCATATTCTGAAATATGATTTTACTCTGAGTAAATAGATACCTAACATGTTACGGTTTAAAATTGCGTACACTCGTGGAATGGCGACAAACTACGGTACTTACATATCTCCATAGGTGACGCTTTAATCATTTTTAACACTTACCAGTTTAGAGTTCTAGAGGAGTCTTTTGCAAGAATTATTGCTCTTGTTCTGACAATTGCAGCAATACCTCATGTGTGATTTGAACACTGTTTACATTTGCGGGCGCGACTTACGTATGCATTTTCTTTGGTGCTGGAGCATGCGGGGACGGGGGCGCTTTAAACATTTTTTTTTTCTTATTTCTTTTTTTTTTTTTAACACTCTTTAAAAAAAATTCTGATTAAGTTTCTTGCTGTCACATCCCGTGTGACAGAAATAGGCAGTGACAGGTACTCTTTATGGAGGGATCTGGGATCTAAAAGACCCCAAATCCCTCCTTTGCACTTAAAAGTCAAAGCGGCAAAATCAGCATTTTGAAATACTGAACATTTTTGTAAATCGGCGCCATTGGCAGCCGAGTAAACCGGAAGTGAGGTTGGGACGTTGCTTCCAGGTTGCTACATCGGAGACCCGATCAAAGACGATTCCAACTTTGTTCGGGAATCTGGCCAGCCGGTGACACAGGAGACCGGGTGGAGCGGCGGGGGGGAGTCATCCCCTCCCACTACTCATGACAATGGCTGAGCGGCTGCTGAGCCGCATCGGTTGTTATCACCAGAAAGCCGACCACCAGATCAAAAAAAATGGTACCGGGGTAAAGGCTTCACCCTGGTACAACAAGCAGGTACATCGTTTTGTGGGAAGTGGTTAAAATATAAAACAAATAATTGTAAACTCTACTTTATATTACCTGAATATAAAAGTTCCCTCTGTTAAAGATGAAAACAAGTATTAAGTAATATCTTTATAAATAAAACCAAGTTTTCATAAACAAACAGGAATATTTCTTTTTGATTACTGTTAAGTTTAAACTCAAATTTCCTTTAGTTTTAGTCATAGTTTTTTGACTAAAGTGCCATTGTAGTTTTAGTCGTATTTTAGTCATCTGAGTTCAAACTGAGTTTTATGTTCATTTAGTTTCTGTCACTGAAAACATGAGAACGAAAACTATGATGAAGATACTTTCATTGATGGAATTAACACTGCTTCCTGTCCCAGTGACAACATTGTTACCCAGACAGGAAATGTGAAAAAAAAAACTCCAACAGAGATGCAGACAGATCTAGCCCTACCATATGCTTTACTCTAAAATAAGAGTGTTTTACTGCTTTCTATATACCTCATGTAGATTTCCTTTCATTTCCAGTTCTAGTAAAACGTTGTTACTGGGGGGGCCATAAAGCGTATTAAAGGTTCTAACCTATCCTTGTTCTATCAAAAAGCTGAAGAAAATACACATCAAGGTGTAACTAATAGAATAACTTGGCAAATAATTGTCAGTAAGTGGCTGGCACCTTTTAGCACTGCTATTGTGACAGTGATTCCTACCAGGGACCTTATCTAAGTGCTCTAACATGCTCTCCCTGTGTGATCCCAAGCTTCCGGGGCTATGATTTTCACCAACAACCTAAAATGTAGTTGCTGAGAACAGCTGTCTTGGTTAGCTGGTTTCCTGGGTATGGTTTGTCCTAAGATAACACTGATATCCTTCAATGAAATGCAATCCTTAAATCAAACACAAATGTAATGTGTAAAATTAGTTCTGCTTTTTCAATGAATGCTTCATACATTTAAGCAGTTAGTGCCCCCTTGTGGTCAGTAATTATATTACAACTTTTTGGTCACGTTTGAGTATTTCATATACTTTAATTTAAACGTCAAGTTTTGATCTCAATTGTGATATATGCTGCAGTAGTGTAATAAGATAAAATACGTGTAAATATTAAACTCATATACCTGCATTCAATAATTTTCTCATGGCCTTGCTTGTTGAAAATATACATCTGTAAGCATAATACAAGGATTAGTTATTATAACATCTCTGATTTGATTACTCTGTGTGCATTCATATTTCTTACACATATATACTCACAGACATAAAGACAGTAAATAGCAGACATGCAGCCAACTCTTTGATCTTTTCAACCTAAGAACAACAATTTTATATACGGCAAGCTACACGTCCTTAGATGTGATGGCTGAATTCCTTTTCTTGTTTTTTGGCTTCTTTTCCTTTGTTTTTTTTGTGGCATCACAGATGGCCAGTAATCTATGTTCTGAAGCATGTGCTTATGCATAGCAAGGTTGGGGGCATACATGAGTATTGGCTATGCTTTTGTTTTTCTGATTGCATCACTGTCTGGGTGTTGTAGTTCATTGTACATGTGCGTAGGTAAAGAACCTGATTTACCTAAAGTCTGTATGCTTGCTTGCTGACCCCTTAATTTCAAATAGTGTTGCAGGGATTCCTTGCTCTGGTGTACAGAAATAACATATGTAGTGTGCATGTAAAATGCATATGCACTCCAGTCTCTGGGTCCAGAACACATCTACACATTAATTTCTATTCATTACCATTCATGCACAACTAGAAACTTTGGTTCCACATCCATGCAATAAAGGCCTGCATTCAGTGGCCTATAATTTCCATAATTTTTGCTTTTTGTAAATCACAATAGTTGTTCCTGCCACAAGGGACATAGTTAGCTATCTGGTAAGCATGCTTTTTGATGATGCATGGTGGTTACAAACATGGCAGAACGTTTTTTCTAATCCAGTGAACTCCAAACTGCTACCCAGTGGCCAGGTGCAGCCCTTTGTTTGTCTATATCCGGGCCATGCAGCACTTTTCCTTTGACTGATACAAGCCACTATTCCTCCCTCTGACACCTACAATGGGGCATAATTTCTACTGACATGAACAAAGAAAGCACTACTCCTCCTATTGACCCGATGGGGCACTATTCCTTCCTCTAATACCAAGGAGGTGGCATTGTTTACTCCCACCGATGCCAGGACATAGTCTACTCCCACACTCCAGCCCCCCTTAAGTCTGTAGGAAAGTAAACTGGCCATTTGTTTAGAAAGTTTGAAGACCCTTGCTCTCACCCAACATTTTACAGTTTATGGTGGAACCTTCAAATGTCTGTAGGTTCTTCCCAGCCATGCCTGGGCTTTTTCGGATTTTCTTCTTTGCAACTGATTACTGTTATTTTCCCCAAGGTAAACCTCTGTCAGGAATATCTGCTAAGTGTTCCCCCTCAATGCTCTACAGGAGTTCCTATCAGAATGATTGTCAGCAGCATTGACTAAAGCATCCAATAAAATATTGCAAATGATCTGGCTACAATATTATCTCCTTGTTATCGGTCTCTTAACAAGATACTCTACCTTTAGAAAAGATGGAAAAATAAGCAGCAAAATAGCTCTTATCTGGGGCACTTGGTAAAATAAAGCCCTGGCCAAAAGTTTTGAGAATAACACAAATATTAATTTTCACAAAGTCTGCTACCTTAGTTTTTATGATGGCAATTTGCATATACTCCAGAATGTTATGAAGAGTGATCAGATGAATTGCAATTAATTGCAAAGATCCTCTTTGCCATGAAAATTAACTTAACCCCCCAAAAAAAACATTTCCACTGCATTCTAGCCCTGGCACAAAAGGACCTCCTGACATCATGTCAGCGATTCTCTCCTTAACACAGGTGCCAGTGCTGATGAAGACAAGACTGGAAAACACTCTGTAATGCTGATTGAGTTAGAATAACAGACTAAATGCTATAAAAGGAGGGTGGTGCTCAAAATCATTGTTCTTCCTCTGTTAACCATGGTTACCTGCAAGGAAACATATGCAGTCATTATTGCTTTGCACAAAAAGGCATTCACAGGCAAGGATATTGCTGCTACTAAGATTGAACCTAAATCAACCATTTATCGAATCTTTAAGAATTTTAAGGAGAGAGGATCAATTGTTGTGAAGAAGGCTTCAGAGCGCCCAAGAAAGTCCAGCAAGTGCCAGGACCATCTCCTATAGTTGATTCAGCTGCAGAAAAGGGGCACCACCAGTGCAGAGCTTGCTCAGGAATGGCAGCAGGCCGGCGTGAGTACATCTGCACGCACAGTGAGGCGAGGACTTTTGGAGAGTGGCCTGGTGTCAAAGAAGCCACTTATCTCCAGGAAATAGGAGTAGGTCAGAAACCAGGAGTAAGACAGACAGAAAGTTGGCACTTGGAAAAGAGAAAGGATGCACCTGATAGGTAGGGAACCAGAGAGCGGATGATAAAAGTTAGCGAGAAAAGGGGCCCAGTTTAGAGGCCTAGAGAGGGGGGAGAGGTAAGGCTTCGGGAACATCGAGGCCATCCCTCATAAGCAGCCCAAGTTGGCAGGAGGGAGGGTAGGAAAGGCATAAGGCAGCCATGGTTCCCAGACCTTCAGGAACTTAGCATGTGTATCATTGCGGATGCTAGACATCTGTTCGTTAAGCATCAAAGCAGTCATGCAATCTCTTATCCCCTGGAAGGGAACAGATGGTTTCTTCCAAGCTTGGGCAATCGTTCTTTTGGCCGACAAGAATAGATAGGAAGCGAGTTTTCGCTGGTAGGTGAACAGGCCCGGAAATGGGCCCATTACTTGTTTTTAAACTTGCAAGCTGATCACCATCCTAATCCTGGCTGCATCTCCTAAATCACTAACTATAAACATTAGGTACAAGACTAAGTAAGTGACTATTATTTTTGTGTAATATGTATTTTTTTTGGGCATGATAAACCTAACATGTAATAAGGGCAATTAGTAACAGATATTTGTGTGCCAGTACTATTTATAAGCTCCAAACTAAAGCTGAAATCTATTCATTTTGGTGTACCCCTTTGTTCTACCATTCCCCAGAGTATGTTAAAGTTTTAAAGATCTCTGTGGAATCTGTAAGACCAGTTCCTTTATCAGCACCACAAACCACCATATTTTGTACTTTTTCTAACTATATTTGGTCATTGTTGTCATTTTCAGTTTGCCTGTTGCATTACAGCACATTTACAATTACATTATTGACATTGCAGTGGTTAAAAAAAGCATTGTTTTCTCTTCTAATTTCCCTTCTGGCGCCAAGCTGCAAGACACTGAGCTTTTAGTAAGAGATTATTTATTACCACAATATTGCACTGTGTGATTGGCTAAAGCTGTCCAAACCAGTTTATAGTAACAGATTGCTTTTTTATTTGGCCAATTACTCAGTCCCTTCTTCTCAACGCTGCCCTTTCTTTATTAATTCCTTATGAGACTCCTTTGTAATGGCGCGGTCTTGCTATCAAACATAAAGCAACCACAAAGGATGAAAAAAAAAAAAAGAAATCATTTAAATGATCTGTCAATGATCATTTGACAGTAAATGCATTTACAAGAAATTCCTCAAGAGTGCCATTGTTACATATTTCCTTACAGCTAGAGTTATTTAATCTCCAGTGCATGAGATGTGAGTTTACAAGTAGTTTGGATTGTATGTATATTCACGGATCTGTCATTTTTATATTGTATGACTGCTGTAGTCTGGGCTGTTGTTTTGATTACTGCAAATTGATTTGTTAAATCTGAGATTACAAGTGGTTCATATTCCCCAACTAACAAAAGCCTGCTTTTAATAGAAGCTATAGCTCATACAGACCATATGCAATTGTAATATGCATGCTATAACTTCTTTATGTTAAACCAAAGAAACTCTTCTTCCACTAGTATGTTTATGCTGTGGGTTTTTTTTTAAGTGGAAGTTTTGTTTTTGGTTTATCATGGGGAAAGGTTGGAGAATCAGTTTGCTTTTTTGATCGCATGTGTCCCGATTGAGATTTTCTTTTTTTTTGGTTGCATACCAATAACCTATAACGTCTCATCATAGTACTTTTGAAATTGTTATGCTGTCATTGTTACTGTAAACCACCTAGTTTATAATATGCCATAATATTGATCTTTATCATCATAACTGTTATTGTTTTCTATGACTCACAGCTGCACTGTGTACCTTTTTACAATGTTGATTACATTTGAACAATTTTACAGGTCATACTACGTATTTTTCAAATTTTAAGGCCTCATGTACACTGCTGCTGGTAAACGGACATTCAAAGGCAGTTGGATGCTTTTTTCAGCTGCCCCTGAACTCATCCAATGTTATCTTATGTGCACATGTACACAGGCTTGTTTAGACCCCTTTCACACTGGGGCGTTTTTCAGGTGCTTTAGCGTTAAAAAAAGCGCCTGTAAAGTGCTTGAAAGATGCCTCATCTGTAACCCCAATGTGAAAGCCCGAGTGCTTTAAGAGCCCTTTCACAATGCCAGTGCCAGAAAAACACTTGTAAAGCGCCGCTTAAACAAGTACCAGCGTTTTTTTAGCACTAGTGGGGCGCTTTTAACCCCTGCTAGTGGCCAAATAAAGGGTTAAAAGCGCCCACAAAACGCTGCTGCCAAAAGAGCTTTGCAGGCGCTTTTCAGGCGTTTTGCAGGTGCTTCCCATTGATTTCAATGGAAAGGAGTGCATTAGGAGCTCCAAAAGTGCTGCAAAGAAGCTGCTTGCAGGGCTTTTTTTGATGCCCTGCCAGCACAGCACCTCAGTGCGAAAGCACTTGGGATTGCAGTTGCGGTTTCTTTCAGGCGCTTTACAGGCGCTTTTTTTTAAAGCTAAATCGCCTGAAAAACGCCCCAGTGTGAAAGGGATCTCATCAGTGTGAAAGCACTCGGGCTTTCACATTGGGATTGCAGATGAGGCTTCTTTCAAGCGCTTTACAGGCGCTTTTTTTAACGCTAAAGCGCCTGAAAAACGCCCCAGTGTGAAAGGGATCTCAGTGTGAAAGCACTCGGGCTTTCACATTGGGATTGCAGATGAGGCTTCTTTCAAGCGCTTTACAGGCGCTTTTTTTTACGCTAAAGCGCCTGAAAAACGCCCCAGTGTGAAAGGGATCTTGGGCCCCTTTCACACCACTTGCGTCGGCGGTAAAATGCCGCCATTTTTAGCCGCTAGCGGGGCGCTTTTACCCCTGCTAGCGCCCGCGAAAGGGTTAAAACCGCCGGCAATATGCCGCAATAGCGCCGTTTTGCCGGCGGCATTACAGCGCTGCCCCATTGATTTCAATGGGCAGCAGCGGTGGAGGAGCGGTAAACACACCGCTCCTTCACCGCTCCAAAGAAGCTGCTGGCAGGACTTTTTTCTGACGTCCTGCCAGCGCACCGCTGTAGTGTGAAAGCCCTCGGGGCTTTCACACTACACACAATGGTGCAGCTTCTTTAGGGCGTTTTGCAGGCGCTATTTCTAACGCTATAGCGCCTGCAAAACGCCCTGGTGTGAAAGGGGTCTTAATGTAGTTTTTAGGCAGTTGCGTTTAGAGGCTTTTCTTTGAAGGCAAAAAAAATTAGTTCAGACGCCAAACTTTCATACGCCAAATGCGGCTAAATGCGCTACCCGCATAGCATTTAGCCGTGTTTTCGTTTAGAAGCGTTTTTAATAAAGGTGCCCTATTTTTTTACATAAGACAACTTAAAAATGATAGCAAACGATGAAAACCCACTAAAAAAATGTTTCAAAACGTCTAATTGCTTGCAATGCTTCATAGACCATTTATATACTCCTAATGAGCCCATGATCCAATCCAATACACCACTAGCTGTACATACATGTTGGAAAAATATCCTACAGACATGCGCTGCGCAATCAATGGATGAGTCCAGTAGCAGCGAACTCTGGTCCTCGCATGCAATTTTCAACATCTTTCCAGCCTCATCAGCAGCAACGTCAGGAGCATTTCCTCACATATGCTCATTATGGGATCCATAGTAAAAGCACCAATATTGAGGTAGATACAAGTACACTGCTGCTCTCTCAGCTGCTGCTACTCACTGAATGGCTGTAATAGTTAAATAATACTGTTTTTTGTGCTTTGGGAGGGTCTTATGATGTTATCTTAAATAAACGCTCCTAGACGCATACGCGACTAAAAGCGCCATGCAAACATGGCTTAACGGGCGTTTTTAAACGCCATTTACAAGCTGTCAAAAAAATTGTTCAGAAGAGGTTGCTTCAGCGTCCCGTGTACATAAAGCCTTAAGAAAGACCTATTGAAAGTAAAAGTAAGGGTGTGGAAATGTAAAAAAAAAACTGCTTGACCAAGGGACTAAATCTGTGTCCCAATTTACTTGTCCTGATACAAAGACATTTTTTTTTTCCCAGGATGGAATTTATGAAGGGTTGATGTTTTTTTTATTAGGCAGAGGTATTTTTAGAAATGTCTGGGGCTTTTAAAACGAAAGGAGCTTTATGTATTTTTTGGCTAGAAAATCAGTTAGCACCCCCAAACATTATATATTTTTTTAAAGTAGAGGCCCTAGAAAATAAATTGGTGGATGTTGCATGTATATGTCATACAATATTTGCGCAGCGGTTTTCAAATGCTATTTTCTTGGAAAAAATACACTTTTTTTTTCACTTTAATGCAAAAAAAACAATACATAACTAATTTTTGGTACAATATAAAAGATGATGTTACGCCCAGTAAATAGATACCAAACATGTAATGCTTTAAAATGACAACGGTGACAAACGATATACATTTTACTATCCAAAGGTGATGATTTAAAAGACTTTACATATTACCACTTTAGATTAACACAGAAGGTCTGGTGCTAGAATTACTGCCCATAATCTTTTGTGGTGTTACCTCACATGTGTAGGACAATTGCTGTTTGTGTGCATGCGTGTGTGCGGGACTGACACGTGCGTTCGCATTTGCGGGTGAGCATGGGGGAACGTTGGTGGTTTAAATTATTTTTTTTTTACATTCTTTTTTACACTGTCATTTTAATTTTTTATTTTTTTTGTATTACTTTTATTGTTGTCACAAGGAATGTAAACATCCCTGGTGACAGCAAAAGGCAGTGACAGGTACTCTGTGGAGAGATCCGGGGTCAATAAGACCCCAGATCCCTCCTCTGCCCTTAAATGCACTTCATCACACCAAGATCAGTGTGAACAAATGCTTTCTGTTTTTAAAATTGCCGCCTGGGGAAACTGGTAGTGATGTATACTTATCATTTACTGTTTCCTATATCATGGAGGTTGAAAGAGTGGTCTCCATCTTTGTTCATCTCTATGATTAGCCAGGGGAAGTGCTGGCTGTTTGATTGGGTGCCCTGATCGGACAGGACAGGCCACGAAAGGTGGCTGGAGGGGGGAGGGGTGTCCCCTCTTGCTGCTTGTAAAAGCGATCCAGCAGATTGCTTTTACAAGAGAGCCAGCCGTCGGCTCTAAACACTGTTGCTTACCTGCAGCAGGACTAAGTGTTAAAAACTTCTTTCCCGCCACCCAGAACTGCATGTCCCTAGCGTCGGGCAATAGGAATTGAACATCCCTGTGTCACGTATGGAATTATACCTAATACTAACTATTAAGATTAATAGTAACATACTGAAACTTAAAGTGTATCTCCTAGATAAACCTTTAATTTCGGTTTTGAATAGAGTAGGTAAAGGGTGGAAAAAATTTGGGATTTCTTTTGATGTATGTATAAGACTGAGGATATTTCCCTTAAAATTTAAATAAACACAGGGGGTTTTTTACGAAAGGAAAATGCACTTTGCACTACAAGTGCATTGCAAGTGCAGTCGCTGTAAATCCGAGGGGGACATACAAGGAAAATATAAAACAGCATTTTGGCTTGATTGGATGATAAAATCAACAGAGCTTTCCCTCATTTCAGATCTACCCCTCAGATTTACAGCGACTGCACTTCCAAGTACACTCGCAGTGCACTTGTAGTGCAAAGTGGATTTGCCTTTTGTAAATAACCCCCAAAATCTATTCTCCTGTTTGACATGTCCACTGTAAACAGTTTTATTTTTTGTGCATTTTTTAAGTCTATTGCAATGTTTCCTGGGGATTCTGCCAAGTAAAATCACTTCCTGTTTTAGGTTGACAACGCTAAGCCACTGTAATTATGACAGGTAATATTAGCCTACCATAATCACTTCTTTAGTTAACATTAGGAATGCCCACCAGGCATAGCAGATTGGTAACCCAACGGCCAACTGAAGGACCTTGCACATCATTCTGATAATTGCAAGAAAGTGGCTTAGTGTTGTCAGCCTTAAATTGCAATAAATTCACAAAGAGAACTACAGTGAGACATGATTCCAAACATACTGAAAAATTGATTTAAGGTTTATATACTTCATTTTCCAGAGACTCAAAAGAAAGTCAGAGGAAATCTCTCCAAAGTCAGAAATCAACAACGGTTGATTTACGAAAACTGAAGAGTGCAAAATCTGGTGCAGCTCTTCATAGAAACCTATCCAGGTTTTTTGACAAAGCATAACTGAACTAACTGAAAGTTGTTGTACACAATGTACAACCACTTTTACCTACAGGTAAGTCTATATTAAGGCCATGAAAGTTGGCTGGCGGGGGGGGGGGGGGGGGGTCCCCTCTTTCTGCTTGTAAAAGCGATACAGCAGATTGCTTTTACAAGAGAGCCAACCGTCGGCTCTAAACCCTGCTGCTTACCCACAGCAGGGCTAAGTGTTAAAAACGTATTTCCTGCCCTTTATCAAGGCTTACCTGTAGGTGCTGGAAATATCTACAATAAACCCCTGCCCTGTCTATGGTGCATGCACACATTAGAAAGGGCAGATCGTGCTGTTTCTAAAGGGGGTCATGCTGTGACTGGTGGCTCCCGCGTGCATGTGCGCAGAAATAAAGAGGAAGTAAAACCCATCAGGGTTGAAGTTAGAAACTGATTGGCTACCATGCACAGCTGCATCCAGATTTTACACTCTTATGTTTTAGCAAATAAACCCCACTGTGTCATTGGAAACCAGAACAAAGAGAGAGTGTGACACAGGCATCAATAAAAACCTGACAGATCTTCTAATGCCCCGTACACTAAAAAATCAGGCAAACTTTTTCATCCGAGGAACAATTGTATGATTTTCTAATAGTGTGTACACAACTTTCGACAACTGACTCAGACCTTCTGAAGGGACTAACTCCAAAATGTCCTCATACGGGAACAGAACAAAAGATTTTTGTTTAATGTGTACCGTTTTCGTATTATTTTCGTTGGAGAAATATCAGATATGAAAAACTGCACATGATCAGAAACAACAAATAAAATAAAATTCTTTGTCGTACAAGAATTTTCGTACATTATTTCTATCCTCGGTTTCGACTTGCTCTGAAGCATTGAGGAAAACCGACTGATTGTTCGCCTGATTTTCTCATAGTGTGTACAAGGCTTAAACCCTTCCATACCCTATCAAAAAAGCAAACAAAATGTTTTGGTTTTAGATATACTTTAACAGTGTTTATGGTTATTTACGTATCAATTACTGTGCGAGCAAAAATCATATATAATCCATTATTGCATTTACCCACATGTATACTTTTTTGCTTAACATTATATTTCCTCTTTTTTTTTTCAGTGGTGAAAGCGGAGCAGGCAAAACAGAGAGCACAAAACACATTCTAAAGTACTTGTCTGCAATGAGCCAGCATTCCCTAGAACTATCTTCAAAAGTAAAGACCGCCAGTGTGGAACAAGCAATTTTGGAGAGCAGGTAATGTATTGCTTTATATCAGTAGTGCCTTTCCATTTCAGCAGATGGACTCCGCTTATGCACTGCTTGCTGGTTTACAAAATGGTTTACATGGTGCTGCAATTTGATGTCGTTTTTAGCTCTTTTGTGATTTTAAGGAAATAAAAGTGCTTGATAACATTACTAAGTCTAACAGGTTCCCACCTGTTGCAGTCCCAATTGCTCTGTTATGTTCTTTAGGTGGATGTGTTCAAAAGATTCAAACATATTGTGAATAAAACTCACAGTTTGATATATTTCCTAGAGATGTACAGTCAGGGTGTTGTTTCTACAGAAAGGTAATTCCTTCAGGCTAATTAACAGTTCAGTCACAGACAGAGGAGTAAATGTTTAATAACAAATTGATAAAGTCTTCTTGTTGGAATTTGGTAGTATTTTTATTTTTTATTTATTTTGCAATAGATTTTTATTGAATTTTCAAATAACAAACAGGGAAAGGAGTGAGTTAGTATAGCACCCCAGCACCATTCATCAATAGCATAAAATATATCAGTGATGGCGAACCTATGGCACAGCTGGCACGCAGAGCCCTCTGTGTGGGCACATGAGTAAGAG
Organism: Lithobates pipiens; assembly: GCF_037356315.1. Taxonomy (NCBI): domain Eukaryota; kingdom Metazoa; phylum Chordata; class Amphibia; order Anura; family Ranidae; genus Lithobates; species Lithobates pipiens. The sequence continues at coordinate 299,803,675 of NW_027507764.1, forward strand.
GAGCACTGCTTCCCCCCATAGAGCTACATCTTCCACATGGTTCTGGGGCCAGGGGTAACATGTCCAGGGTGGGCGTGGATGAGACAAGGTGGTGCTGCTGAGTTGGAGGAAGTCACACCGACACTGGACGCTGGAGGCGGGTGAGATTCTAATATCCTGCTGCAGCCATTCCATTGTCTTTCCATGGTCTCAGCAATCGCCCCTCACACTTATCAAATACTCAGTTCAGGGCCACCAACAGGGGGGTACACGGGGGGTTATTGCAGAGGGACAGGAGGACAATCACAGGACACTGCACTGTTTCTCTCCTTCCAGCAACTGAAAGCTGGCTTCTTTCCCTGCCAACTTTCAGCTGCTGAAAGGAGAGAAACAGTGCAGAGTCCTGTAATTGTCCTCCTGTCCCTGAGCCTATCACTATTACTGCCCAGTTCTGCTACAGTCTGTGCAGCTGATTGATAAAAAAAAATAACATTAGCATTTATGTGGAAATAGCGTGACATTCCATGTAAACGGAGCACTATTTATATGTAAATAGCACGATATTCATATTTAAATAACGTGACCGGCCATGTGCAAATCCTGCCCCTCCCCCAGTTCCCACCCACCATCATCTCCTAAATGGTGCCCATGAAGTGAATGCAAACAAATGGAAGTCCTGCTTGCCACTGCCATGCTGGATGTTCCATCAGGTACAGGTGAGCAGGGGGTTGGGGGGCAAAGGTGTGCGAAGAGGCAGTATGCAGAGGTCAGCAGCTTTGTGGAGGTGCAATAGTGAGCAGAGGAGGGCATGTAGAAGTTAGCAAAGAGGGGGGCTTTAGGGTGCAGATGTGAGCAGCTAGGTTGGGGTGTATTTACATATGCAGCAGCCCTTGCTATCCCTCTAAGAAGCAATCCATGGTGGATCAATTTTCAGAAGGCAGTTGACAGGTGGCTGGGAGGCAATATATCACCTTCTCATCACCGCTTTTAACCCAATGGCACTTTGAAATAAATAAGTTGGTCTTGTGTTGGGCACTCAGTGTTCGCCATCACTGAAATATATAGATGATAAAGGGACCGATATCTTGAGATTAGATAATTTGGCATTTCGCATTTTAAGGCCTTCAAAACTGTGATAGGTAGTGAAGAGTGAAATCAAAAACTTATGCCCTTAGAAATCCTGAAGGTGTTGGTTGGTTTTCGGGGCCCTGTAGGCTCCCAAAAAGTCCTACACATGTGGTATCCCCATACTCAGGAGAAGCAGCAACATGTATTTTGGGGTGCAATTCCACATATAACCATTGCATGTGTGATCAATATATCATTTAGTGACAACTTTTTGTAAAAATGTTATATTTTTTGTCATTATTCGTTCACTTGGGACAAAAAAATTTAAAAATGAAATATTCAATGGGCTCAACATGCCTCTCAGCAATTTCCTTGGGATGTCTACTTTCCAAAATGGGGTCAATTTGGGGGGGGGGGGGGGGTTGTACTGTCCTGCTATTTTAGCACCTCAAGAAATGAGACAGTCATAAACTAAAAGCTGTGTAAATTCCAGAAAATGTACCCTAGTTTGTAGACACTATAACTTTTGCGCAGACCACTAAATATACGCTTATTGACATTTTTTTTACCAAAGACATGTGGCTGAATACATTTTGGCCTAAATGTATGACTAAAATTGAGTTGATTACATTTTTCTTATAACAAAAAGTAGAAAATATAATTTTTTTTCTAAATTTTCTTTTTCCATTTATATTGCAAAAAATAAAAATCGCAGAAGCAATCAAATACCATCCTAGCTCTGTTTGTGGGGAAAAAAAAGACGTAGTTTGGGTACAACATTGCATGACCGCGCAATTACCAGTTAAAGCAGCACAGTGCCAAATGTAAAAAGTCTTCTGGTCTTTAGGCAGCCAAATGGTCCAGGGCTTAAGTAGTTAAGGCTTAAAGCTGGAATCAGTTACTGATTTTGGTACCCTGGACAGATTTGGACTCTTTGGACTAATTTCTTCCATGTTACACTGTACACTGGCAGCTTCTACTACAATTTAACATGAAATATTCACTGTTATCAAATAATTTATTAGGCATGTGTTAAAGTGCTATCCTAGTGGAATGTGGTTTACATTTCCTGCTAATGATTTTACCAAATATCCATGATATTTTTAGGTATAATACCAATACATTTCTCACCCCTGTTTATCTGCTGCTGATCCTTTTAAAGAAACATTAGCAAGAGCCAGATCTTTATTTTTGAAACACTGAGATTGAATTCACAATCTAGCTGATCAGTGAATGTTGTTTTTGCTGCTTTTCCTAACTGTGATGCACTGTTAACCTTAGGGAAGTAAGTAGGAGACAGGCAGCAAGATGGAATGCAGGAAACTAGCTGTAGAAATAGAAATTATAGTCAGTAAAGAATGTTATCAAATAGATAATGTAATGGGCAAAAGGCTAAATGTCGTGTAACTAAAAAAAAATCTGCAACACAAAAACATAATTTTACAGTAGATTTACAAGAGGAATCTGGTTACTTTCTAAAATTAATGTGACATCAATTTACCATGTTTTTGTGTTTCCTTTCACAGTCCTATCATGGAGGCCTTTGGGAATGCAAAGACTGTTTACAACAATAATTCAAGCCGTTTTGGAAAATTCATTCAACTGAATATATGCCAGAAAGGTCATATTCAGGGAGGAAGAATTGTAGATTGTATCCTTTTTCATTATAGCAGCAGAGAGCGTTTCTTATTAAGATGGAATAAGTAACTGTGTCTCATATCTGTGATAGGTGCATTAGTGATCTAACTATTGGCAGCAACCAAATAAGTTATTCTTAGACCTGGAGTACAGGTATTGCTCCAAAGCCATACTCCCGTTGTTAAATGCAGCAACTGTTGAAGAGACCATTGCACACCCGAAATGTAATGCCTATACAGTGTAGGACTGATTTAAAAAGGAGTAGATAATGTTCATATAGCAAGCCAAACCTTCACTTACTGAATAAGGCCTCATTCACATGTGTACTATAGCGTATACCCATTCAAGGACTGTATATATCAGCATGGGGGGAGGGCACAGATGTTTTGAGCATCACCTTGCAGGTAGCACCATTCATGTCAATTGGGGTGCAGCAGCTGCAGAGAAACACCAGCTGTTCTCAATAGGACAGAATGCATGGCCGTACGTTTGGGGTCGGATACCTGCACCCACACAGATGTCAAATTTCCTGTGTTTGTGCAGATGTTGCTTCCCAATTGAAACAAATAGGTTTGCCTGCACAGAGATGCAAAACACCTGTGCGGGGAAACATGGCTCTCGCACAGGCGTATGCTATTCAATTCAATCATCTGGTCATGTGGAAGTCAAAATATGTTTTATGCCCTGGCGCATGATTGGTCATTCAAAGTATTCACTTAGGCCCCTTTCACACGGGGCGGATCAGTAATGATCCACCCCGTGATGATCCGCTCGCTCAGCGGGGATCGCTCCATTGTCCCCGCTCAGCCGGCGGCAGGCAGGGCGGTCTCCGCTCTCCTCTATGGGGACCGTCTGTCCGTGTTCATCTGATCCGATCTGCAGACGGATAGAAAAATAGGATTTTCCTCCGTCTGCAGAATCGGACAGTTGTGGAGGCGGACAATAGCGGGTGTCTGCGGATGTTCATCCGCAGACACCCGCTATCCCATAGGAATGCATGTTTGTCCGTATTTCATCCGCAAACGGATGGATGAAATATGGACATAATGTCCGCATATGTGAATGGGGCCTAAATTGACTCATCATATTCAGTTTGGCTATTTTCTAAGTTAATATTCTATACTTCTTTAGTAATCCAGCCTGGATTTATAAGAAACAAATACTTCCCATGTTTTTCCTTTTTAGCTGCAAGTCATCTTTACAGTTTTTTTATGTTGCAGATGTTTCAGAGAACCAAGCTACAATAAAAAATAGCAAGAGAAAACTCACCCAATGCGTCAGCATTTTGGATGATGTTACTGCTATAATGCTATAATAAAGTTTTCTATGGAGAAGCTGTTGAGTGGCCGGCTCGTACTTGTTATGGACCTACAATAAAAAAATACCGTAGGGTGAATTAACAATTCCTCTAAACTGAGAAACCAAGTGGGTGTGAGCTCCTTTGTTATAAGTGATCGGCTCTTTTTTCTATGCTGCATCTGCACCAGACATGGCACAGAGAGCAGGAGAGCTTGAGCTGCTTGCTCTGGCTCCCTACACATGTCTCTGCTCCCCCACTATAATGGGAGGGAGAAGGAAGGCTGTTAACCTTTGTTTGCTGGGGTTAAAGGCTAGGCTAAAGCTCCATACACACTATCAGATTTTCTGCTGATTTTTTCCTTCAGGTTTAACCATGTAGTGGAAGGGCCTGCCTGATTGCATACAAATTGAAACTCCTAAGGTTTGACCTCATATTATATGGTTTTGGTAAATCTGAAGCAAAAAATCAGCAGAAATCTGATTTGTAGTTATTTCCCTGTCTATATGCCAGTGTAATATGTTACTTGCATGAACAGAGAGAGATGTGTTAAAATGTCTGCCAAGTTACCAGCAGACGGTTCTCATCCTCTACACCAGAGCCATCTACAGCAGTTTTCCATATTCTAGACTGCGGCGATCCCTGTGTTAATTGGACTCACAGCCCATGCCAGTTTGTATGGGTTCTGAATTTTCACCATGTTCACTAAAGCCCTTGTAAGGTGAAAATTCCCTTGCAAAGTTATCAGCCTATTACCCTTTAGTAAATCAACCTCTGCATCTTGCAAACATTATTTTATTTTTTTATCACATCACAACAAAATCAAAGAAAAAAAACTACCCTTTATTCTAGTTTTATCAGTGTTTTAAAATAATTATTGTTACTTTAGATACAAAGTATACATTTTATTCTATATTTTCTCCTGTTTAAAATTACACTAACATGATGAATCTGGGGCAAAGCTACTATTTGCAAGTGGATTAAATGCTTCCCCCCCCAATACCATGCTTTTTTCAAAGTGACTATAAAAAAAAAAATAACAAAAGCACATCTGTTAAAAAACAAATAAACAAATACGTTTAAATCTTAATGGTTAGGAAAATAGAAATAAACAAAAGCAATCATCAGGAAAATATTAAAGGGAGAAGGAATCAACTGAAGCCAAAAAGGGTAGACTGAAGGTCTATAAGGGGTTAAGTAGGGGATACATTTTATTTAAAAAAATCTTGCTAGATTGTTCAATTGCCATATGCAGGTTGAAGCTCATCATTTTGATTTGCAGGTTAATAAAGAAGAGTAGATACAAAAGTAATATGTATCTATCTCACATCTGAAAAGTGTTTGTAAACACTGTATCAAGGTTCCTTTTTGGAACAGCTATTCTACAGCTATTTTATTTACACAGAAGCTCCTGGTTTTCTTTCTGATAGACGGAAGATGCCAGCAAGTATGAGAGGGGGAGCAGCAAGAACAGGGCATACTTTCATTATGTTTTTGCGTGTGCGTAGCACACCCAGTGTTCACAACTGGTTAAAGAACAACAGTCATAGTGGTAGGTGCCCACTTTCAGATGAAAGGACATCGGCATTATTTTGTTTTAAAAGGAATCAGAAGATAGAAACAGATGAAAATATCCACCGCCTTCCAGTGTGAGTTCACTATTCCAAAGCACTCAAGGGACCAATCACCATCTCCATGTGAAGTCCAAACTCACCAGAACAAGGGGCTGCCATTATTAACAGCAAGAGGCCCCGTGACAGATGTCCGATCTCCCCGGATCATGTGCAACAGTCCCCAGTGTCCTGCATTCAAAGACTTCTCCAGATAGACTTGAACTAGAACAAATAACGCACGCCAGGATCCAAGGATAATCTTCAATAGTTTTGTTTTTAATTAAAATATAAAATGAGCATTACAAATAGTAATCAAACAAAAGCACTCAAAATGATAGCTGCTGCCGACCCAGGATCTCACAACTGCTTTACGTCAGCAACAGAATCTCTGCCACTTGGGAGGGAGGGGCCATTGAATGCAGGACACTGGGGACTATTGCATGTGACCTGGGGAGATCTGACGTGTGTCACGGGGCTCTTGCTGTTGTAAGGGCAGCCCATTGTTCTGGTGAGTTTTGACTTCACGCAGAGATAGTGGTTTTTTTCTTGAGCACTTTAGAAGAGTGAACTCACACTGGAAGGTGGTGGATGTTTTCATATGTGAATATTGGCAATGGTATATGTCTATATGGGCTACTTGATAAATAAAAGCAGATAGGCTGCACATTATTAATACATGATGTGGGTGTTCTTGCAGCTGCTAGTATTTCATGGTTTGATTGATTTTAATGATTTTTTTTTCATAATATAGCAATGCCTGTATAAATCACTCGAAATGTATGTGCTTCTTATTAAAGCATGGCTTTTCATTTTGGATCATATGGTATTTATCTTTAACTTCAGCGTCTTTCTAATAAAGATTTATTAGAAAAGGTTAGTGAACTATTTTCATTCTTCATATATCACCTCCCCCTAGAGTCTAACATACCAGAGATTAAATGCTGATTTTTTATTTTTATTATTATTTTTTTATTATTTTGTAGAATCGTGTAGTAAGACAGAATCCCAAGGAGAGGAATTACCACATATTCTATGCACTGCTGGAGGGTGCAGGGAAAGAGGAGAGAGGTAAGTTTATTACATGTCCAGGGCATTGCAGTTTACTGTAAAGTGGTAATAAGCGCAAAAAACAAAATATTATATTGCAGCTTGTTAGTTTTTTGATGTGATGGCTGTTTTTTTTTATTTTTTATTTTTCCCTGTATTTCCACCTGTTGATCAAGTCTGCTAGTGCATCTAACCCTATCCTCTCCCCAGACTGACAATGCTGCTGTCCAAAGGTGTCTCTATTGCTCTTCCAGTCAGAGTGGAGACTCTAAGGCAGAAAATGTGTTACTGGCCAGATCACCAAGTGGACTTGGACTTTTTTTTGTAAGGTCTCGTGTCTTCCTTGTGGTTACAAGATAGGACTCAGAGAGTCTGTCATGTACATGAGGGCCATGTGATATGGGGGTCTTTGTTATTTGGGGAAGAACTCATCTCCTATCCAGCACCTGCTCCAACTCAACCAGGTTTGCAGACAGTTATCCTCTCAAGGTTCCTGTATCCCACAGTGTGTTTCTCTATGACATGCACCTGTCCAGCACTATCACCTAATGATGTACTGTCCCAATTCACACCTTTAGTGATTGCAGGCATCCACTTCAATTTCTCCAGTTCAGCCAGAGGTTTGGTACAGCTCCATTTTAATGTCCTTGAGGTAATTAGTAATAACAGTCAATAATAAAAAAATACTCTTCAGTTCATCAATATAACATGTCCTTTTGACATGGCAGTGTACCTTTCATAAGCTGGTATAGGGATGCCTATCCTGGGATAACACAAATTGGATTAAATCCTTTAGTCCATCTCTCTAACCAGGCTTCCCTTACCACTGGCCCACTGACCACTGGTTAAGCTCAAACCAAGATTTATATATGATCCTGCCAGGGACAGTATATGAACTCCCCTCACTTTTTGAGAAGATTCTGAGAAAGGTTCACCCTTAAAGGGGCAGTAAGCATACAAGCCAAGTCAGGAATGCCAGAGCCAGGTCATAGCTTCTACCATGCATACTTGTTTAATTGGATCTTTCAGAAAGGGAGGTCAGCAATGTGAGCTACAACATTAGTACAGTCGTCCTTTGAGAAGATGTAAAAAAAGAAAGGGTTTTGTTCGTTTCTACCTGGTTGTAAAATTTTACTCCGCAACGAATTCAGTTCATCACACTGTTTTTTATACACAATTTTCCTGTATGCCGGCTTCTAGACAGCTATTATGCTAATATGGCAGTTAATGTTTAGTGTATTCATGATTCAGAATTCCCTTTCTTCAATTGTGTAAACAATTACATAATTAGTACAGTCCAAATTCCATAAATGCGTTCTTTTTACTTCATGAAGTATAGACAGCTGCAGTACTTCATTTATATAACAAGCTGCTCACAATTGTTATATATTATGAACTTTAAAAAAGTATGGTCTTCAAGAAATGCATATAGTTTTGTTACAGGATTTTTGTTCCTCCTTCTTTTAAGTACTAATAAACATAAATACTCTACTCTGCAGGAAGCAATACATTTTAAGTAAATGCAGATAAACAGGAAAAGAAAAGCTCAAAATTGCTTCTATAGTGGGTACAGTAGTGAGAAACATGAAATGTTCTGCATATGTCAACGTTAAAGTGGTTCTCTCAAGGGAATGTTTTTCTTATCATTGGATTTTTTGCTCATCGCTGTGTTAGGGAAATTGAACTCCCTGTTGTGGCTTGATATCTTGCCAGTGATACATATCAAACTGTTTGTAATTCCATTCAAAACCTAAGCTTAAAGTGTTACTAAACCCAGGACAGTGCTGCATTCACTAAATCTAGTCTCCCACAGTACACAGAACATGGAAATGCAATAGTTTTAGTAAATACAAACTGCTAAATACTTTTTCTCACCAGCAGTTAGAACAGTCTTGTGACTTGTGACTATCAGTTTCTGGTTAAAGCATGTAGGATGAGTTTTCATTTTCCCATGATTGTCCTATGAGGCTTCAGACCCCAACAGGTCTAGTTGCGCTTTGGTATACAAATCCTTAATGGCTGTTCACGTTCCACTCTCCTCTTCTTGCCTGCATGGAAATCCACAGCTGGTCTGACAAGGCTTTAATATATGGATCCTTTATGGAAAATCACATTCTACTCCACTCTCCTCTCCTAAAAGCACCACTAAACCTGTTGTGGTCTTTGTTTAGGGTGGGCTGCTAGCATATAAACAAGGAAAAATAAAATATTCCAAATTTTGCTCCACCCATGGGATATTAGGGTTAGTCACTCCTTGATTTCTACCTCTCTGAACTCCACTTTAGATCTCGTGGATACCACTCACCTCTCTGCACACCACTCCCAAAGTGATTCTATGACTGCCCCAGCACCAAGTAAAGAAAAACCTTACACACAGCAAGGAGTAATGATGAAAAATCAGCCACAGTGGCCCCTGCGGTGTGATAACTATTACACAACATAACTGAACCAGAACTTGCAGCAAACTTGCAGAATGTTTGCAAAGAAAGTTGATCTGGAGTCAAGCAATGCAGACTTGCTGCAATTGTGCAGCACAATTACTTGCTATATGGGTGGGACCCATATCACATCCTGAAGATTGCCTGACCATTGAGGAGGTCACAGCCGGGTGCCCAGACTTGTAATGCCGGCGCCAGGGAGAGGCAAGAGAGAGAAGCGAGGGTTGGGGCGGCCGCATTGATGGATCCTGGGACAGGTGAGTGTGTCTTTATTAAAAGTCAGCAGCTACACTTTTTGTAGCGGATGACTTTTAATAAACACAAAAACAACTTAAACTCTGCTTTACAGTGAACGCAGGTCCACTTCACTGCATTAAAAAGGGGTTGTAAACTGCTGGGTGTTTTTTTTTTTTTTACCCTGCAAGATAAAACCATAATGTGCTAGTATGCATCACATACTAGCACATTATGTTAAACTTACCTTAAAACAAAGCCCTCTCGTGTTGAGATGTCAGAGTTGGAGGCCGCTTCCATCTTCACCCGTCTTGCTTCTGGCTTGATAGACACCAGCTCTGTGACTGCCTGGAGACACGATAACGGCACTCCCGAGCATGCATGCGAGGGCCACTGTTTATGGCACAGGGCTCTGAAGGTACAGAATAGGTGGCTGTTCTTTCAGAGCACATGTGCCAGTGATGTCACTGGCTGCATGTACAATAAATATCTCCTAATGGTGCATGTATAGGAGATATTTACGCTACCTATAGGTAAGCCTTATTATAGGCTTACCTATAGTTAACTTCCACTTTAATAAATCATTGTTCATGTGTGAGGTGTGTTCATGTGTATTTGTTCTGAAGTCTAACATTAACATCACAGTCATTTGTACAACTGGTTTTACTTTTCACTTTAAATGTGCAATGTTTTTATGTCTATTCCACAGAGGCATTTTATTTATTGCAAACAGAAAAATACCACTACTTGAATCAGTCTGGATGTATCACAGATGAGACCATCAGTGATAAGGAAACATTTCAAGAAGTTAAAGTAAGACAGTTTCTGTTACTGTGAGCACATGAAGTATATAACCCATTGTTTCTACTTTTGTCAGCTGGAAGGCTAAATTGTTCATTTACCCCGGGTATGCTATGGTGGTGGGATCTTTGCCAAAGTCTGTCACAATACATCAGAAAGAATAAACTTGGCTTTGTTGGGAAATAGACAGGTCTTCCTGACTGGCAGATGTATGAAGTGTTGTCTGAACCAGACAGACTTTTAGAATTTAAGCTTCTTGCTGTAGTAGAGTAGTTTAAATAAAGTGTCATTCATGTCAGAATGTATAAAACACCCTATGATGAAAGTCTGGCTCTCACGATTTGGTACTTTCATGGATGAGTGCCATAGTTGTCAGAAACAAGATGTGTACTTTATATTTAACCCCTACATCTGAAATCATTAGCAGAGAGAACAATTCAGAGAGGGCAAAATTTATTTGTTGTAGTTTACAATCCAAGAGGAACCAGAAATGATTATATAAAATAGGCATAAATGAAAATATACCAAATCTATCATACCAGGACTGGGCAAACGTATGCACAATTTGTGAACTTGCTTGTCCATTCTAGGAGCAGCTACAGAAGGACCAGGGAATCTGTGAAATTATGTAAATTAAATAACAAAACATAATATATTACTTAGGGATTAATTATTTATCAAGTTTAGAAGGTTAATAAAATCCAGCCTTTTTAGCTCTTTCAGCACTTTTAGTATTGAATATATGTTTGTCAGTTTTGAAAAAAAAAAAAAGAGTACAGAAATACATTTCCAAGGCCACTGCGGTATGAAAACACAAGAAAGTAAATACATAGATGTGCAGAAAATGAATATCTGTATCAAACAAACAACTGTTCGAAAGCATATCCAGCCCATACTTTTAACTACACTTTCTCCTGAATCAGCTTTTTGGACAGATTTTTATTTAGTCACTCTGTCTAAAAATGCTTGAGTTGTAGTTTACTAAATTTCACAAGACTGTTTCCTAACTTGTTTCAGTGTATACTGTGTAGCAGGACAGTGTGTTCTGTAAATGCCTTGCTTAGTGTCTTGGAATGTTAAATATGTGAGACATTTATCTGGGAGAAAATATATATATTATAAAAAAGATGTTTGGAGACATCCACACTTCTTATATACGTTGAGGACAAATAATGAAATCCAGCAAAAGTATGATAATAAATAATTACACATTGTACATGGTGTGCTACAACTTTATTTAAAGTAGTGTTTCAGATTGCAGGGGGTTTCAAAAGAGATTGCGCTTTATTTGATGGTTGTGGAACTGTACATAGAATGTATACTTCCTGTTTTCCATTTATACGTTTATTACCTAAGTTGCCATTAAAGGAAAACTATTATAGTCTGATTTCAATTTAATTTTAATTTATCTGTTTATTATAATATTTATTTTACAAGTAAGCATTTAATACATGAAAATTGAACACCTTCTTCTCTTTTTATCTTCCTCTCTCTTATATCTTCCATTTACCCTTTTCTTCTTTCCTTTATTTATTTTCTCAGGTTAAATTAGTAATACTTTATTTTACTATTTATGATTGTACAACATTATTGGTATAAGTTGGTATAAGTTCCTATATGTTTTATAATAGTCATAATTCCTTATCACTTTTTTTTTCTTATACGAATATTCTTGATAATTGTAAACTGGCATAAGCCGGAGGCTTGGCTGTGTTTTTTATTATTCATACTTGATTCTAGCCTCTCTTAAATAATTGAATAGAATTATCTTTGGCATTACTAATTCTACTACAAGTTGTGCAAAATATGGCATCTTTAGTTATACAGTGGAGCTATTATCTCTTTATTATACACCGACATGTTACTTTCATGTACTTCTTTTGAACTTGTCTTTGTCTTTATATTTTGTTAAATTTCAATAAACAAATTTGACAAGACAAGAAAATGGAACACTATGGGTTGTTTCAAAGGAAGCACAAAGGAAGAGATCAGGCACCAGACCATCACATTTTTTTTAAAGCTAGCCATACATTGTACAATTTTCCTTAATATGAGTTCAAACCAAAACGAACACGTTCAACTTGTATGCAATCAGGCAGACCCCTGCACTACATAGTTGAAGGTGAAGGTAATTGAATAAGAACATTGTATAATGTATTTCCAGTTTAAATCCTGACGATAATAAAGAAAGACATTATGAATCATAAAAGTGTGAACAATCCATTAAACCAATGCTGATATGCTTACAAGCGACTTTTACTGCTTTCTACGTTTTTTTCTTTTTTAGATATACATATTAATGAATTATTACACATATGATTTCCAGACACATTCATGTTAAGAAAAGCAACTAATTTTGCTTCTTTAAGAAGAAAATATAATAAATATCCATTTTTGTAATGTGTCTAAAATTAGAGGTCTAAAAGACGGTGTGATTCACAATTGTGGCCTTACGGAGAGAGTTCATTAGTGAATTTTATCTTACATATTTTAAATATATATTACATTGTGCAACTAAATATTTTCTAACCAAGGCTTCATAAATGTTTAAAAGTTGGATAATGGAAAAAGCAAGTCAACGTTTTTGGAACTGTCTTTGTACCATTCCTTTACTTTTAAGTTTCCATTTGCTTGCAGACAGCCATGAAAGTTATGAAGTTTACCTCTGAGAATGTCCGGGAAGTTCTTAGGTTGCTTGCTGGAATTTTGCACCTGGGAAACATAGAATTCATAACGGCTGGTGGTGCTCAGATCTGCAAAAAGACGGGTAAACACACATCCTACCATTTTAAGTTTAAATGACCTGTGTACTGTTTTAGCTATAATGAATAAATCATGCACTTTATCCCAAATCTCTAGTGTTCTAATTCATCACTGTATTAGTCAGAAAAGCACAAGTAACAACACCTGGAACGAAAAGCCGCAAAAGAAGATTTCGGCCTAGGAATGTGGCTTCAGAATATTCATTGAGATACGAGATTCTATACGTATAAAAAATAATTATTAAGCCCCATACACACTATCAGTTTTTCTGCTGAGTTTTTCCTCCAGACTTACCAAAACCATATAATATGAGGTCAAACCTTAGGAGTTTCAATTTGTATGTAATCAGGCAGGCCCTTGTACTACATGGTTTTGGTAAACCTGAAGGAAAAACTCAGCAGAAAAACTGATAGTGTGTATGGGGCTTAAGAACTGCACCTGATAGAGATTGGTTATAATATATACTAAGGATACCATTGTGCATTATTGTCAATGTAGAATCAGACGCACCTTTGGCACCTTTCACAGGGGAGGGGGGAGCTGATACCTGTCTTTGACAGGTACCCCATCCCCACTTCCGGAAGCCCCGACCATGGAGAATTAAATTAGCAGCTTGGCTCTCACCTCCATTCCCCGTGATCGGGCCAGTAGGAGAGTGCAGCGGTGCCTCGCTCATGAAAAATAGAGATCCGGTGTGAAGCCATAATGCTTCACTGCTGGGTTCCCTTACCCGTAATGGCGGCAACAGCATCTGACAGCTGATGGTAACATCAGCTGTGGTACAGACATTGCTGGACTCCAGAACAGGTATGCCGCGTACACAGGGTCGAACTGTATGACGTACTTAGTCTGGCGTACATTCCGCCAGACTGTCCGTCGGACTTTCCACACACGGCACTTTTTGAGCGGACTAATACGGCATACTAAGTCCGCCATACTATCCGCCCTACTTTTGAAATGAACGGACTCGCCCACACACGCGGAGGAAAGTCTGCTCATTTCGAGCGCGTCTCCAGGTAGGCGGGGCCCGCGAAGGAGACGTCGCTGGCCCCGCCGCCTGGTATGGACTTAAAGGGGAACCCCAACGCCGAAAAAAAATCGAAGTCGAGAGAAGAGGCCGGCGGCGCGGAAGAAAGCCGGACTCCTCCGCTAGCAAAAGAGCTACAAGAAGATAGCGGAGGAGTCCGGCGAGAAGACCCCCGAAGACGGAAGACCCCCGGAGCTGTACAATAAAGTATTTTATCTCGTGTGTTGTGGTTTTTTTTGTACTTTTATTTTACAGGTGAATGGGTAGGGGTATATTGTACCCCATACTCATTCACATAGGGTGGGGGGCCGGTATCCGGGGGCCCCCTTATTAAAGGGGGCTCCCGGTTTCCGATAAGCCCCCCTCCCGCAGACCCCGACAACCAACGGCCAGGGTTGTCGGGAAGAGGCCCTTGTCCTCATCAACATGGGGATAAGGTGCTTTGGGGTGGGGGGGCCTGGTACGGCTCAGGAGGGGGGGCACTCGCTCGCTCCCCTTTCCTGGCCGGCCGGGTAGCGTGCTCGGACAAGGGTCTGTTGTGGACTTGGGGGGGGACCCCCACGCCGATTTTTTTCGGCGTTGGGGTTCCCCTTTAAGTCCATACCAGGCGGCGGGGTCAGCGACGTCTCCTTCGCGGGCCCCGCCTACCTGGATACCCGCTCGAAATGAGCGGACTTTTCTCTGGGCGGGAAAAGTCCGCTCATTTCAAAAGTACGGCGGACTGGCATACACACGGCCGGATTGTCCGCCGAAATGCGAGTACGACGGACAGAATTTCGAAAAAACCGAAATTCTTAGTACGCCGGACTGCACGCTGAAAAATTCCGCTGAAGCCCACACACGAGCGGACTGTCCGCTGAAATGTGTTTCGGCGGACTAAGTACGCCATACAGTCCGCTCGTGTGTACGCGGCAGTAAGTGTCCTTTTATTAAAAGTCAGCAGCTACAGTATGTGTAGCTGCTGGCTTTTAATTTTTGCAGGAGTGTAGCAGACCTCTGCTTTAAATTGAGATTAATTTTTTTTTATAAATAGTGGCTTATGATATTATCATATTAAACTGAATAAAAATGTTTAGCATGTAAAATGAATTTGATTATATAATAAATATGTTTAACATTTATGGCCAATATCGTGTTTCCCCAAAAATAAAACCGGGTCTTATATTAATTTTGGCTGCAAAAAATGCAATAGGCATTTAGCTCAAGAGTCAGCATCTCTGTAATCCCCAAAATAAGTTTAAGTCCTTTTAAAATCATTTAATCCGCTGATGTAACATTGTAGAAAATACCTTATTTACAGAGTTGCTGGGTTCTCACATGACCTGCCGGAGCTCTTCTTCCACTGCTGAGGGAGATCCCCGCTGACATCAGCCCTGCTCTGAACACTGCAGAGGGAGGGGCCATTAACGTCAGCCAGGAGGGGAAGTGGAGAGCTCCGGTGGGTCACATTACATGCCCAGCAGTGCTGTAAATAAATTAATTTTCTACAATAATGTTACATAAAGACACACACTAGACATTATATAATCCTTTTACAGTGTGGATTACATGATTTTACAAGGACTTTAACAAGGGCTTATTTTCAGGGAAGGGCTTATATTGCAGCCATCCTAGAAAATCAAGATAGGTCTTATTTTTGGGGAGAGACAGTAGTTCTTTGCTGAATTGATGCCAGGTATCAATGAACCCCCCCCCCCCACACACACACACACACACACACACACACACCTAAATGAATCAACAAACTGATCTTTTTAGCATGAATGTAGTGGGGAGAAATTAAATTCTACAACTTATTTGCTTTTGGCTTGTGTGTCTGTGAACCATATATGATTACAATCAGCTTTTTTATGTTTTCAGCACTGGGGAGAACTGCCGAGTTGCTGGGGCTGGACCCAGAGCAGCTAACAGAAGCACTGACCCATAGATCCATGATCCTTAGGGGAGAAGAGATCTCCACACCACTCAGCGTAGAGCAGGCAAGTGTACATCATACTCTACCATAGTGTCAGAAAAAAAAGTATTCAAATTTAATAGAGAAAAAAATGGCAGCATGAATATGAAAATGGGAGCCCATACTATTTTGCTAAATCACTAATTCAAGTGTTTTGTATGTAAAGTATCCTCATAACCCTTAGAATCTTGCAACCCTTAATGTGAACAAAAAACAGATCTTTTATGGTGTCCCCATAATTCTACCTGTCAGAACCCACATAGAAATGCTTTAAGAAATGTTCTGTTATGTCCACTCTTCCTCCTCAGCATGCCATAGCTGAGCTGGCCCAAACCAGATAAAAAAACACTTCAGCTTATATAAAGCAGACCTTTATTATGGTTTATTTGAGCTATGCTGTCACCTTAGACCCCTTTCATACTGGGGCGTTTTTCAGGCGCTTTAGCGTTAAAAAAAGCACCTGTAAAGCACTTGAAAGAAGCTGCAACTACAATCCCAATGTAAAATAAAAACCCGAGTGCGTTCACACTGAGATCCCTTTCACACTGGGGCATTTTTCAGGCGCTTTAGCTTTAAAAAAAGCGCATGTAAAACGCCTGAAATAAGCCACAACTGCAATCTCAATGTAAAAGCCCGAGTGCTTTCACACTGAGGCGCTGCGCTGGCAGGGCGTCAAAAAAAGTCCGGCAAGCAGCTTCTTTGCAGCGCTTTTGGAACGGTGAATACACCGCTCCTAAAGCGCCCCTTCCCATTGAAATCAATGGGAAGCGCGTGTAAAACGCCTGAAAAGCGCTATTGGCAGCAGCGTTTTGTGGGAGCTTTTAACCCTTTATTTGGCCACTAGCAGGGGTTAAAAGCGCCCCAATAACGCTCGAAAAATGCTGGTAAAGCGATGCTAGTTTAAGCGGCGCTTTACGAGCATTTTTCGGGCGCTGACCTTATGAAAGGGCTCTTAAAGCACTTGGGCTTTCACATTGGGACTGCAGACGAGGCTTCTTTCAAGCACTTTACAGGTGCTTTTTTAATGCTAAAGCGCCTGAAAAACACCCGAAAAACGCCCCAGTGTGAAAGGGGTGTAATGAGTTCTAACCTATCCCTAACTGTTAAGACTATTGTAGTACTTAAACCACCCACCCCCCATATCTTAGCACTTAACCGAACTCCTAAAATAAACCCTAAATCTTAACCTGCTCCCTAACACTTAAACTGAACCCTTTCCAGAAAGGGTATATAAATAGTGGTTGTGGTTCATAGGCTGACATTATGCAGACTTTTTCTCGCTAGAATTGATTACCTTTGCTGTTGCCTAAGATTATCTTGTCTCCATTGAATTAGTTGTGGGTATGGAGTGCAGTTTTTTTTTATTTGTTTCATGCGCGAACAACGCAACATCCACCTTAACCCTGAAAATCAACACTTAATTTGCAGTCTGACTCTAAAATGTTATTTACTCCCACAATTTTTTTTTGGGTAATTTACTTCTAAACCCAACTAAGTGGGAAAATAGTTAAATTTACATGTTTTTTGATTTTCTATCCCAGGCTTTAGATAGCAGAGATTCCGTGGCCATGGCGCTCTACTCACAGTGTTTCGCATGGGTAATAAAGAAGATTAACAGCCGGATAAAAGGAAAAGATGATTTTAAATCAATTGGCGTATTGGATATCTTTGGATTCGAGAATTTTGAGGTAATGCATGCCTGTGGATTATATATTTGAGATCTTTACAGCCCAGCTCTGCACAGAAAAAAAACCCCCATAAAAATGTGTTCCTCAATAGCCATGACAAATACAAACCACTTTGTGGGCACCAATTGCTTTTGAAAACCCCACTGTTAACATGTAAAAATGTGACATTATCACGGTACTGCATATAGCCTGAGCAGGGAGTTGTGTGAGTGACTCAGCAGTCCCCAGATGCACTCTGCAAGTGTAGTTGCTCCAGAGCTTAGTAAATGAGCAGAAGCTCTGCTGACTATAATCATCCAATCATGTGCTAGCAAAAATGCAATTTTTTTTTCTGTTTACGTAATTGGGTATTCTTTGCAAAGTGGGTCTTTACCTCACTTACTAAGCTCTGTAGCAACTGCACTTGCAGAGTCTGTTTGCTTTTGGTAAATCAAATGCTTTATCTCTGTCTCTGGACACCAGTTCCTTAATCTTCAGGATTCAATGCTACTTCTTCTACATTGTCTACCTAAGCTGTCCATAGATGGATCAAACTTTGGCCAGTTCAGCAGGGAACAGCCAAGTTTTTTACAGTGTATGGCTGCCACTGCTCAAAAGAAATCAATCATTTGATTGACTTCTGTCAAAAGAGACCAGAAGACGCTGTCAGAATACAGTGTCCCAGTGGGGGAATTCACATACAAACGGTGTGAAAGGAGAAACCAGTTGTTTTATTCTTTCAGCCCAGTGACTGAGTGAAACAAAAAAAAAAACGACCTGTCTATGGCCAGCTGGCCACAAACATTCACCATGCTGCTACGTCTGTACACTTTTAAGCTATTTTTTTTTTTAGAAAGCCAAAGCATTTTGACCCATAGGGGTTGATTTACTAAAGGCAAATCCACTTTGCACTACAAGTGCACTTGGAAGTATAGTCGCTGTAGATCTGAGGTGCAGATCTGATATGAGGGGAAGCTCTGCTGATTTTATCATCCAACCATGTGCAAGCTAAAATACTGTATTTTATTTTACTTGCATGTCCCCCTCAGATCTACCTACGGTGACTGCACCTCCAAGTGCACTTGTAGTGCAAAGTGGATTTGTCATAGTATCACATATCAGTTCTTAGAACACCAAATTCCCCTAATCTGTTGTATCTTTTCATTATTCTATTATAGTATAAGGTCTTATAGGCAAGAGTCTTAGGTCTGTATGTTCTGATGTCATTATTTTATCCCTGTGTGCCCTTGTTTCTACAACACTGTGATGGAGGTTTTTTGTTTGTTTTTTTGTTAAAGCTCAACATAACGATATACAAAGTATAGAAGAAAACAAGGTTGACAACTGGTCACGTTTCACCTGTCATAAAAAAAAAGTTATAAAAGCATCTTCAAGCACCTGATTGGCTGCCATGGGCAACATTTTCACATTTCCTTATTTGTTCCTGCATGATGCCAAATTGGCATTTAGTGTCATATAGTTCAGAGGTTCTTAATCAATGAAGGTTCTTAATTAATGGCACTTGTATTAGAGCTGCTTTTAACAGATACATATAAATAAATATAAAATTTAAAAGGTTTTTGCCATTAATAATAATGGGTATTTTG
Organism: Lithobates pipiens; assembly: GCF_037356315.1. Classification (NCBI taxonomy): domain Eukaryota; kingdom Metazoa; phylum Chordata; class Amphibia; order Anura; family Ranidae; genus Lithobates; species Lithobates pipiens. Next base: position 299,822,808 of record NW_027507764.1, read on the forward strand.
TACAATAATACATGTTAAGCAGATTCTACATTAGCAGGTAAATGGTCAAAAGGGGGGCTATTAAACATATGTTAGAGGATTGTAGTGACACTCTTTTCAGGATATGATTTTATACACCAGAAATAAATAATCCCACATTTGATGTTACAGGGTGATACATAATATAATGATAGTTAACTATTGCTGGCTAACATTGCCTTTATTTTTCTTCTGCATTCCAATCATCATTAATGATTTTATACTCTCCACAACCATCCTTAGTAATATTATACCTTGCAGACTTGAAATCAGTAAGCTTTAATTATGACTAAAGGCAAAATTCTTTTTTTTTTGTTTTGGATAAAGGGGAGAGGGATTAGAACACCTGTCAGCTTTTATTGCTGTCTGTGCGGCATTAGGGAGATTCACCCTCTCTCTTCCTCACTTCTATGGGAATTCCTCCCACTTCTGGTTTTGACTATAAGACAGGAAGTGAAAGGAAATCTCCATAATGGACACAGATGGCAAAAATAAAACATGACAGGGGTAATAACCCTACCTAGAACTAGGTTCCCACTATGCAGGTTTCCCAACATCCACGTTTGCACAGGCACAGCAGCCCATTATTTCTAATGGGCTGCTATGCCTATGGAAAACGCAGTGAAAAGTTCTCTTTTCCAAAAATCCAGCCACAGGGAAACTGCATAACTCTATGCAGTTCCCAGCACAGGAAAATGTTTCTGCTAACAGCAGTGCGTTTTTGCTGCGGATGCAGGGAAGCATGCAGTTTACACACAGTCACTTCAGCACCTGCAGAAGTGTGAACCTAGCTTTACTCTATCCTAAATGGAACAAAAATGTTTGCCTTTAGTTCTACTATAAGGTCTGGCTTAGTCTGCCTAGTTAGATAAATATAATATATGTACATGCATTTATAGTTAACACGTGTTTATACAAGTGAAATCTTGTTACTACTTTTTTATTTATTTGATTTACATGTTCGCTGTCTGTTGTAGGTCAATCGCTTTGAGCAATTCAGCATAAACTATGCCAATGAGAAGTTGCAGGAATATTTTAATAAGCACATTTTTTCATTGGAGCAGCTAGAGTACAGCAGGTAAGTGCAATATAAAACTGATTGTTTTAAAGTAAAACTGAAAAAGGTGAAGTTTTGTTATGTTATAGGAAACCTATAGAAACTTTCATTATACCTAAGTAATACCCTAAAAATGTATCCTTTATATGGAATTCCTCCTGAAAAAAGCAGTGTATTTCCTGGTATGTGAAGGTGCATAGGATCTCTTGTGCATACAGCCTCCTAACTCTATATCTGCAGTGTGAGATCTGAGGCACTGCTGCTTCTGACTGCCAGTGTCAGGAAAATTGGGGTGAGATTTGTTTATGTCACTACTATGCTGTTTACTGTTCTCCTTTCTGGAGGCTCTGACATGCGGAAGTAATCCTTTGCTTCTACCAAGATGTCTGCCTCCATGGATAGACTGATGACTATTTTTGTCCTCTGCTTGTCTTATTTGGGCATAGTTTTCACAGTTCAGTTCCCCTTTAAGAAGTTTATTTTTCACCAATTTGTGTTCACTTCAACTGAATATTAAATTGACCCTTTCAATCCATCAGACTAAGTAAAATGGCAGTCTGAATTAAGTGCAGGTATTCTCGGGTGCCTGCAAGCTCCTTTTAACATTTTCCAAAGCACCCAGGAAGCCCCAGGTCCCATGGAAATTTTATGCAGATAATGACTTGAATGAAAAGTTGAGCATATCATTTTTATTGTGAGTTCAGGGAGATGGAAATGGTTACTTTAAAGTTCAGAAGAACTCAAAAGATGAGAGAGGGAACACATTTTAGACATAATGCTTATTGCTGCATCCTAATTCATTATGGGTCTTGCCAATAATAGCGCTTGAGCAGCCATGACAGTAAAGAAGGACCAGGATGTACAGCATACACCCATGGTATGTCAAGGAAATTTTGTGGAAAGTACAGTACACTGTACACACAAAACCTGAAACTGATTAAATCATAAAAATAATTTTAATGTAAAGAACACAAATCTAATTTCGATAAACTATGTGGGTACAGCAGAGATTAGATTTCTATTCAATCACCATCCCACCTCAACACCTTCAGAGAATGCTTTACATTTGTTCAGAAAAATTCAAAGCATTCTGTGAATGGCGCTTGTGCCGGGCAACCAACCTCTTCTATTTAAAATGCAGTAAGGCAGTCACGCGTGACTTGGAAGCAAGTGGAGATCACTAGAGTAGCGGTGTCTAGTGATTTCCAGCTTCCAGGAGCATCAGCCAGGTATGGTATATGCATAGTCAAAAGGTTCAAATATACCATACCTGGATTTCTAATGCCGCGTACACACGAGCGGACTGTATGGCGTACTTAGTCCGTCATACAATCCGACGGACAGTCCGTCATACTTTCCACTGAACGGACTTGACCACACACGGATACCCAAACAGTCCGACGAAAGCTTGCGCGATGACGTGTACAGCACGTACGACGGGACTAGAAATAGGAAGTCCAATACACAGCAAAGCACCCTTCCGCCGTGTAAATCCTTTCTGGGCATGCGCCATTCTTAGTCCGTCGAACTAGCATACTGACGAGCGGATTGTCCGCTGAAACCAAAGTACGACGGACAGAATTTCGAAAAATCCGAAATACTTAGTACGCCAGACTGCATGCTGAAAAAGTCCGCTGAAGCCCACACACGAGCGGACTGTCCGCTGAAATGTGTTTCGACGGACTAAGTACGCCATACAGTCCGCCCGTGTGTACGCGGCATAAGCTGTAGTGCGTGTGTTTATATATATATATATATATATATATATATATATATATATATATATGTGTATAAATATATATGTGTATATATATATATATATATATATATATATATATATATATATTAAATGTTTTCACTTACTTGCTATTCCATATGTTTCATGTTTCTATTTCATATACCGCATAGGTTTGCCCTCTACTGTCTTATCTGAAAATCGAATATCTAACTTAAGCTGTGTAGCCCTCCTGATTCCCTGCTGAGATGAGAAGGAGATAATCTGTCTTCTCTCAGTCTGAGCTGTCTAATAGGAATTGAGAGAAAAGAACAGTGAATCTTCATCAATGTGTTGCACTACTTCAGTCTGCATATATATAGAGCTTGTATAGCTGACACTGTGTACAAAAGTAGTTAATGTTCTAACATAGCAGCAAGGATTAACATGTTTACACAAAAAAAAACCCTATTAGACTGTATTCACTCCGTATTCACTCGTTTATCTCAGACATTTCTAAAAACAGATTTTCTTCAAATAAATAGTATATATTAACTAGTACAATGTGTTTCTTTTAGAGAGGGTCTGGTGTGGGAAGCCATAGACTGGACAGATAATGGAGAATGCTTGGATTTGATAGAAAAGGTAAGATCAGTTTCAACATAATAATATTATAATTTCACAAAAACACCTCTGACATAAAATATGCTGCACCAGCACACATAAGGGACTTTGGTATTATCTGATATGCTTCATACATACCAGATAATGTAGAACAAATTGGAAGGTAATGAGTTAACAAATCAGGTCAGATGTTATACAATTAAATGATTATAACATATTGTCACAGCCAATTTTCTTTCTTTAATTTTTTTTTAATGGTATAAATAGCTTGACAATTTAAAATAAATGCTGGCTATATAAAAGCTTTCTGAATACCAATTGTAGAATAAAAAAATGAAAATAAGGATGGTATCATGAGTAACAGGAAACACTTTTCCTGATGTGTAATCTCAGCTAAATATACTAAAGCCACCATCAAAACATATTGATATTAGTAGTTTTAGTTTCTTTAAAAAAAAAAGAAGACTTTTGCAGGTTTGTGGTAATTTAGCCCTATACTGAAATAATATAAAGGTTGCCACTGCCAACTCTGAAAATGCTAGATGTACCTTAGTACTTTCAGAGATACATGGGTTGATTCACTACAACTGGAGAGTGCAAACTCTGGTGCAGCCGTGCATGGTAGCCAGCCACCTTCCTTCTTTGGCTGTTCAATTAAGCTTTGACATAAAAAAAAAAAAAGGAAGCTGATTGTTTTCTATGCAGAGCTGCGCCAGATTTTGCACGCTTTAGTTTTACTAAATTAACCCTACAGTCTTGAAACAAGCGCGCTGAGCAGGGTTTCTGACTTCACTCTGTAATCTGCATGCTAGTTCAATGTCAGAAAGTTGAACCCTAAGACAGGCAGGCAACAAGTATTCTTAGAAATACTTTAGAATACACCTATGAATGTGTAAAGCTGAATGTTTTACCTCACATCCCACAAAAACAATTGCAAATATCTTTAAGCCCTTCACGCTGCCTCCCAGTGGGCCCTTCAGTGACCTACGATGCCTGGTAGGTGACATCACCTCTATATTATGTGACTGGCTCTCACAGTGGTCACATGATTGGGAATCTGTGCTGCTAGTTCCTGATCAGAAGCTGTGATGGAGAACATCACAGGCAGGGTGCTGGGACACTGTCACCATACAACCTCAGCCCGACATGGATGCTTAGGTGCTGTGGTTGGGCTTTAAAGCTTACCCTCTTTGCCACCACATATATGCATTTTGTGGCTGGCAAGAGGTTGAAAATAAAACTCGAAGCCTAAACCCAGTCTAATGTTTTTCAAGGTTTTGTTGTTTTGAGTAGGGAGGTGAAGGTATATCATTTTTTTGGTCAGGTCTTTATTGCGGTCTGTGGCCCCATTATGAGACTTTTCTTTTTACTTCCTATCCTTTTGCCACCAGGATAAAAAAAGTAGGAGAAAAGCTTTCACCAGAACAAGAAGGTGTAGATGGCAAGAAAATCTGACAGAAGTTCCAACCCTCAATAACAAATTATTGAGTAGATAGAAGATAAAATATTCTACATTTTCTTATTTTTTTTATTTCTTATTTTACTTAAAAAGGATATATTTTTAGAATACATAGTTACAACATGGCTTTAAAGTAATAGAACCTAACATATAATCACTGTTGTATCTTCCCTAAGAGGTAATACACTACATGTTTACCAGTCTATTGAGTCATAGGCATGGTAACAGTATATAGTAAGTTAGGATAGACATGCAATTTTTTTTTATTAGCCAGCATGCTGAACGTTAAAAAAATAAAAAAAGATTCCTCCATCCACACCCTCCCACATTGACATGTATTCTAAAAAGAGGCAACCACTGGTGTAGGAATACACTGATAAAGGGAATGCAGCCCGATTGATAAATAATTTCCAGCATATCCTTCATTAGAATTTGATCAAATGATGGGATTCAAACACAAATATTTTTTTCCACATTATATTGGAATCTATATTTAAAAATGTTGACATTTCCTAAAAACAGATAGAATAGATGTAGGAAAATTGAAAATGTAAATTAACGTTTTGTAATATTTTTTTTTTAGAAACTTGGCTTGCTAGCATTGATCAATGAAGAAAGTTATTTTCCTCGAGCTACTGATAGCACCTTATTGGAGAAGTTGCATAACCAGCATGCGGTAGGTGTTTTTTTTGCCTCTTTGTTTCATCTATTTTTATATATTATATATTTAATATAGCTGTACTATTGGCAATGAAGAATTTAACAAAATGTTTTTGGAATGCTTCTTTTTGCAGTCCTATCATTCCAGTTGATAGTGATACAGAAATAATGGGGAAATGTTAATCAGAACAGGTAGTCTGTGTATCAAGGCTTGTGGCACTAAAGAACGTGGTATCAAATAATAGCCAAACCCTGAAGACACAAAGACTATTTTGATAATGCAACATTCTTAAATGGTCTCTGAGGCAGGGCAGTGACATCACAATCTCCATTTTGTCGAATCAGAAAGCACTTATCCTTCACTGAGAAAACTGTGCTCATGCTGAGCAGATGACCTCCTTTGTTCATTAAGCAGCAGGGCAGTTATTTCTCATGAGCTTATGAAGCTAGTAGTACTATTACAGTGATTTTCTGCTTCCACAGGCATCCTACAGGTAAGGTCCAAACATACGTACATTGGTTCAATGCCACCAATATACCTTCATAAAAACAAACCTACCTTAAATTCAGCCTTAACAGTTGTGATAATGTTAGTAATTTCTATTCGTTCAAGCTTTAATACAGTATGTATTTCTTTTCAGAACAACCCTTTCTATGTAAAGCCAAGAGTTGCTGTCCACAACTTTGGTGTAAAACACTATGCTGGAGAGGTAATTTTTTTATGTTTATCTGCAGTGTATAAAAAATTATTATCATACATACAAGACTGCCTTATACTGACAGGTTATGTGTAATTCACTGTCAGACACACATTATGTGGTATTTTTCACTCACTGACATTCAAGAAAGGTTATCTAGTTTAACAATTTTGTCCTTTGTGCTCATGTAAAGGTCTTGTATGATGTAAGAGGTACCTTGGAGAAGAACCGAGACACTTTCAGAGATGACCTTCATAATTTATTGCGTGAAAGCAGGTAAAGTGAATTTCAACTGCTACTAAGAAAATTTTTATTAATGTATATGTTATAGAGTTAATCTTAATTGACCAGATTTGGCAATCTTCATGGTTCCCAAATCATCTTCGGTTATCTGTAGCAGAAGCTAAGTTGGGCTTAGAGGCCCAACTTGCATATACATAGTTGCCCAAAGAAATCTGACCCAAATTTATAATGCAAATCAGGAGTTTTGATGTCACTTGCTACATGCTTATACAGTATCTCACAAAAGTGAGTACACCCTTCGCATTTTTGTAAATATTTTATTATATCTTTTCATGTGACAACAATGAAGAAATCACATTTTGATACAATGTAAAGTAATGTGTACAGCTTGTATAACGGTGTAAATTTTCTGTCCCCTCAAAATAACTCAACACACAGCCATTAATGTCTAAACCGCTGGCAACAAAAGTGAGTATACCACTAAGTGAAAATGTCCAAATTGGGCCCAATTAGCCATTTTCCCTCTCCGATGTCAAGTAACTCATTAGTCTTACAAGGTCTCAGGTGTGAATGGGGAGCAGGTCTGTTAAATTTGATGTTATCGCTCTCACTCACTCACTCATACTGGTCACTGGAAGTTCAACATGGCACCTCATGACAAAAGACTCTGAGGATCTGAAAAAATAATTGTTGCTCTACACAAAGATGGCCTATGCCAGTGATGGCGAGCCTTGGCACCCCAGATGTTTTGAAACTACAGTTCCCATGATGCTCAACTACACTGCAGAGCGCATGAGCATCATGGAAAATGTAGTTCCAAAACATCTCGGGTGCCAAGGTTCGCCATCACTGGCCTAGGCTATAAGAAGATTGTCAAGACCCTGAAACTGAGCTGCAGCACGGTTGCCAAGACCAAACAGTGGTTTAACAGGACAGGTTCCACTCAGAACAGGCCTCGCCATGGTCGACCAAAGAAGTTGAGTGCATGTACTTAGCATCATATCCAGAGGTTGTCTTTGGGAAATAGATGTCAGCATTGCTGCAAAGGTTTAAGGGGTGGGGGGTCAGCCTGTTAGTGCTCAGACCATACGCTGCCCAGAAGGAAGCCTCTTCTAAAAATGATGCACAAGAAAGCCCGCAAACAGTTGAAGACAAGCAGACTAAGGATGTGGATTACTGAAACCTTGTCCTGTGGTCTGATGAGACAAAGATAAACTTATTTGGTCCAGATGGTCTCAAACTTTTGTGGCGGCAACTAGGTAGGTAAGGAGTACAGACAAGTGTGTCTTGCCTACAGTCAAGCATGGTGGTGGGCGTATCATGGTCTGGGGCTGCATGAGTTCTGCACCACTGGGGAGTTACAGTTCATTGAGAGAACCATGAACGCCAACATGTACTGTGACATACTGAAGCAGAGCATGATCCCCCCCTTCGGAGACTGGGCCGCAGGGCAGTATTCCAACATGATATCAACCCCAAACACATGTACAAGATGACCACTGCCTTGCTAAAGAAGCTGAGGGTAAAGGTAATGGACTGGCCAAGCATGTCTCTAGACCTAAACCCTATTAAGCATCTGTGGGGCATCTTTAAACAGAAGGTGGAGGAGCGCAAGGTCTCTAACATCCACCAGCTCTGTGATGTCATCATGGAGGAATGGAAGAGGACTTCAGTGGCAACCTTTGAAGCTCTGGTGAACTCCATGCCCAAGAGGGTTAAGGCAGTGCTGGAAAATAATGGTGGCCATACAAAATATTGACACTTTCGGGCCATTTTAGCCATTTTCACTTAGGGGTGTACTCACTTTTGTTGCCAGTGGTTTAGACATTAATGGCTGTATGTTGAGTTGTTTTGAGGGGACAGCAAATTTACACTGTTATACAAGCTATACACTCACTACTTTACATTGTAGCAAAGTGTTGTTTCTTCAGCGGTGTCACATGAAAAAAGATATAATAAAATATTTACAAAAATATGAGGGGTATACTCACTTTTGTGAGATACTGTATTTGGGCATTGACTCAAAAAACATTAAAGCTAAGAGGATCAGCATGACAGCCAGGAAACTATAGTTTTCAAAAGAAGCACTCAGGTGGCATCCATATTTCTTTCAGGTAGGAAACAAATTTACAACGGCACGTAGGAATGGGTGCCAATATTACAGGCACAGTCCTGTCCCTGATCCCATTATACTGTAAATCAGTGGCAGCTGGTCTCCCCCACGGGAGACCGACATGAAGGCGGGGAACACCACCAACCCCCCCCCCCCCCGCAGGAGACAGACCGATGGGAAGGCAGAAGGCCTCCTTACCTCATGGGATGACACTCCAATCTCCCCTGTCCGAGCCAGGGAGTGCTGGAAGTGCAATGGTGGTTTGTGGTTTGGGTTTCCCCTTGTGGAGTAATGTTCCATGTTTCGAACTCCAACTCGGACTCTTCGCTGTCCTCGGCCAGCTTGGAGGGGCAAGGATCATTCAGAGGCCCCAGGATTTCCAAGAAGGAACCGGATGGTGGGACCATGGATGAGATGTTCCCTGCCTGCATCCGGGAGCAGCGGTGGCTGGTGGGTCGGGCTTCTCCTGCATCTCCTCCGGCCATGCGTCTCCTCCCTCCTCTACCCCGGTAGGCCAATAGGATCGCTCTCTCATGACCTGCTTCCTGATTGGCTGAGAGGAGAATCAGTGTGAGAATAGCAAATATTCATTTGCTATTCTCACACAACTGGGTGGGCTTGGAGTGCAGTGCTCTGCTCCCCGAGCCCATCCTTTTTTGAAGCCTATTAGAGCCTCTGGCTCTAATCAAGTGCTTCCACCCCCCCCTATTGGAATCCATGCATCGGTGCCCTGCATGTAGATTAGGGGGCGGGATGCATGGATGGGGGGGGGCGACGCCATGCGCCCCTAATGGATGGGCCGCCACTGCTGTAATTCCTTGTTTTACTTACTCAACATTTCTTAATACCTAGGGTTTATTTTTTTATGTGCCATCAAAATCAGAGAATATGTTTTTACCTGTTTGTTAACGCATTAAATAAAGCTATTTTTTTTAATTAAAAATCGTATTGCACAGAGCAGCCCCAAACCTCCTCTCCTCAGGTCCCCCCCTGCACTGTCCTTTTCCCCTCTTCAGTGTCTGCCCCATAGCAAGTCGTTGCTATGGGGGTAGATATTTCTATACACACACATAGCACAGCTCAGCCCTACTCTCCAATAGACTTGATTGACAGCAGCCGGAGCCGTTTGAAAGGTTTAATGCTGCAGGTTTTTTTTTTTAAGTCAGCCGCTACAAACACTGTAGTTGCTGACTTTTAATAAGGACACTTATCTGTCCAGGGAGCCCACAATGTCGCCCCCCCGAGGCTGATCCGTCCATCGGATCGGGTGCAGGCGCCGCCATTCTAAGTAAGGGAAACTGGTAGTGGAGCCTTGCGGCTTCACTGCCGTTTCTTACTGCGCATGCGCGAGTCGCACATCGCTTTGTGAATGGCCAGCTGTCTTCTGAGACACAGGTCCCAGAAGACAGCAGGGGGCTCGCCGCACCAAAATATATGACATCCTCCACCACGGAATGGATAGATCGGAAGTACACTATGGGGGTTATTTATGAAAGGCAAATCTGCTTTGCACTACAAGTGCACTTGGAAGTGCAGTCGCTGTAGATCTGAGGGGAACATGCAAGGAAAAAAAAAACAGCATTTTAGCTTGCACATGCGTGGATGTCAGATTTACAGCGACTGCACTTTTTGCCTTTGGAACCACTTTCATGCAGTATTCAGTATGTTTTAGTCTATTTGTCTTTTTTTCACCTAATAGCAATTCTGCCATCTTGTGGCAGTAATGTTCAAATATTGATCATTTCTACTAGAAACAGATTTTAACCGCTAGTATCCAAAATCCATATGGTAGTCAATGGTTAGAATTAGAATTAGTGTAGTGTTAGAATTTGAGAGGATTTATGCTTAATACATGAGTTAGTGTTGTAGAACAATGTGTCAGTTGTTCATTTAAATGTTAAAGTCTGTGATCAGCTGCAGGACTGTTTGGCTCATTTGGGGCTCCAATAAATGTCCTCAGAAAATGGATATATCTTTTAAATTATCTTTCAATTAAATATTGTTATACGCAAACATCATCAGTGCTACTCACGTTAGCATATTACCAGTCTGGTATGTTAATTTATGTGCCTGTTCATACATCCATAGTTAAAACATTAAAGTTAAAAAAAGAAGCATTTCCATCAAGTTCAGAATCTCAAACTCCAACAGGTTTAGTTGAAATAACAAATCTCTTCCAGCCAGGTGCATATACCATTTTTTTTCTGGGGATGGGTTCATCTCTGGGCAGCCAAAGGAGAAGAGGAAAAATAGCACACAGAGCACAGTGGTTTGGAGTGCATATTGCTCAGAGCGCAGGGGTTGGAAGTGCAGAACCAGTACAGAACTTCCAATTACCCCCCTTGCAAAGTACACCTCCCCCAGTACAAATCTATTCCTTTTAGTACTTCTCCCTCCAGTGCATATGCCCCCCACAGTACACCCCCCCCCCCCAGTACAAATCCCCTTCCCCAGTACAGCTCTCCCCAGTGCAGAGTCCCTCCTGTACAGAACCCCCCCCCCCCCACCCCCTTGAGTACAGATCTCTCCCCTCCTTATTACAGCTTCCCCAGCATAAATCTCCCCTCTTAGTACAGCCCCACCAATACAGATCACCCTTAGTACAGCTCCCTGAAGAAGGAGCTATTTGATTCTGAAACGTATCAGTTACCTTTATGTTATCTCTGCATGTATAATGATGATGCAATAATACGTTTATGTGTGCCATTCCACTATGTAAATTTTCAATGCAACTTGAATAAAATAGTTATTTTTATGGAGTTAAAATAAAATGTATATTTGAGATAACATAATTGTTTTCAAGCAATTAAAGTTCCACTCAATGGGGAAATATTCTCTGTATTAGATCCCCCCTTAGTACAGCTCACCCCCAGTACAGATCCCTCTTGGTACAGACAAATCTCCCCCAACTCTTAGTACAGATCTCCCCCCTCCACAAAACAAACTCACCAGTCAAACCAGGCAATTCAAAGTGAGTTGTAATCCTCCCTTAACTCTGTCATGTCTTGCCTGAGGAATGTATAAGGAAATCTTCCCTCATTCTGAACATCAGCTGTCTGTGCCAGACCTGACAGACAGCAGCAGCTGCACCACGGATGCTGGGGAGCATCCTACCCTCAACAACTGTGGCCAATTTTGACCCTTGTGAAGAAAAAAAAAGTCTTTCTAAATTCCTCCAAGGAAGTCAGATCAGCTACCTAAAAGGATTTTTAAATATCAGTTGGATGTTTAAGTAAACAAAAAATGTGATGAATAAATGAACTCCTTTAGTAAAACAGTCCCAATGTGATCAGGATGTAAGCTGTGACACAGCAGGTTATCTTTAATGGCAATGACTAAAATTGTAGTGTATTATTTAATGGTCCACATTCATATTTTCTTTTTTTTTTTTTTGACCTGTCATTGGTTGCATTTTTTGTGGAAATACTAACATGACATTTTTAATGAGTTGCCAATTATATGTAGTCGGCTAACAAACCAAAATGTATGTTTCTTTCTACTTTTTTATTCAGGCTTGATTTCATATATGATCTATTTGAACACGTTTCAAGTCGGAATAATCAAGACACATTAAAGTCTGGAACCAAGCACAGGAAACCTGCAGTCAGCCTACAGTTTAAGGTGTGTAATTATGAACCTTCCCAAGACATTATTAATAGCGCACGCAGAGCAACTAAAACTGCATTAAACTAACAGCTTTTCTGTAGTTTAATACAGTCATATTTGCAGGACCTACACATAGAAGAAAGAATGGTTTTAGTGATCTCAACTATTACAGAGATGTTGAAATTATTAATCAAATCACAGTTAAAGTGATAATATGTGATGTCCGTGTTCTCAAAAAAAAATAAAAAATCTATACACATCCACTATTTGCCTACTTTTTCATAAAAAAATTATTCTTATTGTGTTTTTCTGCATCCTAACATCCTCAGTGAGCACTTGAACTTCACCTATTCTATCTCACTTTCATTTGTTTGGAATCAGCAATGCACTTTATTTGTAGTCGTGTACTGCTCTATAACAAAACTATAAACAAACCCCCAATCCCCACACAGCAAACAAAATTTCAATCTTAAACCCTAAGGCCCCTTCCACACGGAGCTGAAGTGGAAGCAGACACATGTCCATTGACACCTGCCACTCCATAAAGGAGACTGAAGGGTCCGATCGGGTCTGCCTGAAAAACTTACAGTCAGCTAAATACTAATAGTGATTCACATCTAAATACCAAATCAAGAAATAAATAAAGTGCAGCTCTCCTAAATACACAATCCCTACATCCAAAAAATGATTTACCACAACCTCTCTACATAATATAAAGTGATAAATACGTGAACAAACAATATAATATTGTCAATAGTGACCACACATATAATTAATGCTAGAACACCCATGTGTAATAGATCACTAATAGTGCATAATGAATGAAGCGCAATCAGTGTGTTTCAATAGTCACTTATAACATGTATCCGTCAGTCCTATATATCTTCATTTTATTTTCAGTGAAATCTTCCCATAACTGCTTGTGTGCCACATGGTGAAACACTTCCACCAATCATGCCCCTTGGGTGCGCTCTCACCTGGAATATTGGACCTCTTAAATTACAGGAGATTACATATACCCGACAGGGGTTAATCCTTTCTTAACTCTCCTCCAGAATGTCTCTAGGTACAGTTCTTAGGACTGTAGCCACACCAGCCTCTCAAGGGTTGCTACTTCTGCACAGGTTTAGCAACAGTCCCAGCACAGCTCCATAAAACAAAGACATATCATTGTGCTTTCCATAAAACATAGGTTTATTACAATAAAAGATTAAGAACACACACCTTCACATATGCAGATGGATTGCTTATCAAATTCCCATATACTCTCTCTCTGCAGCTAATGCAGATCAATCAATCCTGCTTCCTCAAACTCCTGGGAATGACGCAAGTGTAAGCTCATCACGCTAGCATTCCCCGGAGTTTGTGAATGGGAACCCATAGCAAACATATAGTGGGGTTTTCTCCCATTTGGCTGCAAAAGTTGAAATATGCTTGAGATATGATACCTAAAATAATTGAGTCTCTCTCCTGGACTTCAGGAAAATCGTGTAACATTTTATTTCATACATTTATTTCCCATGCTACTGGCACATTAGCCACTAGAGGGCAATATGAGAAAACCAGTCAAGTCATTCCACCTATTGCCTGTGGTAAAAACCTAATGGTAAAGTTTACTATGTTTAGTTAATGATTATTCATAAATCGATTCTTTATTTTAGGATTCTCTGCATTCCCTAATGGCAACACTGAGCACATCAAATCCATTCTTTGTTCGCTGCATTAAGCCAAATGTACACAAGGTAAGATGAAGATCTGCACAATTAAGTGACAACAGTTCAGTATTTTACCATTTTCTGTTATGTATATATGTATTTATTGTACAACTATTTATGCTTCAGGTGTTGCTTTGTAATTTTTGTTTCATGTAGAAACACGTTCATCTCAAGAGTGTAGCTTAATAAATAAATATGAATCAAAAGCATAGATTGCCTATCCTGTACTAATAATAAATAGAAGCATGAATTGGTGTTTCTGCCGCTTGCTTTGCATAGGGAGTTAATATTGTACAGTCATTAAACATTTTAGTTGTTCTTTTTTGAGTTTACAACAATGCAAAGCCACAGGTTCCTTTTATTGATATTTATACCAGCCTTTTATATTCACAATACTCCCCCCCAGTTCTATTCAGCTACCAGGTGCAAAGGTGAAGAAGCCCTGTGTAAGTTCCAAGTTTTGGCTTGAGGCTTGTAAAGGACTCTAACCAGCCACCATGTGTTAGTGCTGGATGTCTGAGTCGCCAATCACCAAGCAACAGCTCTATTACACAGATGGCTGCCATAGAAGAAACATCAAAAGTAGATAAAATGTTTTATTGTGTGCTTGACATGAGCACAAAGTAAGTATTCTTAGGACAAGTAATAAAGGTATTTCTATAGCTGAGGAACTGAGTTTTGTTTTGCTAACTAATATTGATCACAAAAATAAATAATATACTGCATCACCATTTATTAGATGTGGTGTCTCCATTAGTTATCTTTTTATTTGGTAACCCAGGCAGTACAATATCAGACCACGCTGTCTAGACAACCTAGCAAATAGAGGATTGACACAAATAATTTACCATTGACAGGGATGTTTACAATGAATGGTCAGCTTTTATTTAATTATGTAAAACCTTTATCCCAAAAGGAAAAAAACTATTCCTGTAACTGCTTAAAAAGTCATTAGAGGTGCCATCAAGAGCATCATTATGGTCCTTTCATTGGCCAAACTGTGGCCAGTGGGAGTAGAAAATGCCCTCACATCAGTTAGCCTAAAATGCCTCAGGCTTGGTTGCCAGCGAAGAAAATTACAAAGCTCCCATGGTGAGTAGGAGAAGGAATAGTGTCCCATCATTAGTATTGGTTGGTGGAAAAATTGCCAGTCATTGGTATCAGTGGGAAGAATGGTGCCCCATCATTGGTATTAGTGGTAGGAATAGTGCTCCATCATTAGCGTTAGTGGGAGGAACAGTTTCCCATCGTTGGTGCCAGTGGAAGGAATAGTTCCCCATGGCTGGTGTCAGTGGAAGGAATGTTGTCTCATTGTGGGTGTCAGTTGAGAGAATAGTGCCCCATCGTTGGTATCAGTAGGAGGAATATTGCTCCACCTTTGATATCAGTGGTAGCAATAGTGTCTTGTATCAGTAGGAGGAATGGTGCCTTGAGGGCCAGATAAAGGCAAGAAAAGGCATCTGGCCTGTAGGCTGCAGTTCGGAGAGTGCTGATTAAGAGAGACAGGCACTGAGAAATGCCAATTCGGAACAAATAATGTGCTGCTCTAAAGTTATATGCAATTCAGTTGATGAAAGATCTTTTCCCCTTATTCATAGAAGAGATTAGATCGGTTCCATGTAGAGCAACAATTTTTCAGTATGTCAGAATAGTTCTGCTGCTTGGAAGTGTTTAGCTCTCTTGGCTAAATTACCATGAGTAATGCTCAGGTAGCCTTTTTGCTCGTTAAAGTATGGCTTGCATGGTTTTTCTGCTTCTTAGACCCTGTACACACGGTCGGAGATTTCCACAACCAAATCTGCCGGATTTTGCCCTGTCGGATCTTGTCCGAAACTGTTGCATACACACGGTCGGACAAAGTTGGCGAAAAATCCGATCTTTCAGAACGTGATGACGTAATTTCGTTACGATGGGACTACATTCAGGCTAGTAGCCAATAGCTTGGGTGTAGGAATTTGATCTGAGCATGCGTGGCACTTGGTCCGATCAAAATTCTCTACACATGATCAGAGTATGTCCGATCGGCCCAGTTGGTTGGGAAATATTTCCAACATGTTGGAAAATTGGGTCCGACGGATATTCCGACTGAATCAGTCCGATGCATACCACACACAGTCGGATTATCCGACGACACGGTCCGATAGGACACATTCCGACGGATTCTCCGACCGCGTGTACAAGAGCTAAGACAGGTCATACATGTTTAGATTTCTCTCATTCAGAACAATGTGGATAGAGGAATCTCTGCTGCTGGTTGTTGTATTTTTACAGCCACAGCACATATTGGATGCAGTCACTGTCTGATTGGATGCATTTACTCTTTGGCCAATAATTTTTCATTCAGCTCCTTTCATTTTTCAATTGACTTTTGTGGAGCGGAGTGGTGCACTGGTTTAATTTTGACTGACCCAGGAGATATCAGCCTAAATTTGAGCTGTGCATGGCTAGCATTGGCCTTCTTCTCTCAGTGTGGCCTTGGGCATACTGTAACCTGGCTTGTAAAATGCTACCTTGTCTAAAACCCAAAACACATGTCTCTATTAGTCACCAGTACAGTGCCTGCAAACCTTTAATCATAGACCTAGGCTGCTTGCCATTGTCCTGGTTTGCTTACTTTAGTAGGTTTTAAATCAATTCACAGAAGGCATTCTATCCTCATGAACCTGGATATTCAGTTTTTTGTTTTGTTTTGTTTTTTTCTTTTATTATTATTGATTTGAGGGCAATGGGGAAACTCCTTGAATTATACGTTCAGAATTTTACTATGGAGTTGGTAGTTCTTCTTTGTGCTGTTGACTCCTGTTGCTCTCAGTTTTTGCAGTTTTGTTAGGTTTTTGCTTTTTTTTATTGATAGTTTTCTTACAAAATGTATCCCTAAGGTGCATGAAGACAAGTTTGTTTTTCAACTTCCTTGCACGCCACAATGGTTTAATTGCTAAATAAATCTTTTTATTCACTAATAACCCGCTCCCCCTTAGAATTGCTGTCTTCTTTGGCCTCCTGCATCCTCCCTTTTCTTTATGCTATGTACCCAGAGCTATGAAATCTAACAAAGGCATTCTTCACATATTTTTAATTCAATCGTTTACATATTTGTGCCAGAGGCGTAACTATAACCTTCAAGGTTCCAGTGCAAGAAACCATGAAGGGCCCCTGACTTGTAGTATGATGGGGGGCATTGTGAAAGGGTGAAGGTCAGTGTGACGGGGCAATATGATGGGGTATTTTTGACAGGAGGGGGCAGTGTAACCAAAGAAGGGTGTCTGGAAAGTGTGACCTCAGGGGGGAGTGTGATAAGAGGGGGCACTGTGAAAGAAGGTGCAGTATGATGGGGGCAGTGTGACAGGAGGGGGCAGTGTGACAGGGGTATATTGTGACAAGAAGGGGGCATTGTGACAGGAAAAGGATACCTAGAAAGTATGACAGGAGGGGAACAGTGTAATGAGGGAGCACGGTGAAAGGAGGCTGTGTAACAAGGGGGGGGGGGGGGGCAGTGTCACAGGAGACAGGTGGGGGGCCAGTGTGATAGGTGGTGGGCTAGTGTCACAGGAGACAGGTGGGGGACCACTGGTGGGGACCAGTGTCACAGGTGGGGGCCAGTGTCACCGGAGACAGGTGGGGGGCAGTGTGACAGGTGGGGGCCAGTGTCACAGGAGACAGGTGGGAGTCAGTGTGACAGATGGGGGCCATTTTTACAGGAGACAGGTGGGGGGCCAGTGTGACAGGTGGGGGCCCAGTGTGGCAGGTGACATGTGGGGGGCCAGTGTCGGGCTTACCTTACATGAGAAGTCCAAATGCAAGAAGCAGCATGCTTCCTTGTGATAGCCACGGGATGTCCCTCCAGCGAGCACAGTTCACTTCCTGACTGTCAATGTATACATTGGAGAGGGGAGGGGCAAGATTTATTGGCAAGATTTAGACCCCTTTCACACTGGGGCATTTTTCAAGCGCTTTAGCGTTAAAAAAAGCGCCTGTGAAGCGCTTGAAAGAAGCCTCATCTGCAATCCCAATGTGAAAGCCCAAGTGCTTTAAGAGCCCTTTCACAATGTCAGCGCCCGAAAAACGCTCGTAAAGCGCCACTAAAACTAGCAGCGCTTTACCAGCGTTTTTCGAGCACTATTGGGGTGCTTTTAACCCCTGCTAGTGAATGAATGAATGAATGAAATACTTATATAGCGCACAATGCGAACTGAATCGCCTCTAGTGGCCAGATAAAGGGTTAAAAGCACTCACAAAACGCTGCTGCCGAAAGCGTTTCTCAGGCGCTTTTCAGGCGCTGCCCATCGATTTCAATGGGAAGGGGCGCTTTAGGAGCGGTCTATTCACCGCTCCAAAAGCGTTGCAAAGAAGCTGCTTGCAGGACTTTTTTTGGCGCCCTTCCAGCGCAGCGCCTCAGTGTAAAAGCACTCAGGCTTTTACATTGGGATTGCAGTTGCGGCTTCTTTCAGGCGCTTTTTTTAACGCTAAAGCGTCTGAAAAACGCCCCAGTGTGAAAGGGATCTCAGTGTGAAAGCACTCAGGCTATTACATTGGGATTGCAGTTGCGGCTTCTTTTACAGGCGCTATTTTTAACGCTAAAGCGCCTGAAAATGCCCGAAAAACGCCCCAGTGTGAAAGGGGTCTTAGAGTGTACAAGAAGAGCGACAAACTAGTGCACTGAATCTAGTGCTTCTCGGGTCAGAGGCCCCTCCCCTCTCCATTGTATACACTGACACTCGGGAAGTGAACTGTGCCGCTGGAGGGACATCCCGCGGCCATCACAAAGCTGGCGATCACCCCCTCCCGCCCCCACCCCTGCATAGTTAGATGCCAGCCAGAGATAAAGGGGGAGGTGTGGGGTCTTGGGGCCCCCCACACTGGCGGAGTGCCAGCGGCCAGTCACAAGTGTGACTGTTGCAACCCTGGTAATTTCGCCACTGATTTGTGCCCTCTTGGTATGTCGCTCAGGCATGTCACCTCCCCTTTGCCTCACAGCAGGTTAAAGAGGCTCTGTACTTTCCTATAGCAGAGTGTTGTTTTAGTGGCATTGTAGATATCTGTGTATAGTGTTTGTTTTGTATTGCACTAACATATCATATAAATGTATTATAAACGTACTATAAACAGTAATGCCAATAATAATAACCTTTGAAAGCACATCATTCTGCCTTGGTCATGGTACTAAAACCAGTAGTAATCCCAATTTTGAGTGTTGTTTACAATTATTTGAGCTGTTTCTGTAGTGCTAGAGGCTGATACTAAAAATTAAGTGCCAATTGCCATAGTCCATTCACATAAATGTTATATTTTATGGCACTACATTTTTTTTTTATAAATCCTATAAGTACCTTACTCTTGCAGCACTGTTGTTTAGTCACATGATCTTTCCCTGTCCTTTGGCATCTGCAGAGTAAGATCTTTAGAAGGGGCTTCTACGCTCTGCAGGTGTATGCCCTCTACAGTATGCGTCTGTGTCTGGTAAGCCCTGTTGGTGCTGTACCAGTCACATGACCAAAAAAAAAACAGAAGAGCAATTTAAATTAGATTATAAATATCAAATAACTGGTGTACAGCTTCCAATAAATCCTTATTGAGCATCAATTATGTATTTTTGTGTATTAATGTGGTGTAGGCAGAGATGATTGACATTAGTTTTCACTTTGTTCAGACGGTATCTGCATCCAAGGTCCTTTTTCTACTTTACAGGTATTGGCAATTACAATTGATATACCGTATATACTCGAGTATAGGCCGACCCGAATATAAGCCGAGGCCCCCAATTTACCCCCAAAAAACTGGAAAACTTATTGACTCGTGTATAAGCCGAGGGTGAGACATGGCTGTCCATCCCTGTGTGTCCGTCCATCCCTGTGTGTGTGTCCGTCCATCCATCCCTGTGTGTGTGTCCATCCATCCATCCATCCATCCATCCCTGTGTGTGTGTCCGTCCATCCATCCCTGTGTGTGTATCCATCCATCCATCCCTGTGTGTGTGTGTGTGTGTGTGTGTGTATATTCATCCATCCATCCATCCCTGTGTGTGTGTGTGTGTGTATCCATCCATCCATCCATCCATCCCTGTGTGTGTGTGTGTGTATCCATCCATCCATCCATCCATCCCTGTGTGTGTGTGTGTGTGTGTGTGTGTGTGTGTGTGTGTGTGTGTGTGTCCGTGCAGCCTTGTGTGTGTGTCCAGCCTACCTGTGTCCCAAGCCTCCGTCCCGAGCCGCCGTCGTCCCGAGCCTCCTCTGTCCCGAGCCTCCTCTGTCCCGTGCCTCCTCTGTCCCGTGCCTCCTCTGTCCCGTGCCTCCTCTGTCCCGTGCCTCCTCCGTCCCGTGCCTCCTCCGTCCCGTGTCGTGCCGATGGATCGCCGCTCCAGGATCGCCGCTCTTCTCGGCGGCCATTCTACAATTCAAAAGCCGCGCCTCCGTCCTCCGCCTGTGATAGGCGGAACACTCAATTTCCCAGCAGCCTGTGTTCCGCCTATCACGGACATCCTCTCATACTCGTCCGTAGTATGAGAATGAACGGATGTCCGTGATAGGCGGAACACTGACTGCTGGGAAATTCAGTGTTCCGCCTATCACAGGCGGAGGCGGAGAAGGAGGCGCGGCTTTTGAATTTTAATGTCCGCCGTCTGTCTGCTCGATACGCTGATCGAGCAGTCAGACAGCGGTGACTCGAGTATAAGCCGAGGGGGCACTTTCAGCCTCAAAAAAGAGGCTGAAAATCTCGGCTTATACTCGAGTATATACGGTATTTAGCACAGATTTATATTAAAAGTAAGATTTTTTAAGTTTCTTAGTGAATATAATCAGGCAGCATACTATATCCCATCCCCATAGTTTTTAGCAATGGAAGGACATGGAGGTGGGGATTGTCATTTACCACTGTGTAAACCCCCACATGTGTGACTCCTCTATAGTCATGTGGGCTGCACAGATGAGAAAAAGGAGGGAATGAAAAGCTTAGAAGGTAACTTAAATTGGAGGATGCTCTGTAGAGGACACCAGCTGGTCTACAAAATCTCAGACTGCATGGGGACACAGCAGAGAAGATAGGAGGGGCAGCTGAAAGTCGGATCCACCAGGTATGTTTCACTCTACACAAAACAAACACTTTAGTGGCTTTGTGAGTATGAACACTTTGTTATATAACATGTAATGAGAGTTTTTCATAGCTTGGGTTTAATGACACTTTAAGCTGGCCAAGCACTAATTGAAATTCCCTGCTGAACCAGCCAAATTTAGAGCAGTGTGTGTCTGTCTCCAATTGATTATCTTCTGTCAAAGGATCATGTTGGAAAACATTTTTTGAAGGGTACAGTGTCCAGGCTGGGGTGTATTGGGCATTCCTACATCCACCTCATGTGTATCTAAATAAAAAAACTAACAGTGCATGGCAAGCTTAAAAGATTGCACAGCAAATATACCTTGATCTCTTGATTTTTTTCATTTTCTTTTTTTTTTTCACACTCCAGATTAAGTATGTTCAGCGTTTAATTAGTGTACCACTTTTATTTCCTTTTATTTAAGTCTCCCTAATGTGTCTGAATGCTTAATAGGAAATCTGCAGTTCATTCATTCATAAGGGTATGTGACTACTAACTACAAATACATTGCATGTACTTGACATTGGAAGAATATAAAGAAAGTCACATAATTAATTGAAATTCATCACTAAATGGCCCACCAAGGTGGTCCTGCTGGCTTTGAATATGACAAAAAGGCCCCTAGCCCAATTAAACTAAAAGGACAGAAACAGCACTTCATTTTAATGACCACACTGTTGATTTTGCCATTTTAATGATCTAGTCAAGCTGTATAGTCTCCTCAAATGCTTTATGCCCACTTACCTAATTATTCTCCAAAGTAGTATGTAGCTTTGACTTTAGGGGAAACTCAACTTTTGTGAAACAAAAAAATATAGCAAATGAAAAAAATAATAAAGCATATACAAATGCTTTACATGCCATTTTGTAATTTATTGCTATTAAAAATTACCTTTCCGTTTCAAACTGCAGCACTTTCATTTCCTGTAAAATTTTATGTACTAATGTGACCAGGGGTGTTCTCTATACAGTTGGTGTACAGAACACTGGCAAAAATGTATTTTGCTGCTTGGATCTGAAACGCTGGCCGCTGTCAAACAAAGTCCTGCCTCCTGGACTGGCTCCTATGATAGACGTCACACTACTTCAATTTCCCTGCATTGGACCAGTGTACTGTCTATCATAGGAGCTGGTGCAGGAGGCGGGACTTTGACAGTGGCCGACATTTCAGATCCAAGCTGTGTCACAGAAGAAGTTCCCCTCTCTGTGAGATCCAGCTGGCTCTTTTCTTCCTCTCCTCTCCCTTCCCCAAAGTTTCCTGGTGGATCGCTGGGAGGAGAATCGGCTTCCATTCAGTAGGAGGCTGTTGTCACTGAAGTCTCCCAAAAATGATACAGATAGCAATAACATCCTGAAAGAGGTTTCATCCGTATGCTATCCATAAAAAAAAATGTAGGAGTCCTCAAATTGCAGTGCACATGTTGCAGTTACATATGCTGTTCTTATAAATATTTATACAACCTTTAAATGTAATTGAATAGATGACTGCACTGCTCCATAACTGGAACTCATACCTCACACAACAACTTCAAGAGAACCAGCCAAGCATGGTCAATTGGAAGAATCTAAGGCCCCTCTCACACTGGGGCGGCGTTGGTGGTAAAGTTTAAAGCTTTACCGCAGTTTTAGTAGGGCTATTTGGCTGCTAGAAGGGTGGTTTTAACCCCCGCGAGCGGCCGAGAAAGGGTTAAAAACCACAGCAAAAAGCTGCAGCAGTGATATGTCGGCGGTATAGCTGCGCTGCACCATTCATTTCAATTGGCAGGAGCGGTGAAGGATGCTGCTAGCAGGACTTTTTTTACCGTCCTGCCAACACACCGCTCCAGTGTGAACCCCTCGGGGCTTTCACACTGTAGTGTGAGGTGCAGCTCTTTCAGGGCGCTTTGCAGGCTATTTTTAGCGCTGTAGCGCCGGCAAAGCGCCCCAGTGTGAAAGGGGTCTTAATCTCCACTATTACATTGTTAATGAAGTGCAGTCTTCTTCTAAGGCATAGGCTTTATATTTTTTACATTTTCTTATTGTACAGCAGAAACGTCATGCCAACTTCAGCCTGTAAGGACCAGTGGCTGAGCTATGGTCTGATATAGCTATGGTCTGATATTTGGTACTCTGTTCAGGCTGCTGTATATGGGTAAATCTGTCAAATAACAAAGCACTTAATGTTCATTCCTGTATTCCTGATATCGTGTTTGTTAAATGACAGATGAATGAGTGTCTGTTATTAGCACTGAGCTCAGGCAGGAGATATAACTGCTTTACAAAATCACATTCAGCCTGACACTTCTGCTCTGCCATGGGGAGAATACAAGTTCTCAACGGCAAAGGTTCACTGTTATAACAGTAGAAATTTAGGTTATTGCAAATGTCTTGCTGACTGTAATATTAGCAATGTCATGTTCCCAGATTCATCAATGTTGTTTTTTGGCTTTTGTATTGTGGGAAGCAGACAGTTGAGCAACAAACTGTGCTGATAGTAAAATGTTGATGGTGTGGTCTGAAGCTGCCTATACTGGATTTTCGCTGTTTACTGTATGTTGTTGGAAAATTTGGAAAAATAGGTTATCAGAGGATGTGATCACTGCTTAGAGAAGTCATAGCATGTTATGCACTCAGTCAGGTATGTGTATGTTGTATTTAGGTGGCATATCTCCAGGGCTGGACCATTCATTTCCAAAAGATTGGCTAGACTCCCAATGTACTCATCAGGGCTGGACCAACCTAGAGGAAGGAGAGGAACCCACTTAGGATGCTCTGGAGGAGAGTTTACAGCTTGGGTGGGAACCTCTCCTGCCTCTGCACTCTATCTGTCTCGTGCTGTCTAAAAGACCACACTGTCAAAATTTAGATTAACACTGTTAACTGTGTACACTATGAGAGCAACTCGCCCAGTATAATCAGCAGGGCTCTACTGTCCATTTGACAGTTTTCCTCTGCATTTTATCTGAAGATTTTAGCTAGGGTGCTAACTGTCACATGGTTAGTGGAGTCCCGTTGAGGAGCTGATCTCTTAGTGTAATCTGCAGTGCTGAGTTGTCACTGTGACCACTCATTTCTGCTTTTCGTTAATTTATTTAATTAAAGTGATTCTAAAGGCAGAAGTTTTTTTTTTATCTTAATGCATTCTATGCATTAGGATTAAAAACCTTCTCTGTGCAGCAGGCCCCCTAAAGCCCCATACACACTATCAGTTTTTCTGCTGAGTTTTTCCTTCAGATTTACCAAAACCATATAATATGAGGTCAAACCTTAGGAATTTCAATTTGTATGCAATCAGGCAGGCCCTTGCACTACATGGTTTTGGTAAACCTGAAGGAAAAAAAATCAGCAGAATATCTGATAGTGTGTATGGGGCATCATACTTAACTGAGCCCAATCTCGATCCAGCGATGTCCACGAGTCCCTTGGCCACCAGGGACTCTCCCTCCTGATTGGCTGAGACACAGCAGCAGGCACCATTATATATATACCCTATATTTCCAAAAATATTGGGACACCTGCCTTTACACGCACATGAACTTTAATGGCATCCCATTAATATATAAATGAAAGCCATAGTTGTAGCAAGTTGCTTCATAATTTTAGCACCTATAACCAAGACAAATCACAGACTCAAATTTGACTTTGGAGGAGTATAAGATACCTTAAAGTGATACTAAACACACACTGTTTTAATTTATTTTAATAAAAAACACTTTAAAGTACCTTTTTTCCGATATATAGCTTTTACATGACCCAGATCTTTCCCAGCTTTTCTGCAGGGAAACATAAGCAGAAGAAGCTTCTAGTCCTCTGCTGCTGGTCACATGTTCAAAATGAAAAAAGACCCTTTGGGGAAAAAAAGAGGGAAAATAAACAAATAAGATCAATAAACTATTTTAAATTGGCATACAAATATATGTTTGAAATCAAAACTTTATTATTTTGTGGAAATAACATGATGTAGGCAGATTTCTGACAGTCACTGGCTGTGCTTAGCTGGTTAGCGGGAGGGAGCGGGCTGTCGTTTATCACTGGGTATACGCCCACATACTGTAATTGACTCTATAGTCACATGGACTAAGCAAATGTGATAGGGAGGAAATGCTCACCATAGAAACTCACTGAAAACTGAGCATGTGTAGAGTTGCCACCACAGCTGCAAGATCCCTAGCTGAATTGGGGACCTGAATAGAAGGTGGAGATAGAGAACAGCAGGATCAACCAGATGTTTTGCAGAATACAGAAAACAAATCTCATAGTGACTGATTGAGTATGAACAACATGGAATACGCCATTTATTTGTAGTTTTTTGGGATGTGGTTTTAGTGACACTTTAATTCCTAGCTGGAACCACACATTTTGGTTATCATTATGTTAATGCATTTCAATTTATTTTCCCCTGCTTTCATTATGGGCATGTTAGGGGGGTGAGGGGGATTTAGGCTTCTTTGCCTTGGGTGCTACAGGACATTGTCCCAGCACTAGGACTCATTATAGTTGTATACAAACATTGGGGGTTATTTACGAAAGGCAATTACACTTTGCACTACAAGTGGACTGCAAGTGCATTTGAAAGTGACCGAACTTCCAAGTGCAAAGTAGATGTGCTTTTCGTAAATAACCCCCATTGTGAATATGTATATTTTATTGATATACTAGACCATGTTCTTTCAATACAGGGACAGTTCAGTATGCTAATAAAATGCAAATGCTTCTTAATATTCCTCTGTTCGGCATTTACTTGTGATTGTGGACAGCCATCTTTTTGTAATTTGTATTGAAGTTACTTAATTAAGTGACCAGGTTTCCCTGGAAATTAATTGCAATGTCTGAAAAAAACAAATAAACATAGTTGGGACCCCATTAATATGTATAGAGAGGCAGTGAGAAACCTGCAGCAGGTTGTCTAATTTTCCTTGAATTGGCTGTTCATAGAATAGTATTCTTTGTAAAGTCTCAAGTGCTGTCCTGGCAGCACAAAGTTCTTTAAGTACACACACAGTCATAGTGGTACTGCTGGATTATTTGTTGTTACTTGTTCACTGTGTGCGCTGATAGACAGGTACTGCAAGGCAAGCCTCCAAGTTTGACTTCCTTTGAGTACAAGAAGGGATGAATTAGCCAAGCTCAGCCAAAGATATCACATGGGAGACTTGAAATACCAGCCTGCAGAAGAAAGCCTTGTTTTGTGTGCGTGCACGGTGTCTTCGCCCAGTGCTGTGCAGTGATTGCTAGCATTCAGACTTTCTATGAGGAAGCAAACCGAGCAAGAAGAGTAGAAGAAAGGAAAGCTAGATCGGCTGGCCTCATTAGACAGATCATAAGAACAGGGAATGATTGGAAGTAACTGCATTGACCTGCAGCAGTACAGCTAAAAGGCAAGCAGGGCAGGGATCCTTTACTAAGGTATGGATTTCACATGAACTAGGAGGATTTTCCTGGTCCGTACTCTTCTCTACTTCTATGCTGACTCAGTGTATCATACTACGAGCCACTGTTTTGTGTCTTTAAACGCTTCTAGGAATTATAGCAGTAGTTTGTATTGTACACTGCATTTAAAACTACGTTGTGTGTTTAGATTAGGATCTTTTGTAGCAAGGGTGTTTTCCTATATTATTTAATATTAGTGCATTAAGGACTTATTCACATCATATGTCTCAAATGCATAGACAAGGCAATTTGCTTTAAGTTATTAGTTCAGTTCACCCTACTGTGCTGCGGTGGTGTGCACTGAAAAAAGTAGGACATGCTGCACTCTTTTTTGCACAGCGTGTTGCATCGCATTACGTCGCACCGCAGCACTCTGCAGTGCAGAAAGATAAACACTATGCCATTTTGTGAAATTTTAATAAAGGTGCAAACAAAAACAAAAAGTATAAACAATGCAATGCTCAGCCAGCAAACACCAGCACAGGCATGGTAATGCTTGCTGTTGGTATGATTGGACCATTTAATATGCTCATGCTGGCTGTACAGTGGCTTATTTGGTATTCAGTGCTTGGTGATACATTTGTTCATTAATATTTGAAAACTATTTCTGCTTACCATATATATAGCTAGCAATGCAATATTTACAACTTTTTTCATGTAGCTTTTTGGCTTTTAGATATTTTTTTTACATTTTCTGTCAGATATCTTCAGACTCAAACACTACACTATGGGATCCTTTACTCCACATGTGTTGTGGCTGTGCCAGCAGCCATTTGCAGCGTAGCCCTAACACATAGACAAGGCAGAATGCCCTGTTTCTTAGAGTGTCAATTCATACCACAGTGTTGCTGTGCTGTGTGCCGATAAAATACTGCATGCATAAATGCAGTACTTTTTTCAGCACAGCAGTTTGCGATGAAAACCACCACATCGCAACACCGCTTTGGTGAATAGAACTAGTGCATAGTGTATAATGGTGGTATCTCACAGCATACACTAGCATCTTTGCGTTCAGTGTGGCTCACTAATGTAAATGAGCCCTATATACAAATAATTTTTGAGTATCATAAATTTTCCAGCATGTTGTAACCCTTTGACAGATGTTACGTATTTGTTACTTAGCAGTGCTTTCATTTTTGCTCCTACCTTTTGTCAGACTTTTGAAAAATGCAAGCAACACATAGTATTGTTGTAGGTATACGGTGCTCAGTTTGCATTTATTCCTACCTTTACATATTTTTATTCCGATATTTAATACAGATTTAGAATTTTGTTTATAGCAAAATAACTTTTTACTGTCTATTATACTTACTGGATTACTATAACTTAAAACTTAATTTCACATATTTGACAATGGCCATATGGTCAACTTTAGTGCTTGGGATGTGCTATAGTGCACTTAGAAAGCTGTAATGATCTCATACCATCCCAGTCATCTGTGGCAGAAGTTGGTAACATGACACTTGGGTCCAAGTCTGCATCAGCAATCCCAGGCTAGGAATAGATCTTCTCTTAAATCCTACGTCTTTCATCATACAGGCGCCACATGCAAATAAAATTAACATTTCATTGGGTCATGTGTAACTCTGAGCAAGCTTACCTTTTCAAACATCTGTTTATTATTAGTTTGTATGAAATACTTCTAGTAGTAAAAAAAACTTGTAGGTTACATGCAGGGCATCAATATTTGGAAAAAAAAAATGTAAGGGTTGAAATTAATGACATAAACATGTGCTAAACATGTGCATAAGCAGTATTAAACCAAAAGTCAATCATTTATTGTAATTCGTAAATGTGATTGCTGTATTAGATCTCTTTTTTAGGCTTTCTTTCCTTTATTTTAACATAGTGATCTGGCTAGTAAGTCAGTTTTTCTTCAACAAAACCAGCTTTTCTGCCGATGTAGTAGTTAGAGGGAATCGATTTACCACTGATAGTGGTGCTTACAATGATCAGCTTTTATCTAGTTAGGTAAAACCCATATCACAAAAGGTTTGTTTAATGTTTGCTGTAACTGCTTATAAAGTGTTAGCTGGCTTTTGGCTTCAATTTATTTGTGTATTTAAATCTTCTAGTCCATCTAACACTCCCCTCTCCCCAAACTGACAATGCTGCGGTCCAAAGGTGCCCCCTGTGCTCCTTCATCCAGAGTGGAGGCACTTTAATACATGAAGTGTGCCGGTGTCAGCTAACTAGCCGCTCGATTGCTATTACCCCCTCCAACCACCTTCTGCAGCTTGCTCAAGCTCCCCCATCCCACCAGGAGTCCTGAGCTACCAGTAAGTGTGTCCGCCGGCCAGACAGCCAAACAAAGCTGGGATCGGGTTTAATCGGCTGTTCAGTATAGTAACCCAGAAGTGATGACATCACTTCTGGTTTATCCGGATGTCAACAGCGCCATTTTTTAAAAAGTTAAAGCATTCAAAAACACAGATCTTGGTGTTATGAATGCTTTTAAGTTCAAAGGAGGGATTTGGGGTCTTATAGAGCCCACATCCCTTCATAAAGAGTACCTGTCACATGCCTATTGCTGCCACAAGGATGTTTACATTCCTTATAACTGAAATAAAAGTAATACAATTTTTTTTAAAAGCAACAGTGTAAAATAAAAAAAAAATAATAAAATAAATTAATAATAATAAAAAATGTAAGCACCTCTGCCCAACCCAACAAACCAAGATTGCTAACAATGTATTTAGCCTGAAAAAGAAACCTACTGTAGCCACCACATCTAGGAGCCTGCAATATAAAGTGAGGGAAAAAAGTATTTGATCTCCTGCTGATTTTGTACTTTTGCCCACTGAAAAAGAAATAACCAGTCTATTATTTTAATGGTAGGTTTATTTTAACAGATACAGAATAACAAAAATATCCATGAAATGTATTTCAAAAAATGTATAAATTGATTTGCATTTTAATGAGTGAAATAAGTATTTGGTCCCCTATCAGTCAGCAAGATTTCTGGCTCCAGGGTTGTCTTCTATATAGGTAACGAGCTGAGATGGCTTGCATATTTTAACCAGCAAAACATTATACACTGCAAACATGTATCCTAGATGAGGAACTAGGGTCAATGTGTTTTGTTGAAATTACCGCTTCTTTAGGACCTCTTAAATGTACATGATCACACAAGTGGATTCTTTTTCAGAGATTTCAATTCATATACTTTTCATGCATCTTGTAACTTGACCACACAGTATACAGAGATGTATTGGTGGAATATTCAGTGAGGTACTGGTCTCGCTGGCCCTTGGAAGAAAGATCATCCCCAGAGTAGAGCTCTTTATGCAGGAAGACCCCAGAGTTTCCAGATGGTGTGGTAGTATGAGGAGCAAGCTTGCTCTGGGGTCTTCCTGTATAAAAAGCTCTTCTCTGGAGATGATCTTTCTCCCATGGGATATCTGCGATCCCTCCCACGCACTTGCCTCTGTAGAAGTTAGCAAACACACCAATTTTCTTGGTTACTTCTTTAAAGGCAAATCATAGGATGGCCATAAACTGTCACTGGGCCTGGTGGATGGCATGCATTATTGGTCCTCAATGTATGGCCCACTGGTTGACATGAAATGGTCCCAACTCAAGGCTTTCTCATTGCAAGCCCAAAAGAAGCCACTAGATGAAAAGTGGCATCTTGTGCCAGAAACTGGAAGGCTCTGTATCCAGAAATCTATCTAAGACATTGTCAAATAGAGTGGATTTCCTCCCCAATTCCAATCCCACTGACACCAAAAATAGGGTGTGTGTTCCGTCTCCTAGATAGTGGCTGTCCAGCATTGCACATACACATGTGATTCGCATCTAATCCAGGCTTTTTTGAATAGAGTAGAGATTGGTGAAATCTTTTTTGTTGTCAATGTTGGGAGATCTTCCATCACTAAGTGTCACAAAAATACATCAAGTAGGGGGAAATCATTCCAAAGTGAGGGGAAATATCATACATAATTAACCAGAATAGGTGATCCCAATGGAAGATTTCACATTATATTCTGATCTGGTACTAACCATACCATTTTTGATTTCCCATTACTTTCTTTATAATAGTCACTAGTAGACATGTGCATTCGTTTTCGTCCAAATGCATTTTCGTCCGAATTTCAGCTATTTTCGTTTTCGTTTTGACAAACGATAACGAAAGCACAAAATCCGAAAAACGAAAGATCCGACATAAATAAATGCTTTA
The DNA here is from genome assembly GCF_037356315.1 of Lithobates pipiens. Classification (NCBI taxonomy): domain Eukaryota; kingdom Metazoa; phylum Chordata; class Amphibia; order Anura; family Ranidae; genus Lithobates; species Lithobates pipiens. Next base: position 299,853,394 of record NW_027507764.1, read on the forward strand.
TTTTCGTTTTCATTGTTACAACAGTTCAATATAGAATAGGAGATTCGACATGACTCTGACAACAATCTGTGTCTATAGAACCTGTGGTCGAATGTGCTTAACCTTACCTCTATTAGTCCAAGATTATATAGAGAAAATATTCGACAGAGAAAAAAGATTTGACAGAGAGAAAAGATTCTGCAAGTTACTGTCCTAAAAAGTGTTTAGGGACCCGGGTCCTGCCCCAGGGGACATGTATCAATGCAAAAAAAAGTTTTAAAAACGGCCGTTTTTTCGGGAGCAGTGATTTTAATAATGATTAAAGTGAAACAATAAAAGTGTAATATTCCTTTAAATTTCGTAGGGGGGGTTGTCTATAGTATGCCTGTGAAGGGGCGCATGTTTCCCGTGCTTAGAATTGTCCCTGCACAAAGTGTCATTTATGCAGGAAAAAAAGTCCTTTAAAATCACTCGCAGCTATTATGAATTGTCGGCTCCGTAATACAGAGAACACTCATTGAAAGTCATTGATAAAAAAATAAAAAATAAATAAATAAAAAAGCGTGGGGGTCCCCCAAATTCAATTACCAGGCCCTTCAGGTCTGGTATGGATATTAAGGGGAACCCTGCCTCAAATTTAAGAAAAAATTTGACGTGGGGTTCCCCCTAAATATCCATAACCAGACCCTTCAGGTCTGGTATGGATATTAAGGGGAACCCTGCATCAAATTAAAAAAAAAATTGACGTGGGGTTCCCCCTAAAAATCCATACCAGACCCTTTATCCGAGCACGCAACCTGGCAGGCCGCAGGAAAAGAGGGGGGACGAGAGAGCGGCCCCCCCTCCCTCCTGAACCGTACCAGGCCACATGCCCTCAACATTGGGAGGATGCTTTGGGGGTCTGTGACCCCTCAAAGCACCTTGTCCCCATGTTGATGAGGACAAGGGCCTCATCCCCACAACCCTGGCCGGTGGTTGTGGAGGTCTGCGGGCGGGGGGCTTATCAGAATCTGGAAGCCCCCTTTAACAAGGGGACCCCCAGATCCCGGCCCCCCCTGTTTGAAATGGTAAGGGGGTACAAAAGTACCCCTACCATTTCACAAAGAAAGTGTAAAAAATGGTTAAATAAAACAAACACACTTTTGAAAAATTCCTTTATTAAAAATAAAAAAATAAAAAAAAGATTCCAGCGGCGGTAATCCACTCTTGCTATCCAGCGACGGACGGTCATCTCTCCAGCGATGTCTCATGTCATCCAGCGCAGCGAATCCTCCATCCTTCTTCTGTCTCCTCCACGGAGACGCTGCAGGCATTCCGGCGGCTGACGTTTCTTATATACGGAGGGCGGGGCCACCCGTCACCTGACCCCGCCCCCCTCTGACGCAAGGGGAAACCCGGGGTTCCCTGTGACGTAGGGGTGACCCGCACCCCTCTGATGTAACACAGGCAGGTTTCCGTTACATCAGAGGGGGGCGGGGTCACCCATACATCACGGGGAACCCCGGGTTTCCCCTTGCGTCAGAGGGGGGCGGGGTCAGGTGAAACCAGACAGGGGTTTCTTATTTTTGCCTATTCTATCCAAAGCTAAAGAAAATGTATTATTCTTTATACATGCAGATCAAGGGACTGCTTTCTAATTTTTGTTAGTACCTTTATTCTAAACAAGTCTTCATTTGACTTATTTGTAAATATGTATTTAAATAATGAAATTGAAAAAACATGGCATTATCGTATGTATCCTGTGTCTGAGAATAGAGAGTGTTTAAGTATTATGTTAGTAATCACTTTGCACATTGGCCTGGTTCTTTCTTTTTATCAAAAGCAAGGAACAAAATTGTAGTTCTGTATTTGTATGCTTCATCTATTGTATGCTATGGTCTATTGTGCCATTGAAGGCTGCCCTAGATTTTACAGAAAGATTAGAATACCAGAGACAAAGATCGTACAGTGTGCTTTTTTAGCTAAATGAGATGGCAAGGATTACAATAACAAGAAAATGCACTCTTAGAGCAAAGATCTCAAAAATCAGGTCCCCATGATATTGTATGCCTAGGAAACTTGTTTATTGTACATTGTTAGATTACTAGGAATGAAAACGAGACCGGTCTGCCTTCTAACAGAGGATACACTACAATGTAGTGGGCCTTAAGGTTTCAGTTTACTATAGCATATCTCTACTCGACTTTAGTACATATTTTGACTTGTATTTCACATTTTTGGCATACATTTTGTTTAACAGATTTCACCATGCATTTGTATTTAAAACGCAAAAAATACTGACATCCAAACAAACTTTAAAGAAGCACCATATAATGACGTGTTGATGTTTCTGTAGATTAACAATAGAAAAGATAATTACCGTAGTACTTTGTTCTTGATCCATACTTAATCTGGCTTTGAACATTATAAGACAATTGGATTGACCTCTGGACAAACAGTTCCCCAAATGGCATGTACCCAAATATATATGTTTATATTCCTTGTCCTTAGGGACCAGTAGTACTGGTACTGCTGGGAATATTTAGCTTGGCCAATTGGCCCTGTTTTTGGAAACCTTTTGTCACCTGCATAAGAGCCCTTTCACACTGAGCCGCCCCGGGTGTCAGTGTTAAAACTAGCGGCGATGTACCGTCGTTTTAATGGCACTATTCAGCTGCTAGCGGGGTGCTTTTAACCCCCACTAGCAGCTGAAAAAGGTTTAAAAGTGCTGCTATAGCGGGGCTTTGCCAGCGGTTCAGCAGCGCTGCCCATTGATTTCAATGAGCAGGGGAGCTTTAGGAGCAGTGAGTTCACCGCTCCTAATGCGCTCCAAAGAAGCTGCTGGCAGGACTTTTTCTGATGCCCTGCCAGCGCACCGCTCCAGTGTGAAAGCCCTCGGTCTAAAGGAGATTCTTAAAGTTAATTATTTGTTTATGCATTTAATAGAAAATAATTTCTTTGTTACAAAGAACTGGCTTGAATATCAGCACTCTGGAGAAGAAGGGCTGTCTGTGAGCATGTTTACAAGAGTAGGGAGCATCTCCAGGACTACATCTGTGTGCTGCTACTCTTTCATTGTCCAGTCAGGCTGGGGCGGTATTAGGCTATAATACCTAATGCTTGGTACATTTGTTCAGTTTTTTTCATTCAACACAGTGGACTAAACAAAAACAAACTGAGAAGCACTCTGTACTAACTATGCAGATTATAGATCATGGGGCTGATTCACTAAAGGCTTGGAGAATGTTCACACAAATCCCTGTTTTCATATCATTGGATAACTAAAGTGAATATTCATCCAATTTATTACGTAAAGATTCTCAAATTCTTAGAGACTCAATTTTCTGTGCATTGAGTTGACATACACATGTTAATGCGCTTCGAGAGGTATTGAGCATTGCTTTAAAATGGTCATTTTGAATGGTTAGCCAACACACAGGAACTTAGGAACAGACCATTAAATGGATATGCAACATTTGATACATATGATAATGTGTTACTCTGCATTATGGTGCATTGCAATACATGTGTGTTGAAGCTGTGGTGCCTTAGTGCTTTCGGGTGCCAGTCATTTTGAATGCAACGTGTTTAACCGCAACTCACTGAATCTCAAAGGTATCAATAGGACCTTAGTAAATCAGACCCCTGTCTTTTGCTACAACATAAGTGCATTCTTTACTAGGATACAAGGCAAAACACCAGAATAGGTTGAAACATTGTATTTTCATAATAATAGTAATACTATTGTTAGATTTTCTCATTGCAGCTTGCGTTGTCACTACAATTCTGTTAGGATCATTTATAACAACTGATTTCCCCAATGTTATACATTTATTAGGGTAAATCATTCATTTGTCAGCCTGCTCAAAGCTTTCACTTGTTTAACATCTAAGGCATTATATGGATGCTTTAGTATCACAGCAACCTGAGTTGCTTGTGTTCAGGGAACTATTTTATTGTGTTCCCACTTTCTATATATCAAGTAGTGTCTCCTGTGAGTAGGTTTTGTCTTTCAGACTTAAACAAACATTCTTGTAATAAAGATTCCATAGACCCAAAAATCTCTCCTAATCCTTTAGATAGACATAATTGTTAGCGTGTGTATGCGTGTGCGTGATTGTGTGCAATTTGACACAGAGCATTCAAATGGCAGATTATATTCAAAAACAGTATCCCATTTCAGACAATGCAATTTATTTTCTGCCATGCTAAAATAACCATGGAGTAGCAGATGCCAGATAATGGGCTTCCAACTGTCTGTTTATCATGGTAATCTATCAGGCAGCAAAGAAGGCGACTGATTTTTTTTTTTTAGAGAAGAGATAGCCATTCGCATTGAAGGTGGAAAGATGACAGAGCAGCCATACAGTGCCAGAATTAATCACCCAGAGACTTTAATTGGCTTGACATTAGACCATATTATTAACACATTATGGAAATAAGAGCGTCGGTGTTGGGATCGCTTTCAACATTCGAGTCAGATCTGCAGGGTCATGATCTAGTCCCACCCCTGTCATTCAAACAGAGTCAAGAGTGATGGGGAGTTATTATTTAAAATATCTCCGATGGGCATATGGAATGATTACGCCTACAGAAATTATACTTAGAAGCTAAAAGACCAATTTAAATGCTTTGGTATTATTATTTCAGTAGTTTAGCATTTATTTTATAATTATAGTGCATTCTATTCAATTATAGTGAAATTAATCGATTACTATTTTCATAATTGATTAATCGGCCAGTAACATAATGGGGTTAAAAAAAAACTAAAATGAGCCCTTTTATAGTACAAAAATAGCAAATAATCGCTACTGTAAATACCACTTTCACAGTTCTACAGTTTAAAAAAAAATTAACCCCTTGCAGTAGTGATTATCTGCTTTTTGTTGTAGTTTTTTGTTTGATTAACCCCGTTATGTTACTAAACGTATTAGACCTGGTTCACATCTATGTGTGTTTTGGTGCTTTTTGCGGAAACACACTACAGTTTATTGACATGGTTTCCTATGAGACACGTTCACATCTATGCTTTTTTCAGCTGCTCTGTATTTGGAAACGGTCAGGGACTTTTTAACACAAAACAATGCTTTTTTTTGGTTCAATGTACTTCGATGGAGAACCTGCAGAAAAGCATGTAATGGGTTTTGCAGCAATTTGTGTTTTTTAATCTGCATAACAACAAATTGGCCAAAATAAATGAAAAAACTCAATTCACAGCAAAATCATAAGCGCAAAAATCAAAACGCACAGCAAAAAGCACTGCAGAAACAGATCAAAAGCAAACTGTATACCGAGCCTTATGCTGGCCACATGGATCAATTTTCAGACGAAGAATCTTTGTACAAAGAAAAAGTTGTTTTGAAATTTAAAATGAATACAATTTCTGAACGAAAACCACATACACTGTCTGAAAATTCTGTTCACCAAGCAGTTTTCTATTTCTAAATTTTCCCGTCACTGTGGTTGAAAATGAACATCGATTTGACCCCACTAATGATTAGAAAATCGAACAAACGTTCTTAAAATTAATTTTTTTTTGAGGGAAGATCTCCTCTGATAGTATATACAGTATATCTCTTCTGTCTGTTGTTCTCAGAAAGGATTAGAGATTTTGCTCTCTAACCATATAGTTGGTTATTTATATTTACCACTGCATAGAGATATTTATGAATAAATAGCTTTTTTTTAATGCTACATATTAACTAAATTATACACCACACTTTTGTTTAAGGTTATTAACCAAATAATCGATTAATCGAAGCAATAATCGGCCAACTAATCGATTATGAAAATAATCGTTCGTTTCAGCCTTAGTTTCTTGTACTTTGCAACATTCCTATATGAAATAGGTTAGTAGTTGCAAAGTTTAACCCTTAATGCCAAAGCATGAATAAAATGTGCACAAATAAAAAAATTGGACGAGAAAGAGAGCCGATAAAAAACTGGACAAGATAGAGAACTTGACATCACTGCCCCACCTCTTCATCTCATCCAATTAAAGAATGCCTTGCATTCATTGAGAAAATGGTAAGACATTCTGTGCACCAATTTTGAGCAAGTGACCTCCTGTGGATACTATGCTCCTTGGCATGGGACCCGGAAGACCACAATAATAACTGCAGTAGCAGCAACTTCTACTGTGATCTTATGCTTCCACAGCTTTAAAATAAAAAACCTTTCCTGCAAGAAGTATGGATTTTTTCAATCCATCTTATTTTGCAATTGCTAGCCCACTGACTATCATTATTATCCTCTGGCTTCAATAGTTGAATCATTAACCCAAGAATGCAGAAAAATACTTTGTCTTTTATCTTACTATCCTGATATGCATACTGGTACCAGATTAGGAAAGCATTAAAGTCAGATTTTCAGAATAGCATCCAGACAACTAGCATTTTCAGAAGGAGGTAAGCCATGGCAGCCTGTTATTACTCTTAGAGGTGAAATTTAACTTATGGTACATACACACGGGGATTCCTGTGTATGAATTGCTGTTTCTATGATACCCTTTAGAATTTCTACATGCCTCCACTTGCCAAATGATGGTATGGGCAACAAATGTATGTACCTGTTATAAACATGTATGTGAATTTGGGGCACACACCATGTGTGGAGACCGAAAGGACATTACACCTCAGTGCAGTTGACCTTCCTCCTGCCTCTGCAGCTGTCACACAGACAGTTCAGCCGCAACGGATTTTTAAAGTTGGGTGGGCAGAGCCTGAAGGGATTCAGACACTAGTTCCCAGTCAGGTCCGCTGCCTTTGTGACTGACAGCAGGCTGAGGGTAAGTTCATACCCAATAGATAAGAAAAAAGCAAAATAAATGTTGTGCTGTGTCTTAAAAGTGAATCATGCATAGAAGTGTCACGACTCTAGCTATTAAACTCAATAGCCAATAGATTACCTGAAACTGAAAATAGAATCTGCTCTCTGCCTGTTTTGAAACACAAGAAGAGAGTGGACCTGATTGGGAACTAGTGTCTCAGCTTCCCCATCAGGCTTCCCCCACTATCAGCATCACTGGTTGCTCGGAGACTGTTAGCTCTAAAGGCAATTACATCCTTAACAATTAGTGACGGGTGGGGAGGGAAGGAGATAGCGGCTAAAAATATGTCACCCACTGCACAGCTTACAGAGACAGGCACTCTACCTCTGTGTGCCAAGTTACGGTTAGCCTTTATTACCTTCAGTTTCATTACCTGCAAACTGGAGGTAATTATATTTTTATTTGATGCAGTACTAGCAGCACTTTGAAAAAGAAGAACATACTGAATCTCTCAGTAAGGGGCAGCAGGGATTCTTGAATCTGGGATATACCACCAGAAAGGTGTCGTTAGGATTTTATTGACTGCCCACTGACAGTGTCATCGGTCAAGTGAAAGATTGTATACCTTGTAGATCCAGGTATAAACATTGTTTGTATTGCAGTTTATAATACAGTAAATTTTATTATTAAGAGAACTTCAGATAGCAATAAATATAGTAGGTAACCTGTTAAATATCTATTCAAGTACAGTTGCTAATCATGTAATTTTCTATGATTGTCTGACGATCATCCAAGTTAATCCCAGAAAAGCAGAAATGTGAATTAGATGCATATGAAGCAGGTGGAAACTAAAAAGCTGAGTGGGGTCAGTTATTCTTAGTAAATAATAAAGTACAGGATTAGACTGCAGTAAACAGGCTGTGATACTGACATAGCTGAACTTGTTGCAATGTGCCAGTTTTCACCGCCTGGCTGAGTGTTTTTTCTAGCCCTTTCTAGTTAGGAGGGCTCAGAAATAGTTAGTAACATCGGTATTTATTAGATGGCTGTAAAGAATAGAACATATGCAGTGCAGGTCCTGGTTTTAGTCTTTTGGACATCTGGTAAAACATTTATTGCAAAGTTGGTATTCCAAAGCAAGTGAAACATTAACTTTTTTTTTTTTACCAGCCTACTAGATTGAAGTATTGCTAGAGTTTAGATGATATTGGGGGTTATTTACTAAAGGAAAATTCACTTTGCACTGCAAGTGCACTTGGAAGTAAAGTCTCTGTAGGTCCGAGGGGGACATGCGAGGAAAATAAAAAACAGCACTTTAGCTTGCACATGATTGGATGATAAAATCGGCAGAGCTTCCACTCATTTCAGATCTACTCCTTAGATATAGAGCGACTGCACTTCTAAGTGCATTTGCAGTGCAAAGTGGATTTGCCTTTCGTAAATAACCCACCCCCATTTCCTCCCAATTAATCATTTCACTTTTCTCTAGGAAAAATAAGCACCTTGTTACCAGTGTTTTCACATGTGTGTCTTTCCAGCAAGTCACTTCAGTACTCATAAACTAACCGACTGACTATCATATGTGATAATGTAGGTTAGGTTGAAACATTGTTCAAAACAATAGTTTTTTAAGTCAATACTATACTAAAAGTTGCACGTTTTATTTGCACAAGGCCTTCGATGACCTTAGGTAACTTTAACAGACACGCTTCACAGGAAACTTTTCTTTGTACGCCAAACAAATGATTGGTATAATGAAGTTTCCCTTTATGCATATGAATTGTATGATTCATCTCCTTTTAATCTCTCAAGTGCTCCTTTGATGCTGGTAATTCAAACAGGATCTAATGTTACCACCCTTTTTAAATCTATGTGAAAGGGTGACCGACTGCACAGGTGCAACAACTAATTTTTCTGCATTATTTTCAAAGTGTGTAGGTAACAACATTCTTTAGATACTACCAATGAGGCAAAAATCGATATGCTTTTTGAAAGGTGTTTATTTACTCCATTTTATTTTCTTATTTTCAAAAAACATAACACTTATAACAAGAATATGCAAAAAAGAAACAAGCCTTAAAATGGCCAACAAACTAACAAAGCAGCTACATATCTCAGATGTCTCCCAATAATGAGTGATAGGACATATAAATAACAAAACTATTATGGTTGGACTACGCAGACCCTAATTTATTGCCCATTATTCCTATTTATAGTGTAAAGAGTCTAAATCAACCGCGCAATCACACATATAACACTCATACCCCTGCCACCTCTTCCCTCAACATTAAGCAGGAGAGCTAAAAGGCCAAGAGCATGGTATTAACAAACTAATAGTTTGATGGTATTAAATTATATCTACAGTGTTACAGTTGTTGAGATAGCGGAGTGTCTTTCCAAAAGGAGTCCTCTATATTAAACTAGGGCTGCCAGATTTGAAAGGACTTATTAGGGCGAGCCCTACCCTCATATATCAGCTTAAAAACAGATAAATCTTTATTCACCATACGATAAAAGTTCTGTACTGGGGGTGCAGTAGTATTTTTCCATCTCAACAGAATCAATTTCCTAGCGTAAAAAAATTAAAATAAAGATCCTGTTCCTTTTAAAGCATGTTATACAGCACGGTGCTTGTGCTGTGTCATTTGGCCCCCTGTAACACATGTAATAACTGGCTGATCCTGCCTGGCTATGCCCTCCCCTTTGTAAACTGACCACGGTGTATAATGGCTGCTGAGCCCTGACACCATGGTCAGTTTACGTGCCTCCGTCATCTGCAGCCCTGATATGTCTTCTCTGTGCTCTCACCCCTCTTTCTCCCTGCCTGTCAGCTCGTGAGTGTGCTTATTCCCACAACATCTTTATACCATCCCCTCTGTGTTCTAATCCTGTGTGCCTCTGTGTGAGTGATTTATAAAAAAATAAATAAACTTGCTATACCTCATTTCACAGCTCTTCTCGCCTCTCCCATGTGATGTCAGTGGGGTAGTCTCTGCCCCGCCCGCAGAATCTGTCAGAGAGGGGAAAGCCAGCTGATCATGTGATCACTGAGAAGAGCTGTGACATGAGGTTTTTTTTTTTCTTTTCAGGCTTTTTTCACTTTATTTTCACTCAGTAATCCTTTTAATAACACACTTCATTTTCCTTGGTGGCTATGTTCACTACTTAAAGGAGTTGTAAATGCAGAGGTTTTTTTTATCATAATGCATTCTATACATTAAGATAAGAAAACCTTCTGTGTGTAGCAGCTCCCCCTCAGCCCACCTAATACTTACCTGAGCCCCATCTCTCTCCAGCGATATTCACGAGTGTCTTAGCCATCCAGGACTCTCCTCCTGATTGGCTGAGACACAGCAGCAGCACCATTGGCTTCCACGGCTGTCAATCAAAGTCAGTTAGCCAATCAGAAGAGAGAGGGCCAAGTCAGGGCTCTGTGTCTGAATGAACACACTGAGCTGTGACACGGCTCAGGTGCCACCATAGCAAGCTGCTTGGGCAGTGAGGTCCAGAGGAGTGGCCAGGATTGTAGGAGTTATTTCATCTTTTCATTTTTCATGAAAGGGTAAACTTACCCTTTAGAATGTTCCCATGCTGAGTCAGAGTTAGAGCTTTCCAGTTAGTAGGAGGCATGAGTTTTGTTGGTTGCAGAGCTGAGACCACTGATTCCACAAAGGGAGAAAGGGTCCTTCTCTAAAGTGTACTGGCAGGGGACATACTTTTCTACTGAGCCTGCCATTGCTTTCTAGCCAATCGCATACAGGGAAAGTAACCTACTTGCTCATATTTCATGATTTAGATTCATGCTATGCTGTACTGCACCAATTCTCCCTATACTGCTTTCCCACTAATTTGGCAAATTGGGAACCCCTTTACTTGCCTGTTAGTTACATAGGAAATGCTTTGCCAACACACTTAATGTCAAGTTATTGGTCTCACACATACAGACTATGATGTAGCAAAGTGTCAGAACTAATTGTTTACTTCATCACTGCCACCAATTAAGTTAATAATTTTCTTGGAAGACTGAATTCAACAAAATAAAAAAGACTTAAATGTAGTGGCAGTGTTTCCTTGATAGCATTAATAGATCAGTGAATTATCTTTGCTTGAAATTTATTTTTAAGGCTTTTACTAGCTATGCTTTGAAAATGAAAGGAAAATGGAGCGTGTTCAGCAGCATAGCTATACTAACACTATACTGACATTGCTGTTTGTAGTATATAAAGTATATAAGCAGATATATAAGCAGATATAAGCAGATAGGAATGGGAACTGAGCTTGCAAAAAAATCATTGCAATGTATTTTAGGTGGAGGTTTAACCAAAGTTCATGCTCCTTTTAAATCATTAGTGATTATACGGGGCTCGGTCCACACCTTTGTAGTACCATTTTATGCATTTTAAGATTCCCTATTAGATTGTAAGCTCTCAGGAACAAGGTCCTTCTAATCCTCTTGTATTGAATTGCATTATAACTGTACTCACTCCCTTTATAATGAAAAGCACTGCTGTAAATCCTGTATAATAATAATATGCATCGATATGCATTATGCACATGCATCGATTTTTTTATAATTTAAATAATTTTGTGTGTTTTCGTGTGTAATGCATTTTTCAAGTTAGCCAATAAAAAAATTTTTTTTTTTGGGTTGAAATAGATGCAAAATGTGTCTTCATGCATTACCATTGATTTTTAGGGGCCACAGTTGCATGAAAGCAGACTAAAAAATGGCCTTGCTGCAGCACAGCACACAGATGTAAACAGGCTCTAGCTTTCCCTTGATGAAACATGAGTTTTAGCACAATCTGATGTACGTGCTAAAACCTGAATATGTGAATGGGGCCTAAAAGTGATTATAATGATCATAAACTGAAGCTGTTGCAAGAGTAAACACATATAAACACCATACTCTTCTCTACTAGATGTAAAGCATTCTTACAGATAGATTTTTCTTGTTCAGCCTGCAGGCCAAAAGAAAAAATTAACAGATTCCTCCACCAGACCCACCGCTCCACCCCTTGCCAGGACATTATAGCTGCTGCTGCTTTGTCTGATCCAAAAAAAAGTTTTCCAGTGTGTTCGTTCAACAGAAGGTGATTTAAGGATTTCCGTTATGAGGAACTTTTTTTTTTGAGGAAGGTTTTTTTTTACTGTAATGCCGCGTACACACGACTGGACTTTTCGAGGGACTAGGTCCGGCGGTCTTTCTGACGGAGTTTCAGCGGAGTTCCGACTGACTTTCCGAATGAACGGACTTGGCCACACACAATCACACCAAAGTCCGACGGATTCAAATGTGATGACGTACGACTGGACTAGAATAAGGAAGTTCATAGCCAGTAGCCAATAGCTGCCCTAGCGTCGGTTTTTCTCCGTCGGACTAGCATACACACAAAGGGTTTTCTCGGTCCGGCGGAGTTCCGGTGGAAAAATTTAAAACATGTTCTATTTCTAAAGTCCGCCACATTTTTGGCAAGCAAAGGTCCGATGGAGCCCACACAAGATCGAATTGTCCGATGGACTCGTTCCATCGGACCTTTGCTGTCAAAAAGTCCGGTCGTATGTACGCGGCATTAGAGCGGTTAGGATGTGCAACTCCCTTCCACAATCAGTGGTTTTAGTGGGTAAAGTCATTCATTTCAAAAAGTCTTTGATGAGCACCTTATTCAACACAATATACAGGAATATGGGAAGTGGTAGAGACATAAATAATACACACACGCACACAGGTGGAACAGGATGGACTGGTGTCATTATTCAACCTTACCAATTATGTCACCATATATATATTTATATATATGTAACAATCGACTTCTGTTGAACAGGGAGGGTCACACAAAACCAGACACATTTTGATGTGTGTATGCCCAACTTAAGATATACATGCATTATTTTAGTGTTTGGGTGGCATTTGTGTATTACAGAAATCAGTTCATTTCAGAAGACCGTGTAGATTATATTGATCTTTATGCTGAGTGAATGCTTTGGGCACATTTTCTCATAAAGATTCTGAACATGAAATGAGGAGATTGAAAAACAAGTTCCTTTATGACTTTGCTATGCTATGTAAAGAAATACCAGCTGTCTGTAAAAGATAACATAACTGTATGATTTGAGGAAAAGGTAAAACGAGCTTGAAAGTGGTGTGACAGGTTGTAATATCCTGTGAAGGCATAACAAATTCTCATTTTTGCTGTTGTGGTATTGCTGTTAAAACTTTCCTATTGGCTATGATTTACCCCTTTACACAGGCTTATATATCTGTGTGTGTGTTTATGTATATATATATATATATATATATATATATATATATATATATATATATATATATATATATATATATATATATATATATATATATATATATATATATATATATATACACACACACACAGTTACTTAAAAACAGAACAAAATAGAAAGGAGGGCTGTCCCGGTGTGTGGCCAGCAAACGTGGGGAAGGTTTTCTCACTCCTACTGGAATTATTTAAAAGAAAAAAATGTATTTATTAAGACCAGGTTGGTTTATGTATAACCACCCACTGTGATACAATCCTCCTTTCATTTTGGGGTACCCCTGGACTTTTGCACCTGGAGGAGTACAACCCTGGAAGACTATCCGGCAACGTTTTAAAATAATTTTTATTCCTGTATGGACTCTCCATGATACACTGTTCAATTTTTTCCTGTTTTTGACTCTTTTTTTTTTTTTATCCTCTGCTATGTTATATATGCATCATAACAAAATGGAAATGTATGAGTCTTTTGTCCAACTGGGAAGTAATTAGATCATATTAGACAGTGTAATCACTATGCTCTGAGGCAATTAATGTATGGTTTTTGTTTTTATAAATAAATATTGTTAAAATTATTTTAAAGAAATTTGTTTTATGCCTAAAAAGTCCATCACCGTCAAAAATAGTTGTTCTGTTTTTTAGTAATTTCAAATATCGGGACGTGGCATGTTTACTATGCAGTGTATCCACAGTACCACTCTGTGTTTGATACGCCATTAAACTAAAAATACACACACAGTATCTCACAAAAGTGAGTACACCCCTCACATTTTTGTAAATATTTTATTATATCTTTTCATGTGACAACACTGAAGAAATATGACACTTTGCTACAATGTAAATTAGTGAGTGTACAGTTTGTATATCAGTGTAAATTTGCTCTGCCATTGAAATAACTCAACACACAGCCAATAATGTCTAAATCGCTGGCAACATAAGTGAGTGCACCCCTAAGTGAAAATGTCCATATTGGGACCAAAGTGTCAATATTTTGTGTGGCCACAATTATTTTCCAGCACTGCCTTAACCCTCTTGGTCATGGAGTTCACCACAGCTTCACAGGTTGCCACTGGAGTCCTCTTCCACTCCTCCATGATGACATCATGGAGCTGGTGGAATGTTAGAGACCTTGCGCTCCTCCACCTTCCATTTGAGGATGCCCCACAGATGCTCAATAGGGTTTAGGTCTGGGGACATGTTTAGCCAGTCCATAACCTTTACCCTCAGCTTCTTTAGCAAGACAGTGGTCATCTTGGAGGTGTGTTTGGGGTCATTATCATGTTGGAATACTGCCCTGCGGCCCAGTCTTCGAAGGAAGGGGATCATGCTCTGCTTCAGTATGTCACAGTAAATGTTGGCATTCATGGTTCCTCAATGAACTATAGCTCCCCAGTGCCAGCAGCACTCATTCAGCCCCAGACCATGACACTCCCACCACCATGCTTAACTGTAGGCAGTACTCCTCTCTTGGTTGCCACCACACACGCTTGACAGCATCTGAACCGAATAAGTTTATCTTGGTCTCATCAGACCTCATGACATGGTTTCAGTAATCCATGTCTTTAGTCTGCTTGTCTTCAGCAAACTGTTTGCGAGCTTTCTTTAGAAGTGGTTTCCTTCTGGGACAACAGCCATGCAGACCAATTTGATGCTGTGTGCGGCTTATGGTCTGAGCACTGACAGGCTGATCCCCGACCCCTTTAACCTCTGCAGCAATGCTGGCAGCACTCATACGTCTTGGCCACCGTGCTGCAGCTCAGGGTCTTGGCAATCTTCTTATAACCTTAAGCCCCATACACACTATCAGATTTTTAGCTGATTTTTTTCCTTCAGATTTACCAAAACCTTATAATATGAGGTCAAACCTTAGGAGTTTCACCTTTCAAAAATCTGATAGTGTATATGGGGTTTAAGCCATCTTTATGTAGAGCAACAATTCTTTTTTTTTTTTCAGATTCTCAGAGAGTTCTTTGTCATGAGGTGCCATGTTGCACTTCCAGTGACCAGTATGAGAGAGTGAGAGCAATAACACCAAATTTAACACACCTGCTCCCCATTCACACCTGAGACCTTGTAACACTAACGAGTCACATGACACCAGGGAGGGAAAATGGCTAATTGGGCCCAATTTGGTCATTTTCACTTAGGGGTAGACTCACTTTTGTTGCCAGTGATTTAGATATTAATGGCTGTGTGTTGAGTTTTTTTGAGGGGACAGCAAATTTACACTGTTATACAAGCTGTACACTCACTAATTTACATTGTAGCAAAGTGTCATTTCTTCAGTGTTGTCACATGAAAAGATACAATAAAATATTTACAAAAATGTGAGGGGACTTTTGTGAAATACTATATATATACACTCACCACCCCCTTTTTTTGGTATGCCTTGCTAGTGCTGGGTTTTACCCCCTTTTACCTTCAGAACTGCCTTCATTTTTTTGTGGAAAAGATTCAACAAGGTGTTGGAAACATTCCTCTGGGATTTTGATCCATATTGACATGATTGCATGCAGTTGTCAGCTGCACGTCCATGCAAATCTCCCACATCCCCAACATGCTCTACTGGATTGCGATCTGGTGACTGTGGAGGCCATTGGAGTACAGTGAACTCCTTGTCATGTTCAAGAAACCAGTTTGAAATGATTTGAGCTTTGTGACATTATCCTGCTGGAAGTAGCTATCAGAAGATGGGTACTATGTAGTCATAAAGGGATAGACATGGTCAGCAACAATACTCATGGTGTTTAAATGATGTTTAAATGATGCTAAATTAGTACTAAGGGGCCCAAAGTGTGCCAAGAAAATATCCCCCACACCATTACACCACCAGCCCGAACCATGTTGTTTACGCCAAATTCTGACCCTACCATCTGAATGTCGCAGCTGAAATCAATATTTATTAGACCAGGCAGCCTTTTTACAATCTTCTTTTGTCCATTTTTGGTGAGCCTGTGCAAATTGTAACTTCAGTTTCCTGTTCCTAGCTGACAGGACTGGCACCCAGTGTGGTCTTATGCTGCTGCAGCCCATCTGCTTCAAGGTTCTGTGTGTTGTGTGTTCAGAGATGGTATTCGGCATACCTTGGTTTTAACAAGTGTTCTGTAAACCCTATGGTTGAGATGGTTGAGCATGCAAATCCCAGTAGATCAGCAGTTTTTGAAATAGTCAGACCAACCCCTTCAAAGTCACTTAACTCCCATATATATATATATATATATATATATATATATATATATATATATATATATCCACAATTGTGCTCATAAGTTTCTGACAGAATTTATGATTTCTTGGCAATTTTTCAGGGGAATTTATTACCAATCAACTGTGTTTACTCCTTTTAAATCATAATGACAGCAGAAACTACCCAAATGACCCCAGATCAAAAGTTTACATACCCCAGTTTTTATTACCATGTATTACCCTTTAACATCCATGACAGATTGACGTCTTTTGTGGTATTTGTGGATGAGGCTCTTTATCTTCTCAGATGGTAAAGCTGCCCATTCCTCTTGGCAAAAAGCCTCCAGTTCCTGTGAATCCTTGGGTTCTCTTGCATGAACTGCATGTTTGAAATCTCCCCAGAGTGGCTCAATGATTCAGGAGATTGAGATGGCCACTCCAGAACCTTCACTTTATTCGTTGGAGCCAATGACAGGTTGACCTGGCCTTGTGCTTTGGATCATTGTCATTTTGGAATGTCCAAGTATGTCCCATGTGCAGCTTCCTGGCTGATGAATGCAAATATTCCTCCAGTATTTTTTGATAACTTGCTGCATTCAACTTGCCATCAATTTTGACCAAATTTCCTGTGCCTTTGTAGCTCACACATCCCCAAAACAGCAGCGATCCACCTCTGTGTTTCACAGTACGAATGGTGTACCTTTCATTATAGGCCTTGTTGACTCTCCAAATGTAGTGTTTATGGTTGTGGCCAAAAAGCAAAATTTTGGTCTCATTACTCCAAATTACTTTGTGCCAGAAGGTTTGAGGCTTGTCTCTGTGCTGTTTGGCACATCGTAAGTGGAATACTTTGTGGCATTTGCATAGTAATGGCTTTCTTCTGGCAATTTGACCATGAAGCCCATCTTTCTTCAAGTCCCTCATTATTGTGCATCTTGAAACAGCCACACCACATGTTTTCAGAAAGTCCTGTATTTCACCTGAAGTTATTTTTGGGGTTTTCTTTGCAACCCGAAAATTTTCCTGTCAGTCTTGAAATTTTTGTTGTTCTACCTGACCGTGGTTTGGTTTCAACAGAACCCCTCATTTTCCACTTCTTGATTAGAATTTGAACACTGCTGATTGGCATTCTCAATTCCTTGGATATCTTTTTATATCCCTTTCCTGTTTCATGCAGTTCAGCTACTTTTCCCGCAGATCCTTTGACAATTCTTTTGCTTTCCCCATGACTCAAAATCCAGAAATGTCAGTACAGCACTGAATGAAAGATGCAAGGGTCTGTCAGGAGCCCAGAAACTCATTGACCTTTTATACACATACTAATTACAAGCAAATAGATCACAGGTGAGGATGGTTACCTTTAATAGCCATTCAACCCCCTTTGTGTTAACTTGTGTGCATGTTATCCGGCCAAAATCACCAGGGTGTGTAAACTTTTGATCAGTGTCATTTGGGTAGTTTATGTTGTGATTATGATTTAAAAAGAGTAAACACAGCTGCTTGATAATAAATGGCTTCAGCCAAACACTAACCATGAGTGAAAGAAAAGTTTTTGTGTTATCATTCATATTCTCTGAAAAATGGCCATATATATATGTATATATACACACACACATACACACACACACACACACATATATATATATATATATGTGTATGTGTGTGTGTGTGTGTATTAGTAGTTGTAAATTTCCAAAATTAATTATTATGTTTCTTATACCTAACACTGAACACAAGTACTGGTAAAATGCATATGGTGAATTTAAAAAGATACCAAGGTTGACAGCCCCAGATTTAGCATGTCCAGTAACTTCCATGGGTCAGAGAGGCCCCTGAAAGATCATCACATTCATACAATGCACTTCCTTAGAAAGGGAAGTGTTACTATGGTGACAGAACACAAGGAAGGACCAGCTGTGGTGTTCATTAGAGCCCGCTCTCTTCATTTCATTGCTTTGGGTCACTGTGCATCTTGTTCTTCAAATAAATGTAGTGTAGAAACAAAACCAATGGCAGACACTAAGAGCTGTTCACTGTTATGGCAAGAAATTAGCTTTTAACTGGGATTTTTATTGAGCTTTTACCCACTGTGTTTTTATTGAAACATACGGCAAGTTGCATTTCTATATCTAGTACTATGATCAAAATGGATTGAGAAGGGTGCTCTAGTGATCTTACAACTATCAGAGAGACAGTTTTCTTTGGATGAACTAGAATTGTTTTTACTTGAAAACTCAGTCTTTTATCTCTCCTTTTCATAATATATTGCACACAGCAGTATGTCATAAGCGGTATCATTTGCTACAAGAAGCTTTTCATTTTTTTGTGTTAGCATTCAGATGGCTATAGTAATTATGTCTAGCATTGTATTCAAGCTTGTCATCTTTTTCTAAGTTTTGCCCTTGCAGAAATAGGTGAGTGACGAAAGAGGGAACAATTTACAATGAAAACCAAGCAGGTTCACTGGTTTAGCATCTCTGATATAGAGAAAGTAAAGACAAAGAAAACACACATGGCTAAATTTGAAATAACGATGACAATATAATTACTGCATATTTTCCTTATATATTTCATATATGACCCATACACAACGTTCATTTGCAGTACTTTGTGTGTCTTGTCACAAGCTAAGTTCAAGAATTCTGTGTAGAAATAACATACTGATTGTCTTTAAAGTTTTTAGATTTTTAGCTGTTTGATGTTGTGCAGTGTTTAATCCAGTCTTGGCTAGTAGACAGAACAGTATCAGATTCTTGTCACAGTGTCAGTCGACACTAACTGTAACTGGTTTGTGTTTTTTATATGGCATGACGTTCCTTGAAGGGCCTTAAGAAAGAAAGAAATATGTGTGCAATAAAAATGTGCTTCTTTCTGCAGATGCCGGACCAGTTTGATCAGACACTGGTATTGAACCAGTTAAGGTATTCTGGCATGCTGGAGACAGTCAGGATCCGCAGAGCCGGCTTTCCCGTAAGAATATCTTTTCAAGAATTTTGTTTTAGGTGAGTATATCCATCCTAAATGACTGTTATTTCTTTGGGAAATTTTTATTAGGTTAACTATACTCATTATAAATAAAAATGAGTATACACACACTGTGTATATAAAGCCATGTTTGACAGTACCTCATGGCACCATCCAAATGTCACCTTATATTGTTTAGGTTGGATCAGTTACTATAAAGTCTCGCATTTTAAATTTTTAAATTTTTGGTAGATTAACAAAGCATGGTATAATTCTGCTATACAAACACATACATATCTTCTTTAAAGCCTCGTTCACACCATCTGCTGGTGTTGCCAACCATTAATATTTTTACTGGCAGCCAGTAAAAAATGGGCATTTTTCTCCTGACAGTAAATGCCAGTGACAGGAAAAGGTTGCCAGTAAAAAAATATGGCTGTGGCGCTTGGCCCAGGCCAAGACCATTTGAGTGCCTTCTACAGTGTGTTCAGGCAGCGCTGGCGGGGAGGCAGGTCTGGTGGAATCAGTGCCTGGGCATTTCAAGTGATGTCATGCTGCAAGGGAGCTGAGCCGAGAACCTTGTGTGAGCAAGGTAAGCTGGGAGCGGCATTGTCATTGCTGTTTGGACTGGACTGGACTGAAAGGGCCCCCTGGTGTGGAGAGTGACTGTCACTGTGACTCAAGAGGGGACTTGTGTTGGTGAGATTTCATCATCTGTGCCGCTGCACACTGCTGTCAGTTTCACAGTGAGAGTCAATTTCACATGTGTGTGCTGCCTATTCTAATTTCTTGTCCTCCTGAGTCCTGTCCCTGAACTACTTACTTACTAGTACATTTATCGAATTTACTATTGTAAATAAAGTAAGACTTTTTTTGCCTTAATATCTACATTAAATCACATTGCTAATTGCATATTGCACTTGTTTGTAGCCTAAATACTAAAATGTATACTTAAAACTGTAATTTTGTAACTTTTGAAAATGCCAGTAAAAACTTGGCTGTGCCAGTAAATTTTGGGTGTTGTGTCAGTAAATTTCAATCTGGTAGGTTGATAAAACTGCCATCTGCAGAGTTGTGAGTTTTTCTGTACACATTCTGCAAGAACACAAAGAAAACAATTGTTCTCTGTGTCCTGTTCACACCACAACACTCGGATCATGTGCAGATTTTTGTGCAGGAATCTGCAACTTGTATACAGTGAAACGCACTGAAACATACATGAAAACCGATGTAAACTGATGTGAAATCTCCATATATTTTCAATAAATTTTTCTTTGCATATGGTGTGAACGAGGCCTTAAATTAAAATAGAACGCTTCCAGATTATTAAACCCAATATGCAGCCTTCTTGTTGTTTTCTCTTACATTTTACAAAATGATCTGGTTTTGGACTGAAATTATCCTATAGCAATAAAATGAGAGTTCCTGATCAATTTGATACCTTGTAAGGGTCCACGAGACTCTTTAAGCAACAGGGTACAAACTAGCAGGTTAGACATGCTGGGGCCAGTTGATTTGTGTTTGCTTGTAACCTCCTTATTAAATCTTAATTGGTTTATCTCTGTTTAATTCCAATAGGGGGTCTCTCTACCATTTATTCAATGGGGGAAATCTACCAAATGTTTGACTACATTTCCTTTTTGTACGTTTTGCTTCATAAGCAGTATTTATTTCTTAGGAATAACAAAATAGCAGAAGTAGTTTTTATTAGCAAAAAAAGCTAAAAATACTTTTTTTTTTGTCTATCCTTATTTGATGCTTACTGTCCTTGTCTTGATTTCTGTGCTGTGTATGTTTTGTTTGATAGATTGTAAATCAGTTTAGAATTCTGAGGGTTTACTATTTGCTTTCTTTACAGGTATAAAGTGCTAATGAGAAATGTAACACTTCCTGAAGATTTGAAAGGCAAATGTGAGACTTTACTCCATCTTAATGACACAACTAACAAAGAATGGCAGCTGGGAAGGACTAAGGTAATGCTGTTGAATTATTAGCACTTTTCTTGATTAGTAACACAATCTCATTGGCTGATTCACTAGAAGTCGAGTTCAGCTTGCCAGCAAAGGTGAACAATGGCCTGCTTTTCTTGCTGCCAACCTTATTCCTTCTTGCTGTGCACCCTGTATATTCATGTTCACATGAACAAACATGGGCATACTCACTGAATGACCTTCTAAATTAAGGGAAGTGTGGGCAATCAATTACCAAAATAGGCAAGGTTAAATTCAATATAAATAATTTCCTGGAGAGTGAATAAGCATATGATGTTGGCAAATGTTTAACCCTTATTATAATTTCACAAAGTTATCTCAGTAAATTGGATTGTCACAATTTGCCTTTTTTCTTAAAGGATAATTACATACAGTACATTGATCATACATAGAAAAACAATGCATCCACAAAGTAGACAGACATGCACTCATAGTCTACAGCAGTGGTTTCCAAACTGCAGCCCTTTGCTTGCTTTTATCCGGCACTTGGGGTACTATTCATCCACTGATGCCAACAATGGAACAGTGGGGAATATTCCCCCCACTGACCCCAATGAAGGGGGGCACTATTTCTCCCAATGACACCAATAATGAGGCAAAATTCCTCCCAATGACACCAATGATAGGGCACAATTCCTCCCAATGACACCAACAATAGGGCAAAATTCCTCCCAGTGACACCAACGATAGGGTATTGTTTTTTCCACTGACATCGGGACCTTTTCTACTCCCAGTGGCCATAGTCCAGCCCCCAAAAAGTCAGAAGGACAGCAAACTTTCCCTTTGTTTATTAAGTTTGCAAACCCTTGGTCTACAGCATGCATACATTGAATTTTCAAACAAGTTTTGCTTTGGATTGCACGCTCCAGCGTCCAAATTTTCTCCATCTAAGCCACAGTGTGCCTCAAATTAAAAAGTGATTTTCTCTATTTAACATTTTACTTAACCACTCTTAGCCTTTTTAGATGTATATACCATGTAGGATTAAAAACATATGGCTATTGTTTATAGGCACATACAAAATTTTAAGTGCTAGCTGTTGTACAAGCTTGAGGTTACCAGATGCATGCTTGCCAACAATTTATCCTTCTTCATTTGATTTAGTATACCAGACCTAATGCATGTAATTTAAAAAGCATCCCAAACCTGCTTTTTCTTTTGTTATTGGACACCATACCCCTAATCACATACATAAATGACAGCGTATAAAGTTACACTTTATGTTGACTGCAGGTATGTTTGCAGCCATATGATATGCATTTTCATGATAAAAGTATCCTTGTTATACATTCTTACCCTTGCCTTAACAGCATATTTTATAAGCAAACCCAGAAGACACCTGGATTTAACACCTCCTTGTTTAAATGTGCAAAAGAGACTCTTACCTGTTTATCACACAGTGACATTACATGGGGAGCTGTTAACACTAGGGCTGATAGTGTTAAATGCTGCAATTGCATTTACATGTAGAGTGGAAATGCTGTACATGCATGCTGCATTGTTCTTTGAATAGTGCTATCTTCCTCTTCTATCTAACAGCACTTTATGCTAATAGTTTTCTAAAAGGAAAATTCTGTAACAAATATAATTCACCAGTTTGAAATAGTAATACTTAAGCAATTACATGTCCGTTGTACTTGATCCTGTAATGTTATTTTTATATGCTATGTAACATTTAGGATCTAAGCAACAGGGACAGTAAGGCCGCGTACACACGCGGGGACTGTTCGCTCAACTTTGTCCGTCAAACAGTTTCAGCAAACAGTCCGCTCAAAATTAGCATGGACGGACTTGCCCACACACGACGAACGAACAGTTTGCTGAAACCGTGCGCGATGACGTGAACGGCACGTACGACGGGACTAGAAAACGACGTCCTATACACTGCAATGCAAACTTCGGCGTGTAAATCCTTTCTGAGCATGCGCGGAACTTAGTTTGACGAACAAGCCTACACACGAGGGGACTGTTCGCTGAAACAAAGTTTCAGCGGACAGTTTTTCGGAATTTCCGAAAAACTTTGTTCAGCAGACTGTTCGCTGAAACTGTCCGCTGAAAGCCCACACACGAGCGGACTGTCCGCTGAAACACTGTTCAGCGGACAAAGTTGGGCGAACAGTCCCCGCGTGTGTACGCGGCCTAAGATGATTAAAAATATGTTAATTTTAACAACAGCCAAAATCAATTGAAATCTATAAGTACTTTAGTACTTAAATACTTAGACCCTGCAAACTTTGATCCAGTTCCACCAGTAGCACTTTAGCTTCCCACAATTTAACAGATAGAACTTTCCCATACATTGTGCAGAGGAAAAACACACATCCTGTGCATAAACATGTAAAACTCAGTGCTTAGTCTTCTCTTTTTATTGCCAACAATGCACTACTTAGCAGTCTTAGTAGGACCAACAAATGTAATGGCAGATGGTCTGGGATATAGCTGGCAATATGGCATGAAGCTTACTTGCCTTGGTCATAAGTCACAGATGTTACCCCCTATGGCTGGTTCAGAAATAAATGTTTTCAGATAGAATCTTGGAGTATTTTTTTAGAGTCAGTGATCTACCATTATGTAAGCCAATGAAGAGCGATTATGTGAACTATTGCTGTGTATTTTATATTCATCCAATACAGCTGTATGGAAAGCATCATTCTCTATCACATGTCATTGAAATGAAAGAGTGCCATAGGAAGCCTATTGCAGCTGTCAGGGGCACATGTACTCCATAACAGCCTCATTACTTTTATGCTGTTACTTTGTGTTAAATTGAATTATCCTTATTTATAACCTTTATGTCAAGACTAAATCACTGGTGCCATCTTTAGAGAAAAATGTTGTTTCAGCACACTATATTGATCTCTCCTTTCATTGGGAAAACAAGATACATAAGAAGACTGCATTTCCAAGGGAAGACTTGATTCACTTCAGTATAAAATCCCTCTTTATATTACATTCTATATTGCTGTTTGTTGATATTTTTTACACACTGTACATTGAATAATTTTTTGAGAAGTGTAATGAAAATTCAATAGATCTGAAATAAGTCTGGTCCTCTGAAACAGATGTGTGAGTAAATTGTTGGATTTTGGCATATTTGCATGAATATGATTATTTAATTTTAAAGTGTACTTATTTCAGTGGAAAATTAGGATGTTTCATAGAAGAATCACTGTTGCTGTCCTGTAACCTAAAGTGCAATATTCTATTGGTAGGATTTAGAAGTTGTATAAAGTGGAGAGCAGGGAGGTGTTGTAGACGAATGTGTGCCGTTTAAAAAATAAATGACTCTGTTTTATTTTGAGTACAGGTTTTTCTGCGGGAGTCACTGGAGCACAAGTTGGAGAAGCAACGTGAAGTTGAGGTCTTTAAGGCAGCCTTGATAGTACAGTCACACATCATGGGCTTCGTAGCACGGTGCGTGAAATATGTTTGAGCTTTTAGACTGTGGGAGTGACTAGTATTTCGTTTTTATGAACCAAGACTGCGTTCCTTGAAACTGTAATGTGTTCCTCCCATTTAAGCAGCTGAAATGTCCAGCTCAAGAATGAAAAAAATACAAAAATGATCTGTGTAGTTTGGAGGGGTTATAAAGACTGCAGTAAGTGACCCCATGCAACATGGTAGAATAGAGGAACACATGTATATAGATTTCATAGTTGCATTCATTGCCTTTTTATACTGTGTGGTAATTGTTCTGTTTTTGTGCCATCCAATCTAGTATGCTGAAATAAGAGTAACTAAATTCACTAGAGAAGCATATGAAGCTGACAGCAAAGTTGCATTGTTATATTCGGTTTGAATTTCACATCTAATCAAATGCTGGTAATAGAAATATGGTTGAGTTGTAGACAACTGAATGAAAAAAGCACCATCATTTAATAGTTGGTCAGTTAAAGCTAAACTCCAGGCAGACAAAGTAATATGGCTCTGTATTTATAAAAAGCCATAAGATGTTTCTTAATGGAATGAGTGTAAGTAATTGAATTTAACTTTGTATCAACTTTCTGAAATCCCTTTTACAGAAGCATTCAGACTAGCAGAGGGTGAGGCAGGAATGAGAGCCAATCAGTTGTGCTTTAATCAAATGTCCTGACAACAAACATGTTATTTAGAGGATAGAGCAGGTCAAGAAGATGGATAAACTCATCATTGCTCTGTTGCTTACCACAAGGAAGAAAAGAATCTGCACTGCAATGACATCATAAAAGCTATACAGCTTCAAATATTGGACAGCACACACTGCATCCTTACACCATAAGTCCACCCCTCTAACACGTTTCATCTGTCTGTGTTTAATCATAGAGGGGTGGACCTAGGGCAGGCATGTGCAATTAGCGGACCTCCAGCTGTTGCATAACTACAAGTCTGATGAGGCATAGCAAGACGACAGCCACAAGCATGAGACCCAGGGCCAGAGGGATGATGGGACTTGTAGTTTTGCAACAGCTGGACGTCTGCTAATTGCATATCTTTCACCTAGGGTGTAAGGATGCAGAATCCATTAATAAAGCTTTTTAGCTTTGATGATACCATTGGAATGTAGCCCCTTTTCGTTGTGGTGTGCAGTGATAGAGCATGGACAGGCTCCTTGGGCTTCAACATTTGGCTGGGAAACAGTTGGGCAGCTGGATGTGGTGAGCCTTTCGGTAGTCTTCAGCTGATGTTTCAATGTCTATTCAGCTCAGCAGGCTGGGGTGGAAAAGGGAAGCCACTGTAAGTTATGTCCTGCATAGATCTGGGCTGTGTGATGGTGATGTATAAATTACAGCTATGGATAGACCAATACAAAGCCTTTGGCAGGTAAAACTGCTCTTATATTTGTATTTCATCTATATTTATCTGTTTGCCTGAAGTTCAGCTCTAAAGTGTGTGTGTCAAGTCAAAGTAACTCAGAGTAGGGAGGAGTTAGACATTTTGTAAGGTTTTTATTGATATCTATGTCACAGCTGGGGAGAGTTGCCCCTTCTGTTTGTCCTGATGACCACTGTCACTATGACAGAAAGTACGTAGAACTCCAAAATTTTTGAGTTATCATTAGAGCAAAAAGTGAGGGAAGATCCTCCATTGGAGACACCTGTTCCTAAGACAACTTAGATGGGAATTTTGTTCAATTTGCAGAGTTTTTCTCTTGTATCCTGTAGCTTCACCAGGACAAGAAGTAAAGATAAATCTCCCCAGCAGGGCACAGGCAACAAACAATAAATTGAAAGTAGTTTTATACTTCCCTACACTGGTGCATGTACATGCAGATTATCTGAAGAGAACTTGGTATGTGCCAACGATGTTCTCAAGTTGCTCATATTTTGTTTGGGAAGGAACGATGCAGTTCATTTGAGAGTTGCATTTGCATATATGTGAGAGTCTTTAACAGCTATGTCTGTTATCACCTGCACAGTACTGGTTACTAGTGCCTGCTTGGAAATTTTCCAGTTTTGCTTGTCACTAGAGTTGGTTGCAGATAATGCCAGTCCCCTCCAGGAAATAATTATCTCTATGGGCTCCACTTCCAGGAATGTGGGCTACTTTAGTACTGGAATTTTTTGAAAACTTCCTGCACATGAGAGGATGCTGAAAGCAAATAGGTTCAGCATCAGTCTACTTTGCTTTCGTAAATCACCCCTTCAATTAAACAAAAAGCTGATGTAGTGTTACTATGGGTTACTACAGATTATTGATATTTGCACTGTGCAAGCCTTATATTCTCACATTGGTCAAGTTTAGCTAACTCTCTTTAAATAATGAAAAAACAGCATATATTTATTAATGCCTGTATTTATAGGTTTTTGTAAGCTCAGATAACTAAGTATCATACATTATGTATTAAATCTTGACCAATAGCAGGCATCTGTTTACCTTTGTATGTCTGCGAAAAGTCAATGGTAGACAGTTCAATAGCTGTTTGCATAATGAGATAATCTCTTTTCATGTGCATATGAGCCCTGGCTGTACATATAAGACAAATGTCACCCAGAAAGGCATCCTGCTGTGTGTAATTACGTCTTCTGTAAGCATGGCATATATCAGAGCTTATTCTTCTCTTACAAGACACTGTCGTTTCAGGGTAAAGAAAGATAGCACTGTGTTTGGTATTAGCTTAGCCAGGATTTAGCTGTTTACTGTGCATGGCGTTTATAGTGGGTGTGATTTATATTTCGGTTGTTCCTCTGCAAGTGACACCTGCTGTAAACGGGAGGCATAAATAGAATGGATTATGTTTTATCGATTCTGGTGTGTAGAACAATCTTGTTTGTTTCATCAGGAAGCAATACAGAAAGGTGCTACATTGCATTGTGGTGATACAGAAGAACTACCGGGCTTTCCTGTGGAGGACAAAGTTCTTACGTCTCAAAAAAGCTACCCTGACCTTCCAGAAGCAGCTGCGTGGGCAGCTAGCCCGACGTTTGTACAAGCAGCTAAGGGAGCAGAAACGGAAAGAAGAGGAAGAGAAGAAAAGAAGAGAGGAAGAAGAAAGGAGGAGGATAGAGGAGGAAGAAAGGCTCAAGAAAGAGGAGGAAAGAAAACGACAGGAAGAAGAACGGCTAAAGAAAGAAGCAGAAGAAAGGTATGGGATCTATACAAAGTCAAAGTTATTTTCTATACTTCTGCCTAAAGTGGTCTTTATTTGTTATCTGCAAAAATATGTACATTTTATATGTATATTATTTTTAGTTATAGCTGTTCTAAATAGGCGTGCATTGTCTATACATATGCATTTTAACAGCTGATTTACGAAGCCTTTAATTTTTTTTCCAAAAGAGACACACATTTTAGGTGTTAGACACTGTACACATCCATGGTTTTAATGTTGTTGGTTTTTATAGAGTATCCTTTTTGTTGCATTTTTACTAGTACATTTTCCATATAAATGAATGAACTGAGACTAATAAAAAACATTAGGTTTGAATAGGCCTTTATGTATGGACAGGTGTCATTTCCATGTATTATAATTTAAAAACATTCATCAGTGAACCCCTAGGTAACTGTAAGTGGAAAAATGCTTTATAATATGTTACAACTGAGAGCGAAGTGAGTAGAGAACATCAGATATAGGTATCATCATAAATCAGTAACAACCCATGGGTGTAAGAGGCAGTATCAGCCACTAGGGTTTTGTGCCCTCAAACAGCTGTACTGTAGGTTCTGCAGTTTGATCAATACCTAGGTGGTGTTGTAGCTACTGTACTAAGTTACATAATAGCTTTGGTCAGTGTTAATGCAAAGTTTTAAAAAAATTGTATAAAATAATTGTTTTTACTGATAGATATTTATTGAAACCATGACACTCTGGCAAACTATAAATTAATTTGAAGCAAGAGGTGGTGCATCCTCTGATCCTCAAGGTTTAATGTTTAGCACAGAAGTTGGAAAAATAAGGAAGATTTTTTCCCATAAGAATGGCCCTAGAGATCCTCTTGAATGTTTTAAATGGTAAATATGCAATATTTTGAAGAACAGAAGGCTAGAGATTCCATGTAAATGGTAATGGGTCTGGTGATTGTAACCCTTTACCCTAAATCCCACCCTGTCATCCATTGCTGCTGTTGGTAAGAGGCATCATACAATTTATTTATTTTTTAGTGTGCATTTTTGTGAACAGGTGAGGGTTACAAAACCATCTGTAGAAGTTAATCAGGGATAGGAAAGGAGGGGGTAATGCCTGCCCCCAGAATTACTGCATCTAATTTTGAAATGTGAACGATAAGCACAGTGCTGTAAGTGAGGGAGCAGGCTTACTTCTGCTTGTTTAACAGTTTTGTGCATTAGTTATGCAAATATGATGCTTCTATTTAGTGAGAAATATGGTATTGCAAAGTTTCTGTAAAAGTGAAAACATTGCACTAACTTACATATGTGGATTACCTATCTTCACAGGGAAATACAAAGACAAGAAGCAGAACTACAAGCCAAACAGGTAATGGGTGCACAGATTGCTTGCAGTATGAAGTGTGTTAAAATTAGGGTCCCCGTCTAACCCCCGAAACCTAATACACAGATTCTGAGACTGAATAAAGGCTTATTTAATTCAGTCATCATCCTGCTAATTTTTAATCATCTACAGAGCCTGTAGATGAGTAAATCTGACATGAGAAAACTATAGTACTTCAGGGCTATCATTGCTGTCCTCTTTCTAAAAATGCTAGTGGCCTGGCTACTGTGCTGATCCAAGTTTCAGCACTATTTTCAGCAAGTGACCTGGAACAAGAATATAAATCAGGAAGGATGTAAAAGTCAGCATTGCAGGCAGATAACTGGTATTTTTAGAATCAGGCTATGTCCACACCTATGCGTGTTGAGATTGATGCGTTTTTGCGCTGTGTTTTGCATTTTTGTATACATTTTTTGTGTTTTCATTTATTTTTTTGCCAATAGGCAAGTATGACAGTTTTGGGTTAGAGTTACCATTACATGTTACAGGGTTAGGGTTAAAGGTTAGCATTAAATGTTAGAGTTAAGGGCTAGGCTTGGTGTTTAAGGTTTGGGTTACGGCTTAGGGTTATTGTTAGGTATAAGGGCTAGGGTTAGCATTAAATGTTAGGCTTAAAACACCCTTAACCCTAAGCCTAACATTTAACACTAACCCTAGCTCTTAGCCTTAACCCTAACCCTTAACCCCAAGCCTAACATTTAACACTAATCCTAACATTTAAAGCTAACCCTAGCCCTTCAAGTAGAACTATAGGCAAAACTTTTTTTTTCATTTAGGATAGAGCAAGGGAGGGTTATAATAACCCCTGTCAGATTTTTTTTCACCATCTGTGTCCCATTGCAAACATTTCGCTTTACTTCCTAACCCATATCCAAACAGGAAG
The DNA here is from genome assembly GCF_037356315.1 of Lithobates pipiens. NCBI lineage: Eukaryota > Metazoa > Chordata > Amphibia > Anura > Ranidae > Lithobates > Lithobates pipiens. Next base: position 299,883,368 of record NW_027507764.1, read on the forward strand.
TGAGAGGAAATCTCTGCAAATTAAGTGAATGCCCAAAACTAGTGTCCCCATTGGAAGATTTCCCCTCTCTTACTTTTCTGTGGACAACCCGAAATTTCGGATTTTGTTTTCCTTTAACTTTTCAATGATAATGGTAAACAGGACAAATAGAGAGGGTGAATCTCCTTAACGGGTGCACAGACAGCAATAAAAATTGACAAGCAATCTAATCCTCTCTGCTCTAATCTCTAAAACTAAAAGAAAGATTTTGCCTTTAGTAATACTTTAACCCTTACCCAAACATTTACGAGTAACCCTAGCACTTGATCCCAGCCCTTAACCTTAACCCTAACATGTAATGCTAACTTAACCTAAAATTGTCATGCTTTGATATTGGCCAAAAAAATGCAAAACGCATAAAAAACCCTTAAAAATGGATCAAAGACGCAACACCTGCATTTTTGGTGCGGTTACATTAAAGTCTAATGCACCAAAAATGCAATCTGCTGCGGGAAAAAATGTCCCTGACCCTTTTCAAAAAATGCAGCAGCTGAAAAGGCATAAATATGAACATGTCCAATTGGAAACCATGTTAAATGGACTGTAGTGAGCCTCTGCAAAACACACTAACAAACACATAGTTGTGAACCAAGGTTAAGTGATTAGTAATGGCAACCGTTATATTTCTCTTATGACAGGAATAAGGTTGTAACTTTAGCTGAAACTAAACTGTAACATGCCATTGAAACTCTTTTTATTGATGTGCTGCAATGTTGTTGTACTTATCAATCAATATATTAAAAGCGTATCTCTAGCCATAACACCTTTTCTTTCTCATCTGTTGAGGGACACAGGAAGCCCTAAATCTTTGGGCTATATAACTCAAAGGTTTAGAACTTCCCATGATTTCTCTTTCGTTCATTGAGGGACACAGCATCTTCATCTTGATCTTAGGGTTATATCGCCCCTTTAGGCGAGGACTAGGCAGAAAGTGTTAAAAACAGCAACACTTGCACAATACTGCCCAATGGGCGGTCCTTCTGGCTATAACCCCTCACACTGCATCCAGCAGCTCAGTTTTTTTCTGCCTAGTGTAGGAGAAGGACCTGGCTCCCGATGGGACCATTGGTCCTGGGAATTTTTTTGTTCTGCATTTTTGATTCCTGTGATCTACAATCAACAGGCAGGCTGTGTGGCAGGCTGGAAAATATAGATCCTGGTAGTCTCCCCAGCCTGGCCATTGAATCTGAGCAGTCCCTAGCTACGCACTGTGTTGGCCAAGACATGCCCCGTCTGATCCAGGGGTGGTCGGGGAGCTATATGCTCCGGGTCACTCATATGACCGGGATACTGCTGTCTGTGTCACAGTGTGCGGTGGCCGGCAGCCACCCCGTACTGCTCGTGTGATGGGTCTATCTGTGGAATGCGTCTAGCAGTCCCTGCAGGGGGGGAAAGTATGGTTCCACCTGTCTCGGCAGGATGGAGAAGCTGGGCATTCCCTGGGAGGTCGACTAGGGGATCTCTCACTCTCCCTTTCTTCTCTCCCTGTCCCTTCCCTCCTCCCCATGCTATGGGCCGCTGTGTGACTGGGCACATGGGAGTGTGGTGCACGTAGCTGGCCGGGGGTCCTCCGGGGGGGGTCTCTGGGTCCTGGCAGGGGGCTGCGCTGGGTTTTGGGGGTCCGCTCGTCCTCTTCCCTGTTTCTGTACCATGGTGGGGTGTTTGTGCTGTGTTTAACATGTGGGGAGGCCGCCACATGTTCCGCAGCCATTTTCCTTGGGCCGCGGCCATTTTTTTTGTAGCCACAACCAGTTTTTGCCTTTCAGCCCTTTTCTGGTAGTTTGGCCATTTTCTTGGCGCCCTCAGACGTTGTTGCTGAGGCAGTCAGCGGCCAGGAGCCTTAGGTAGTTTTGCCTCTAGCGCTGGGTGCTTGTTTCCTTTTAGAACAGCGCGTTTTTCACACAGACACGTCATGGATGACATGGGGGAGTGGACAGCAGCAGCACAGCACAGTACCTGGGTCAGGGTGGTGAGTCCTGTGGGGGGCCCCTCAGTCTGTGGCAGCTAGGAGGGTGGACATTTTGTGTGACTTGCCTTAGGTCCTTAAGTGGTGACAGGCGAGTGTGGGTCAGCATGGCGTCAGAAGCTGGTGTTTCTTCCCCAGACATCCTGTTATTGCAACTGGTTCCCCTGCACCTGCTGTGCCTATGGAAGCTCTGTTAGCGGTCCTGGAGGCCTTTGTTGCCAGGGTGGAAGCGCCATGCGGGCGCAAGGGGGGTAAAAAATGCCCCCCTCCCTCCACCGTCTTCTGGGGAAAGCTCTGATTCATACTCGGGCCCCGCTGTGACAGGCAGCCCCTGTTCTGACATATCAGAGGATGCGGACCACCAGGATAGTTTGGATAGTGAGGATGACTCCGTGTTCGTGCAGGAAAAGGTGCTTGCAGGAGCACTTATTACAGTGGTGCGGGATACCCTAAAAATGGAGGATGCAGCGGGGGCATCTACAGAGGTGTCGGTCCCTTTCGGGTCCCACAAGCCGGCCCGCATGGCTAAGGTGTTTCCTTACCCAACTTATTTTAGTTTAAGTTTATTTATAAGGAGTGGGGAAAACCGCAGTGGGCCTTTTCAGTCCCGGAACACATGGCGGTGCGTTACCCTTTTGAGGAGAGTTTCCTGAAGAATTGGACATCTTCGTTTGTTGATCCCCCGGTATGCAGGTTAAATAAGGTAAAAAAGATTCCGGTGGAAGGGACTCCTGCTTTCAAGGACCCTGCTGACAGAGGGGCCGAAGCGGTTGCCCAGTCCATATTTACGGTGGTGGGGTCAGCATTGCCAATGTTAGCCATGGCCCTGGTGTCGCAGAAGCTTACTGAATGGGCAAAATTGTTGCACTGTGAGTTGGAGAAGCAACAGACTTCCCCGGTCTAAGTGGAGCTGGCAGACCAGTTGGTGCAGGGCCTTAAGTATGTCTGTAATGCGGCCGTAGATACGGCCCCCTTGCTCTCTAGAGCCTCTGTATCAGCAGTAGTGCTATGTCGCCTGATTTGGCTGAAATGCTGGTCTGTGGACCAGGCATCTAAGAAAGCACTGGCGGACTTGCCCTTCCAGCGAGAGAGGCTATTTGGTGCATAGCTGAATGACACAGTCCAGAAAAGGGTAGGAGCCATACCGTAGGCAAGGGCCCTCCTTTTCCGCTCAGAAGTGGATTTTTCGTCCGCCCGAGTCGGCAGGCAAGTGTTCCCAGTCCGACAAGGTGCCTGCTGAGGGACAAAAGCGTCCCTGGTTTCGCAAGCCTGCGAGCAAATCTGTTACCGCATGAAGGTTTGCCCCCGCCCGACTCTCGGTTGGGGGGTCGCCTTCGGGAGTTTGCAGCCCAGTGGACCTCCCTACTTTCCGACCAGTGGGTCTGTGAACTAGTTTCATCAGGATACAAGATAGAGTTTCTTTCTTGTCCACGAAACCGATTTTTTCCCTCCAAGCTTCATCTTCTTCCGGCTCGTCGGGAGGCCCTGTTTGGGGCAGTACAGGACCTGCTGCTGCACGGAGTGATAGTACCTGTACCAACGCCAGAAAGGTTTCAGGGATTTTACTCCAATGTGTTTGTAGTCCCAAAGCAGGAAGGCGTCCGTCCAGTCCTGGACCTGAAGGCCCTCAACAGCTTTGTGAAGGTACAAAGGTTCAGGATGGAGTCAGTTCGCTCAGTGGTCGCTGCACTCCATCAGGGGGATTTTCTGGCAAACCTGGACATCAAGGACGCATACTTGCATGTCCCCATATGCATCAAGCATCAGAGATTTCTGCGATTTGCAGTCGAGGGACGAGCACTACCAATTTGTAGCTCTCCCTTTTGGCCTGGTGTTGGCACCGAGGGTCTTCACCAAGGTACTAGCCCCAATTTTGGCTTTGCTAAGGCAGCGAGGGATTGCAATAGTATGTTTCCTGAATGACCTCCTTCTGAGAGCAGCTTCCACCCCAGAATTAAGGGAGGATGTGGCAATCACTATGCAAACTCTTCGGGAGTTTGGTTGGGTACTGAACCTATGGAAGTCGATGTTGGTGCCGACGGAAGTTGATGGAGTACCTGGGCCTGCTTCAGAGGCAAGAGTCTTTCTCCCTTCGGACAAGCTGCAGACTCTTCAAGCTGTGGTGAAGTTGTTGGTGTCCTGCAGGTGGTCATCGCTGCGTTTTTGCATGCAAGTCCTGGGTCCCATGACAGCCACTTTCGAGGCGTACCGTAGGCTCAATTCCACACTCGAGTCTTGCAAAAGGAGATCCTGTCCAAATGGGACAAATCTCAGTTGTCCCTGGATTGTCAAATTCCAGTGAGCCAGCTAATTAGGGATTCCCTGCTCTGGTGGCTGAGATCACCAGCTCTTTGGTCTGGGAAGTCGTCCCTTCCTCTTCCTTGGACGGTGATCAGAATGGGCGCCAGCCTGACTGGTTGGAGGGGAGTTTGTGGCGTACAGTCAGCCCAGGGTCGCTGGACCTAGGAAGAATCCCGCCTGCCAATCAACGTGCTGGAACTTCGGGCAATCAGGCAGTGCCTTTCCATATGGTCACAGAGGCTGCAGGGGTGTGCAGTGAGGATCCAGCCAGACAACGCCACGGCCGTGGCGTATGTATACCATCAAGGAGGAACAAGGAGCTTGGCTGCAGCACTGGAGGTTGCTCACATCGCGATGGGCAGAGCAGCACCACAGCTCTGTCGGCCATGTACATTCTGGGTGTAGAAAACTGGCAAGCGGACTACCTAAGTCGTCAGATGCTGGACCAAGGGGAATGGTCGCTACATCCGGATGTATTTCGGCTCCTTTGCCTAAGGTGGGACACGCCAGATGTGGATCTTCTGGCTTATCGACTCAATTGGAAGGTACAGATGTTTGTGGCCAGGTCAAAGGATCCATGGGCAGATGCAGCAGACGCATTGGTGGCTCCATGGGGGCATTATCAGCTGATTTATGCTTTTCCCCCACTCAAAATTCTACCACGTATGCTTTGCAGAGTGAAAGCAGAGGTAATTCTGGTAATTCTGATTGTCCCAGATTGGCCTCGATGTCCGTGGTACACTGACATGGTACGAATGGTGACGGATGTTCCTTGGTGACTGCCGATGAGAGAGGACCTTCTGTCGCAAGGTCCAATACTTCATCCTGCCTTACCGTCACTGGCTTTAACGGCATGGCTGTTGAAAGCCATGTGCTAAGGGACTTAGGTCTGTCGGATTCGGTAATATCCACTATGCTGAGGGCACGGAAGTAATCTTCTCGGAAAATTTATCATCGTACGTTTAAGGCCTACATCTCCATGTGTGAGGAGATGGGGTGGCATCCACGCACATACTCGATTTCCAGGATTCTGCTGTTTTTGCAGCGAGGAGTGGATCAGAAACTTGCCTTAAGCACAATCAAGGGGCAGATATCAGCTTTGGCTGTCTTTTTTTCAGCGACCCTTGGTGCCTCATTCATTGGTGAGTATGTTTGTTCAGGGGGTTTGACATGTGGCCCCCTCCGGTACGACCACCGCTACCTTTGTGGGATTTGAATCTGGTGCAATCAGTGCTTCAGAAACCACTGTTTAAAAAAAAAAAGGGAGATCCCCTTATTGACACTCTCAGAAAGTAGTCTTTCTAGTGGCTATTACATCTGCCAGGAGGGTTTCTGAGTTGGCGACCTTGTCTTGCAAGTCTCCATACTTGATCCTCCACAAGGATAAAGCGGTGCTGCGTCCGCAGCCTTCATTTCTGCCAAAGGTTGTTTCGCCCTTCCATATAAATGAGGACATTGTGCTTCCGTCCTTATGTCCTTTGCCATCACACCCACAGAGGTGGTCTTGCTTTCCTTGGACATGGTCCGGGCTCTGAGGATGTATCTGTCTGCTAAGGCTCCTTTTCAAAGGTCGGACTCGCTGTTTGTATCGGTGGCTGGTCCGAAGAAGGGACTGGCGATCTCATCAGCCACCATCATGGATTAGACAGATTGTGGTTTACGCTTATGCCATAAGGGGACGGCGCCTACCTTTCCTGTCATGGCACATTCTAACAGGGCAATTGGTGCCTCTTGGGCTTTCCAACATCATTTCCCAGGTGTGTAAGGAGGCGACCTGGTCGTCCGTTCACACTTCCACAAAATTTTACAAGGTTGATGTGAGCGCATCTTCGGATGCTTGCTTCGGCCGCAAAGTTTTGCAGGCGGCAGTTTATGGTTGCAACTCCTCCGTTGAGGAGCTCTGGCTGTTATGGGTGGAGTTATTTTCTTTCTGTTCCCACCCCTCGTTGCTTTGACACTGCTTGGGGATGTCCCTAAAGTCAAGATGAAGATGCTGTGTCTGTCAGTGAACGAAAGAGAAAATAGGACTTTTGTACTCACCATAATATCCCTTTCTCTGAAGTTCATCGATGGACACAGCACCCCTCCTATTTATGTTTGTACTGCTTTTGACAAACTGAGCTGCTGGATGCAGTGTGAGGGGTTATAGCCAGTAGAACCCGCCCCCTGGGTGGGACTGTGCAAGTGTTGCTGTTTTTAACACTTTCTGCCAAGTCCTCTCCTAAAGGGGGGTATAACCCTAAGGTCAAGATGAAGATGCTGTGTCCGTCAATGAACTTTAGAGAAAAGGATTTTACGTTGAGTACAAAAATCCTATTTTTAAAGAAGTACAAAAGCCCTGGATAGAACTCTCTCCAGGTTTTTATTGCTGTGAAAGTTTTCCCTCACTTACCTTCATGTTACCATAATATGACAATGGTGAAATCTCCCGATCATGACAGACTAATACACAGTTGCAACAGGTATATTTTGGCGTTTATATTAATTTTTTTGGCGTTTGTATTCATTCGCTATTTCGCACAATTGGGTGGGCGCAGATCACTGCCCACCCTTTTTTGAAGCCTATTTGAGCCTCAGACTCTAATCATATGCTTAAAAAAAAAAAAACATTGGAACTCACTCATGTGTCCGGCACCCCTCATGTAGATTATGGGGGGCCGGGCGCATGGCGAGGGGGTCGGCACCCCTGCGCCCTGCATTACGGGCTGCCACTGCTAATACAATAACCTGACAGAGGTTCTATCCCTTCTCCACTCGCTAACTAATGATGGAGTTACACTTCAACATTCTTTTTTTAATTTGTGTTAATCTAAGAACCAGAGTCAAAAGTCCAATAAATTCTCAAGGTGTTGACACATTTTTTTGTCATTGTTTGTAGAATGACATTACAACTTTTCCCCTGCAGACATATTCAAACTTTTCGGTTTAGACTATTTGCTGTGTCTGTTCTGTAAAATTGTTATTATTGATCTGCCCCTATCTTTCTTAAATGTTCATACACCCTTCATACATTTATGGTTTCCAGCTCATCTGCCAGCATAAACATTTTAAAATAATTGTGTCAGTATGTGTAAATATAAACCATATTTTTATTTATATGTTGTTTTTTATATTCACATGGGGACGTCCATATTTGTTTATAACATATGCAATTTTTGCTACCCACTTAGTACAGCGCTTTTACTTTACTGTTCTTCCCTTTCCATGCAAATCCACAAGCCAAGTCCGACTGCTTGAATTACAGACATTTTATCAAATCTGTTAACTCTCCTATTTGCGTGTTCTAGTTGTCTTTTTTTTTTTTGGTATCCATACAGTTTTTTGGGGGCATATTGTGTTTGATTTTCTTGTAACTTTTTGATGTCATGGGACAAGCAGTGAACATTACGCATTTTAATTTATTGAACAGTGAATTACAAATGTAGCATCAGCATTATTTGGTTTAAAAGCAGACTTATACTTCTTTATTTCCATGGTTGTAGGCTGAGGAAGCAAGAAGACAGCAGGAACTTACTACCATGTTGGAAGCTCAGAGAGAGACCGGAGAAAAAGTTGAATTAGCAAAACAGAAGGAGAACAAGCAGGTGGAAGAAATTCTCAGACTAGAAAAAGAAATTGATGACTTACAGCGCATGAAGGAAAAGCAAGAACTATCTTTAACAGAGGCATCTTTACAACGGCTGCAGGAGCTCCGTGACCAGGAGTTGAAGCGATTAGAAGAAGAAGCATGTAGAGCAGCTCAGGAGTTTCTTGAGTCTCTTAATTTTGATGAGATTGATGAATGTGTTAAGAACATTGAGATGTCCCTTTCTGTTAGTGATGCCCTTCCAGATGACCTCAATGGCATTGCTAGCTGTGAAAAGCCGAACTTTAACTTCAACCAGCCATACCCTGAGGAAGAGGTAGATGAAGGGTTTGTTGCTGATGATGATGCATTTAAGGATTCACCTAACCCTAGTGAACATGGGCACTCAGACCAAAGAACAAGTGGAATTAGGACCAGTGATGATTCCTCTGAAGAGGATCCCTATATGAACTACACAGTTGGGCCAGCACCTCCAACTGTGCCAAGTAATACATTAGTCTCTAAAGGACAAGAGGCAAAACCTTTTAAGAAAACAACTGGGGGAGAGTCTAATTACTGTGTGCCAGAAAAAGCACAAAACGGACCAATTGGTCTTGGAAACCTTATTATCCCAGATGCGGATTATGATTATGATCATGATGATTATCAAGATGGGGCCATCACCTCTGGAAGCAGTGTAACATTTTCTAACTCACACAGTAGTCAGTGGTCTCCCGATTACCAGTGTTCCATAGGGACATACAACAGCTCATCTGCATACAGATTCAGTTCAGAAGGTGCACAGTCATCTGTAAGTTCTACTATAACTTTATTATTTGTAAGTTTTTTTTTTTTTTTTTTAAATAAATTTTTTATTGCTTTTTACCATAAATGACAAGCAGTCCAGAAACAAAAACAGTAAGTATACAAGAAACACTTACTAACGATACATGGTTCGTAGTTGACAGCCACATGCCTAAGAAACTTAGATGTGTACAGCAGAGTCCATGGGAATAATAACTCAACCTAGCAAAGAAATATATACATGGCAGAGCAATACAGAGTCAGCAAAGAACTGAAGCTATGAGTCATTACGCTGTAGAGCAAGACTGGGGGGGCTCCTCCCCAAGTGCTTCCCTGGGTAGCTTGAGCGGTCCCAGAGAATTAGTAATGTCCCTCTTTAGATACCATTCTGTGTATCTGAATGGCTGCATAATCCTGTGTATATCCTCTTTTGCAAAGACATGTTCCAAAAAAATGCGCCATCTCGAAAAAAAGCGTGAGGTTGATTTGTGATTTAGCAAAATAGTATCTAGTCGTTCTAAGTAGAACAGAGTTTCCAGGGCTTTTTTCACAGCCTGTAGTGAAGGTGGTGAGGGTTTGATCCATTGTGTCAGGATAGTTCTCCGTGCGACCAAGAGACATAAATGCGCCCATTGGGGTATAGCTGGATAACTATCTGAGAGGTGAGGTTCAGCCAATGTGGTATATCCGAAGAGACATAGAAGTCGGTCTCTGGGTAAGTCCCGATTTGTTACAGCATGAATAAATTGTAGCACCAAGTTCCAAAAGGTCTCAACGTGTGGACATTCCCATAAACGATGGAGAAGCGTAGGATGCAATTTTGAACACCATGGACAGCATTCCTGGCTAGGGTCAGCTCGGTTGATACGGAAGGGGTAATACGCCCTATGAAGAATCTTGAATTGGGTTTCTCTCCATGTTTCGGAAACTGTGATTTTTCTAGTCTTAACATAACCCTCTAGCAATTTTCCGGGAAGGTCCACATCCTCAAAAATGTCCGCCCATTTTCGGAAAGGTTGCAAGCGGTATTTGGCAGAGTGGTATTCAATAAGGGAAGTATAAATAGTAGAGATAGAATAGTCACCATTGTGTATGATCGTATCAATGAATGATTTTTGGAACTGATTCGTTATACATCTATGCCTGTTACCCAGATAGCTAAGGAGCTGGTGGTAGTGGAAGGAATGAGATAACGGCAAGGAAAATTCTCTAGCTAGCATTGAGAACGGCTTGGGCCTGCCAGAGTCATTCGAGTAGATATCATATACCTTCGTGAGACCCTTAGATGCCCAACAAGTAAATACACTATGCATTGTGGAAGGAGGGAACATGGGGTTAGATTGGATTGGTAAATAGCGTGAAATATCGGACGGTAGCCCTAGTAATTTACGCGACTCCCTCCATGCTATCACAGTATCTCTAATCAATAGATTAGATCGGATGTGAGGGGGTAATTTGTTTGGATTCGAGTGAAGGATAGCCGATAGGGCAAACGGGGAGACCACTGCAGCTTCTAATGCTTCATTAGAGTACCTAGAATTTCCTGTAAGCCAGTCTAGGCCCTGGCGAAGCAGACATGCTAGATTGTAAAATCGGATATTGGGCAGGCTCGCTCCTCCCTCCACCTTCGGGAGACATAGTTTATTCAAAGCAATCCTCGGTTTTTTCCCGGCCCATAAAAATTTCGTTAAAGCTGAGTGAATCAATCTAACATCCGAATGTTTAACTAAGAGAGGGATGGTCTGCATTGGGTATAGTAAGCGGGCAAATGAAACCATTTTAAAAAGATGACATCTCCCGAAGAGCAAGAGAGGAAGAGCCGCCCAAGCCTCTAATTCGTGTACAATCTTCGATATCACTGGAGGGAAATTAAGGGAATAGATAGTGGAGGGTGTCCTGCCAATGCGTATCCCGAGGTAAGTGATATAGTGTTTCGCTACGGCCAAGGGGGAGCTAGAGGTCCAGGCGGTGGCCAGGTTAGGTCGAAGGGAAAGGATTTCACTTTTGTCAAAATTAATGCGCAGTCCAGAGTATGACCGGAATTTGTGGAATAAGTCTGCAAGGCGTTTAAAATCTCCCGACGGATCCGTAGAGAATAACAAAATATCGTCCGCAAAAAAGGCCGAGCGAAGCGTATGGTCCCCTAATTTGATTCCACTAATCCCGTTAGGCGAGTTAATCAGTCTTGACAGAGGTTCAACGGCTAAGTTGAACAATAAAGGAGACAGTGGACAACCCTGTCTTGTCCCTTTTGACAAGGGGATTGAGGCCGATATAAAGTCAGGGGTCACCAAGCGCGCCGTCGGGGATTCGTACATACGTCGTAAAAATTGCAATATCGGACCGGAGAACGCCAGCTTTTGCAATACTTGGAAGAGCCAGGACAGACTAATGTTGTCGAAGGCCTTTTCGGCGTCTAGCGACATAATAGCCACATCTTTGTCTGGGTGGGATTTAGCGTACTCTAGCACCGTCAGGACCTTACGAATGTTTAACGTTGCCGAGCGTCCTTTAACGAAGCCCGATTGAGCTGGGTGTAGAAGGGAAGGGAGTATAGACGTGAGACGAGTGGCGACAATTTTGGATAAAATTTTCACGTCTACGTTGATCAACGATATTGGTCGGTATGACCCTGGTAGAGTAGGATCTTTGTCCTTTTTGCCGATAAGCCGTATATAAGCCTGTGTACCCGTAGGTAGGTATGGACCGCCCTCCCACATTGACTTAAAAACAGCTTGCAACGTGGCCGGGATAAAGTCCTTGGTCATTTTATAAAATTCGGCAGTGAGGCCGTCCGGGCCCGGCGCTTTAGACGACGCTAAGGATTTAATTGTGGTCTGAATGTCCTCAACCGTAACGGGAGCATTGAGGGCATCCAGAGCTTCGGCGGTGAGTACAGGCAACTGTAATTGACGGAGAAGGGTCGCTGCACCCTCCGGATCTATCGAGTCCGTCGAATACAATCGCGTGTAGTAATCCGTAAGGATCTTGTTAATTTCATCTGAGGACGAGTGTAGCACCCCTTCATCATCTTTCAAAGACATAATACGCGTAGGTTTTCTAGTGCCGGCGCACATCCTGGCAAGTAATTTACCTGCCTTATTACCGAATTTGTGAAAATATAGAGTGGAGTACGACGTTTTGGCCAATTCCCGCTGCTGTGCCCAGAGATCAAACTCCCCCTTGGCCTTCGTCCATAATTTAATATTGGCCTGCGAACGATTAGATACCAAACGTTCGTGAGCACACCGTAACTTCTCGCTCGCCGCCATATATTGTCGCTTGGCGTTACGTTTAAATTGAGTGACATATGAGATGATTTTACCCCGTAAAAAGGCTTTGCCAGCCTCCCAGAACAAATTCGGCTTGGATATGTATTCTCTATTGTCAGAGACATATTCCGACCATGCTAGCTCTAGAACCGACCGAAAATCTTCATTGTCTGCTAAGTACGAGGGGAATCGCCACAGAGGCGGCAGGGCTCCCGCACGAGTGTCTAACAATTTAAGGGCTATTGGGCTGTGGTCCGATATCCTCGGGTCATAGATTTCCGGATCCTGGGTCAGAGGAAAAAGCGCTTGGGTGACAAAAAAGTAGTCTATGCGAGAAAACGAGTCGTGAGGAGGTGAATAGAATGTAAAATCTCTACCCGTCGGATGAGTTATCCTCCACGGGTCTAGTAGTTGTAATTGGTCTACCGTTCTGGCTAAGAGCGTTGATGTGGTGCGAGGTCTGTTTCGAGTCGGCCCTATGTCGGCGGGTCTGTTCGAACGGTCTAGGGCGGGGGACATCACCGTGTTAAAATCCCCTCCCACAACGTGCAAAGCTTCTGGCACCATCGTCGTCCAAGTAGTCAAATCACGAAAAAAGGCAGAGTCAGGTGAATTGGGGGCATAGACATTAGTAATAGCTATATCCGAATGGGCTAACTTAAGTGATACGGTGACCATGCGACCTAATTGATCCATTTGTACGTTCTTAACTGTATAGGTTAGCTTTTTGTGCAACAGAATCACTACCCCAGCCTTACGGCCATCAGATGGAGACCCAAAAACCTCCCCCACCCACAGTTTTCGTAGGCGTTGCATATCTTCGCCCGAGAGGTGTGTCTCTTGTAATAGAGCCACATCCGCTCGTAATCGCTTCAAATGTCGAAGGATCATCAAGCGTTTACATTGGGAGCGAAGCCCCTTAACATTCCACGACACTATCTTCAAGTGACTCCCCTCGACTGGCGACGCCATAGTGGTGGTAATTCAGATGTTAGCTCTAAGAGGTAGCGGAGAAATCTCCCCCAAAAGCACGATCCGCCAGATAGGGGAGCACTCAAAGATCGTGTCGTTGCTAGGCTGAAAGGCATACAATAGTCAGAAAAACACAAAATAAAAAACCACATGTAACGTGGAACATAACCTGTAGTGAACATAGTATAAAGTAATACCCATAAAGTATCTACATCATCTATCATGTACTTCACTTTTTTCCACATCCAACTGTACGTGGATACCGACCCTCCCGCCTCCCCCTCACTCTTAAGTAATGTCCAGGAGAGATCAAGAGCCGAGTAGAGTAACGCTCCTCACGCGGGGGGCAGCAAAGGTGTTGCAGTGAGAATATCCCAGACCGAGGGCACTAAAGGAAACATAAAAGTCCAAAACTAGAACACGAAGGAACTGTTAACATAACGTATATGGTAGAAGTGTGGGCCCAGGAGAGAAATAGAAATAAAAGAAACGAACAAACGTGTACTCCGCAGGCCAATTCCATCTTCAGCGTGATGAACAGTAGTGTGGTCTTTTCTGTAGAAGTGGTCGGTTTCAACGACCGCGATTTCCTTCACGATGCGAAAGCTGAGTGAGTCGGGTGCGCTTATACGGCGGCTTGCGAGGGCTGGAGTGCGGTCTGCGATCACGAGGTTCAGGTCGGGACGGAGAGCCGACCGATGCATCCGTATGGTCCATTTCCGTGGTGGTTTGGGCCAAGTAGTTCGCTGCTTCGTCCGGTGACGTAAAAGATAGTCGTTCTCCCGAGGGTGTTTCCATTCGCAGAATAGCAGGGTATGCTAAGGAGAATCTTATTTGTTGGTGGTGCAGCGCGGTACAAACCGAAGCGAACGCTTTCCTGCGCTTCATGACCTCAACGGAATAGTCGGCAAATAGCAGAAGCTTAGCTCCCTCAACGGTTAAGGTACGATTGCGCCGGAATGCTTGCAGAATCGCTGCCTTGTCAGCATAATTGAGATACCGCACAATGACGTGGCGAGGCTTAATGCGGGTATCCTCAAATTGGCCGATGCGATGAGCCCGTTCGATCGTACAGGGTATGCGGATACCCAATTGTTCCGGTATGAGTTTAGCACAGATGTCAGCGAGGTTGTTCGCAGTGACCGTTTCCAGCAGACCTATGATCCGAAGATTGTTCCTTCTGGAGCGATTCTCGAGGTCATCGATCTTATCCCACAGGTCTCTCGTCTCCGCTGTGAGTCGGGCGAGCGTCGCCGATTGCGCCGCAGTATCATCTTCCAGGTAAGAGATCCGATCCTCCGTCTGAGTGATGCGTTGCGCTTGTACTTGTAGTTCTATATGTAGCTGCTCCAGCCCTTTGTGTACGGCTGCATCCACTGTGGCGGTTAAAGTAGGGCCTAGAAGGGCAATGCCCGCCGGTTGGTGAGTTCCCTGTAGTTCTGCTGGGAGCAAGGGCCCGGCCTGGTCCGCTGGAGGCGCGGTCGCCATCTTGGCCGCGCTGAGGGCCGCGTCTTCTGCCGAGGTTGGCGAAGAGGAGACAGCCCGGGCATAAGACCGCTCCACAAAGCGGTCCATGAGTCTCCTGTGAGTGAGGCGGACTTTTGGGGAGCAGCCCCGGAGTTGTAGCAGATCTGGAGGCAGCAAAATAGAGGGGTTCGGCGGGAGCTACGTCCACTCACAGCCTGATCATGTGGCGCCGGAACCGGAAGTCATTATTTGTAAGTTTTACTGTGACTTTGTTATTTGCCATATTTAAAAAAATGGAAGTGTTTCCCCTATACACCATTGTATTTACAGTTAATTTGTATAATAGCTTGTTTTTTGGATTACTTAGGTTTCTTCCCAGACACCCCCAGTTAATCATTTACCTGTTAAAGCATACATGCTGCATACAGAATGTAAACTGAAATATATCTGAAGTATAGAATGATATAGAAGAATCATCCTCAGTTCTAATTATAAGTAAGGAATCTACTGTATGAGTAGGTAAATATCTTCAACATTACAGAATGAACTATGTTGAATGTGAATCTAATTAATGCAGCAGAATGCTGAATACAGCCTGTGCCATGTGTACTACTCATACAACAGGTAGATGGCTACTAGGTTTGGAAAAATACATCCAAACTCTATATAATTTCAATGGAAAGTAAATCTATAGGGCAAATAGACTTTTGTTTTTGAAAGGAAAGCCTCACTTTGCAAGGGAATTTCCCCCAGAGCTTAGTGAATTGTGCAAGGAAAAAAATGCATTTTTGTGAACAGTCTATTTGCCTTTAGTAATCAACCACAGTATTTGAACAGTTTTTCTGTTTGTCTACCTAACATGGAAATATTTTAAACTTTTCTAAACAAAGTGTTGATCATGTTTAATTTAGCCACACACTGTGCAAACAGAGATTACTAGAAAGCCTAAAGATAGTTAACCATAATTGATAATAAGTTTTAGATTACTGCACACTAGATAGCTCTTCTGATTCTTCTTTTTTTTTTCTTTTTAATATACATGTAAAAGAGATCAATTTGATTCAGATAACCTTATCAGTGTGTACTGGTGTTTTAAAAGCGTTGTTTCTACATATAGTAGTTTGTCATTTTGTCTCGTAATGCTAGTCGATAGGAGTATATTTTTAATGCCGTAAATGTGACTTTCATGAAACATTCACCAGTGGTAAATCAACCATTGCCATTTAAATAGATGCACCAACAAAATTCACCTGTAGTGAATGTGTCATGATTCTGTCCTTTATAAATATGCCCCTATGTGACAGCTAATTCACTGTAAACAATATGTTCCCCATGGGGCTGATCTTTTTGGTTTTTAGGATTAATATTATCTAAATGGTTATGATTAATATGATTTTAATATCATTGGTTAACCTGACTACATAATGAAACAAATGTTCATATGATATCAACCAGCAAGAAAATTAGGCAATTTACATTTTTGACTGTTGTAATGCTTTACAGAGAAAGGTAAGATTCACAGTCATACTGAAGAGGGGGTGTGCATGTTGGGTAAAAAACATGTTTTTGACAGTCAACATCCTGTACAAATTAGCAGCTATAAATTTTAACTAAGGGACCCTAACTTCAGTACTTGCTGAATCACTAATCTAGAACATGTTTGCAAGTCATAAGTTCTGACAGTAATCTGACTTTATATGCTGAATGCTTGTTCCAGATATGCGACCCAGAAAGTACTACAGCCAAATTCAGACGGACAAGTAGCACTTTCAGAAGAAAGTCAATCCCTTTATTTAATGATAGGTCTCCTTTAATGATGTTTTGTTTTATAAATATGACCACTGTCTTGTGTGTCTACACTTATTGGCAGATGGAAAACATATTTAGATGTGGCACATTGTTTCAGAATTCTGCAAGAAAAATTTAAATCACCTCAGAAGTGTGAGTTTACAAAAAAACAAATGTACATACCTACTTAGAAGGCTGCAGCATCAATCTGATTCTGCAGTTGCCCCCCCCCCCCCACCCCTAAGACTGAGAACTGAGTTATCAAAGGCCACTGATTGCCCAGTTCTCAGTCTTCAGTGACCAGAGAACCGGTGACTGTCAGTCACCCGTTCTCTGCTCTGTACCTCCAGTGCTAATGAAGCACTGAGCTGTGCAGGGGGTGGGAGCGACTGGCTCAGGCGCGCTGAGAGGCAGAGCCAGCTGCTGGTCATACGTCTGGGTGGACATTGTTGGGATCCTGCAAAGCCTGAACAGGCTCTGTGATGTCAGCTGAATTCAGCTGATGTCAGCAGAACTGTCTCCCAATAATAAACCATCAGTTACATTTAAACTTTTGCAGAAAAAGAACAACAGGACACACTACTAAATAAGGCTCACTGTGATGGGCATTCATGTTTGCAGATATAATGCTCAAATTATACAGATATACACTGGTAACACTGCCTCTTTGTTTCTTTCCAGTTTGAAGACAGTGAAGAAGACTTTGATTCAAGGTTTGACACAGATGATGAGCTCTCTTATAGAAGAGATTCCGTCTACAGTTGTGTTACACTGCCTTATTTCCACAGTTTTCTGCACATGAAAGGTAGGTTACTCATATGGTATGGTTTTTATAAGCTTTATCTGCATGAAGGTATATAATTAAACCAAAAACTCTTTATTTTTTTTCTGACACCCTTAGGCATACATGTTTTTTATTATTATTATACAGGATTTATATAGCGCCAACAATTTGCACAGCACTTTACAACATAAGGGCAGACAGTACAGTTACAAAATAGTTAAATAAAGGAGGAATCAGAGCTTACAATCTAGGAGGGAGGGTCAAGTGATACAAAAGTTAATAGCTGTGGAGGATGAGCTGATGGAGAAAATTAAAGTGGAGTTGTTAGGTGTGGGCAGAATAGGCTTCTCTGAAGAGATGGGTTTTCAGGGATCTTCTAAAAGCAAACAGAGTAGGGGATAATTGGACAGATTGGTGTAGGGAGTTCCATAGAGAGGCTCGGAAAAAGTCCTGGAGGCGAGTATGGGAGGAGGTGACAAGGGACCTAGAGAGCAGGAGGTCTTGGGAGGAACGAAGAGAACAATTAGGTTGGTATTTTGAGACTAGGTTAGTGATGTAGCTGAGGGGCAAGTTGATTTTTTTAAGTTATTGTAGCATTTTGAATTTAGGAGTAGCAGAAACTGAGTTGTTGGTAAGGTGGATGAGCCTGGCAACAGCATTCATAATGGACTGAAGGGGGATAGCCTATGTAAAGGTAAACCTTTAAGAAGGGAGATGCAGTAATCAAGGCAAAATATGGCCAGGGAGTGAACTGGGAGCTTTGTGGTGTCATTGGTTAGGAAGGGGTGTATTTTAGAGATGTTGAAGTGCAAGATTTGGACAGTGATTAGACGTGGGGCCAAAAGGATAGTTCTGAGTCCAGCATTACACCTAGAACCTTGGCATGCAGGGATGGGCTGAAAGTTGTGTCATTGATCTTAACAGAGAGATCAGGGGAAGAGGCAGGTGTGGGAGGATAAATGATGAGCTCAGTTTTGGATAGATTGAGTTTGAGGAAGTGGTGTGACATCCAGGCTATGTTTGTTAGTAAATGAGTGATATGTGAGGAAGAATTAAAATGAGAAGAAAAGAGGTTTAACCTTAAACTACATAGAGGGGTCTTTACTTTAAGAGCGGCAAGGATGTGGAATTGCCTTTCACAGGCGGTGGTCTCAGCGGGGGGCATCGATAGTTTCAATAAACTATTAGATAAGCACCTGAACGATCGCAGCATACAGGGATATACAATGTAATACTGGCATATAATCACACACATAGGTTGGATTTGTGTCTTTTTTCAACCTCACCTACTATGTAACTATGTACTATATAACTATGACTGAAGGAGTGAGCTGAGGGGTAGAGAGATAAATTTTGGTGTTATCACATAGAAATGGTATTGGAAGTCATGGAAGGCTATCAGCTGACCTAAGGAGGAGGTGTAGATTGAGAATAGGAGAGGTTTAAGAACAGGGCTTTGGGGGGACTCCGACAGAGAAAGGAAGAGGAGACGAGGAAGTACAATTGTAAGTAACGCTAAAGATGTGGTTGGATAGGTAGGATGAATGAGAACCAGCGAAGGGTACAGTCATGGAGACCAAAGGCATCTTTTGAGGAGGAGGGGGTGTTCAACCATTTCAAAGGCATCAGAAAGGTCCAGAAGTAGGAGTACAGAATAGGGTCCATTAGTTTTGGCCCCTGGTAGATTGTTTGTGAGTTGTAGGAGAGCAGTTTCTGTGGAGTGTTGAGGTTGAAATCTAGACTAAAAAGGATGAAGAAAGTTATTCTTGGTGAGGTGGTTGCTCAGTTGGTTGTAGACCAGATGTTCAAGGAGTTTGGATAAAAAGGGGAGCAATCGGATAAGGCGTAGGTTGTTAAGATTGTTGGGGTCCAATCAGTGAAATTTAGCTAGTACCTGCTGAACCAGTTATTTTGGTCAGTTTTTGGCCAGCTTTACTCCTGTAGATAACTTTATTGTAAAAAGGGTTTACAACTTTCGTAAGTAAATTGGGCTTGTCTTCAATTAGGTTATTTATGTTTTATGGCAGGTCACTCCTTTCTAACATCAGTGTCAGTGCAGCACAGAGCGTCCATTTTTTTTACATGCTAGCATATCGAACATGAAGAGTTTACTAAAGTTACGCAAATTCTCATACAACAGAGTAAAAAATTGGAAGTGATGTCATAAGTTGTAGTGTATTGTATTTTCAGGCGACAACTGTACTGGTTAAGTGGAAATCATATGTGATCTGGTATCGTACAAGAATAATTTTCGTGCATGTCCGATCGGACAATAACGGATAAACAGTTGTTCTCGAAAGCTCTGTACTAACAATACGATTATCGTATGATCGCGGTATTTTTGGCACGATTTTCGGAACGTGTGTACGGGCCTTGAGGATTGCACATTTTTCTACCGTATAGCATCAGTAGTTCGTTTGCAGATTTTCCCATTTGATAGTTTGTAGTCATGTCAATGTTCCTTTAGTTTTCTCAATGTCTCTCCCAAATGTCTACACAGGGTTTGGGGTTAAATTACAGACAGGCTATTGTGTGGAATACAGTTTCTTCAAAAGTTGATTACTATAGTTTCTTAGGTAAATTACTTACAGTTCAGGAGGAATTGCTGGGGTGCATTTTTTTTATTGGGACAATTTTGTGAAAGGTTCTACTCTACTATTATTAAATAAAGGTGACACATGCACTAAAAACGATAGAATAATATTTGGGGAATTTAAAAGGGAATGTTTCACTCCTAGAAATAATGAAGACTGTTTTAAATCTATAGAAGGATACAGTATGTAAATGGTAGTAGACAGAGGGTCCAGCTGGTCCATACAAAGTCAGTGTTGCAGATCCTTTGTCACAGGAATTAAATATTAGGCTCTTTGTGGAGATTAGTGCAAAATCCAATCTTTTATTAGTCAGATTATTTCCTCATGTCCACTGTATGTGGTCATCTTAAGTGATAATTTAAGTGAACCCCAATTTACATTTGTTATGATTCCAGTTCTATAATGTGGTTGTATAATAGTGGTCTCGGTGTACCTTTTTGTGCGATTGGGATCTACTGAAGTAGATAAAAGAAGTCCCTTGTCTTGTGCTTCCTTTGTCAGTGGTGTATGTAGTTCAGAGGGGGGTGTACAAGTGTCATGCTGTGTGGAGAGAAGCTCACTGCTTACAGGGCACACGCTCAGGCACTTCCGCATAATGAGCCTCAAAGAGGTCATGCTGAGGGGTATCTGTAATCATTACAAGTCGTGCTTCTTGTATGTCTATTGCTGACATCTGGAGAGGGAGATGCACATGACCTGAATCAAATCAAGGCTAATTGCAGCAACTTCAATAGTATAATACCAATGTATAATTCTTCAGCAACACCTCACCTTTTTTGATACCTATAGTAACCCCTTTTAAGTTTTCTGCTATTAATGTTATTATCATTAACAGTAATAATACTTTATCAGCTCAAACGCTGTATACTAACCTGGTAATTGATACTGTGCCACAAGCAAACCCTAAACTCAGATAATAATAGTGGAGCTAATCGAATATCCTTTTGTAGCATAATGAGAGCTAACTATACTGTATGTATTTCCATTTTTAGCATCCGATGCCTGTATGCTTTATAAGACACCCTGCAAATCTAACATAACTTTTGACTTTTCCCCTGCTAATGATGTGAACGTGGGGATTCTTCACCTCTGCTGTCTGTTTTCTGTAGAGGTCTTGCTGGCCAACGGGTCCCTATGCCCTTAGCCTGGCCCTACATTATACAATTTCTTTGTACAATTTCCCTTTTGATTTACCAAAACTATATAATATGGGGGCAACCCTAAATACTTTTAAATCTCTCTACAATCAGGCACGCCCTTGCACTTCACAGTTAAATCTAAAGGAAATTGAATAAGAAAATTGTATACTGTAATGTATAGCCAGCCTTAGGCTTGCCCAAGAGAGAGGCAAGAAAGAGGCACCTATACAATTTTCCCTTTGTTACTTGTCATTATAGCACCACATCTATTGACAACTGCGTAATACTTAATATGATATACAGAACATATACTACCCATTATGGATTTATGATAATAAGAGGGAGAGCGAGCACAGCTTTTCTTTAAGTGTATTGTGCTTGTGAAGAAATGTGAAGTTCTTAATTATTTATTCACTGAAGGCTTGTATAAGTAATATATAATAAAATAAAAGATCGAAGCAGTCTTCTTCCCCCAACCCTCAAATTGTAGAGCCCTATGCCCTGGCCCATGTGGTCTTTTTACAGATCCAGACCTGTTTATTATTCACTTGTTTGTTTCAGAGTAAAGCTGGCCATAGATGGTTCTAAATTCAGCCCGTTCAGCAGGAACTGACCAGGATTTGAACCACTTATGCGCAGGCCAAATGTAGCTAAGTTGACTGATTGATCAACTTGAGTACAACAGTCCGTCAGATTCTTTATGCAATTATTGCTAGCGGCTGCCATAGCTGCTAGCAATAATCGCCACCTTCTTCCCGGGAGAACACACTGATTCCACAGGAGGGTTTTCCCCATCAACACTGACAGTGTTGATGGGGGAATCCAGCAGTTTTCTTTCCTGAAACCCATGGTTGCAGGAAAGTAAAACACTGTCTACCATCAACTTAAAGGTACTCAGTTTTTTTGTGATTGGACCCCAGGTGTCAATTTGCAAATGTGTGTGATTTCAAACAAGGCTTCCAACAGAATGAATAGAATGATTGTCATGTCTAATAATCTTAAGCCGCGTACACACGTAGCCGTCTGTCCGACGTACTTAGTCTGGCGGACGTCCGCCAGACTGTCCGTCGGAATTTCCGAACGGGCTACTTGCCCACACACGGCACTTTTTCAGCGGACTAATACGCCGTACTAAGTCCGCCGTACTAAGTCCGCCGTACTTTCGAAATGAACGGACTCGCCCACACACGCGGAGGAAAGTCCGCTCATTTCGAGCGTGTCTCCAGGTAGGCGGGGCCCGCGAAGGAGACGTCGCTGGCCCCGCCGCCTGGTATGGACTTAAAGGGGAACCCCCAACGCCGAAAAAAATCGGCGTGGGGGTCCCCCCAAGTCCACAACAGACCGTTGTCCGAGCACGCTACCCGGCCGGCCAGGAAAGGGGAGCGAGCGAGCGCCCCCCCTCCTGAGCCGTACCAGGCCGCGTGCCCTCAACATGGGGGGTGCCTTGGGGAAGGGGGGGCCGCGCGGCCCCCCCCACCCCAAAGCACCTTGTCCCCATGTTGATGAGGACAAGGGCCTCTTCCCGACAACCCTGGCCGTTGGTTGTCGGGGTCTGCGGGCGGGGGGCTTATCGGAATCTGGGAGCCCCCTTTAATAAGGGGGCCCCCGGATACTGGTCCCCCACCCTATGTGAATGAGTATGGGGTACAATGTACCCCTACCCATTCACCTGTAAAATAAAAGTACAAAAAAAAACACAACACACGAGATAAAATACTTTATTGCACAGCTCCGGGGGTCTTCCGTCTTCGGGGGTCTTCTCGCCGGACTCCTCCGCTATCTTCTTGTAGCTCTTTTGCTAGCGGAGGAGTCCGGCTTTCTTCCTCGCCGCCGGCCTCTTCTCCCGACTTCGGGGGTCTTGTCCCCCTCTTCGGTTCTTCTGCCGGGCCACCGCGCCTTCTTATAGCTCTTTTACAGGCGGTGGCCCGGTCTTCTGTCGCCGCCGCCTTCCGTTCTTCTTCTTCTTCTTCTCCTTCTTCTCCAGGAGATGTTGACTCGACGCTCTCTCCGGCCACAATGCCAGGGACGCGCTGCGCGGCCACTTATATAGGGACAAGGGGCGGTGTCACATGGCTTTATGTCACATGGGTTGGTCACATGGGTTGATGTCACATGGGGACTGTGACATCGTAAGGGGGCGGGGTCACCATGTGACACCAACCCATGTGACATAAAGCCATGTGACACCGCCCCTTGTCCCTATATAAGTGGCCGCGCAGCGCGTCCCTGGCATTGTGGCCGGAGAGAGCGTCGAGTCAACATCTCCAGGAGAAGAAGAAGAAGAAGAACGGAAGGCGGCGGCGACAGAAGACCGGGCCACCGCCTGTAAAAGAGCTATAAGAAGGCGCGGTGGCCCGGTAGAAGAACCGAAGAGGGGGACAAGACCCCCGAAGTCGGGAGAAGAGGCCGGCGGCGAGGAAGAAAGCCGGACTCCTCCGCTAGCAAAAGAGCTACAAGAAGATAGCGGAGGAGTCCGGCGAGAAGACCCCCGAAGACGGAAGACCCCCGGAGCTGTGCAATAAAGTATTTTATCTCGTGTGTTGTGTTTTTTTTTGTACTTTTATTTTACAGGTGAATGGGTAGGGGTACATTGTACCCCATAGTCATTCACATAGGGTGGGGGGCCGGTATCCGAGGGCCCCCTTATTAAAGGGGGCTCCCGGATTCCGATAAGCCCCCCGCCCGCAGACCCCGACAACCAACGGCCAGGGTTGTCGGGAAGAGGCCCTTGTCCTCATCAACATGGGGACAAGGTGCTGTGGGGGGGCCGCGCGGCCCCCCTTCCCCAAGGCACCCCCCCATGTTGAGGGCACGTGGCCTGGTACGGCTCCGGAGGGGGGGGGGCTCGCTCACCCCCCTTTCCTGGCCGGCCGGGTAGCGTGCTCGGACAAGGGTCTGTTGTGGACTTGGGGGGGACCCCCACGCCGATTTTTTTCGGCGTTGGGGTTCCCCTTTAAGTCCATACCAGGCAGCGGGGCCAGCGACGTCTCCTTCGCGGGCCCCGCCTACCTGGAGACCCGCTCGAAATGAGCGGACTTTTCTCCCTGCGGGACAAGTCCGCTCATTTCAAAAGTACGGCGGACTGGCATACACACGGCCGGATTGTCCGCCGAAATGCGAGTACGGCGGGCAGATTGTTGTGCAACACGGCATTCTAAGCCCGCCGTACTTTTGGGTCAAAAAAGTATGCCAGAGGCTACACACGGGGGGATTGTTTGGCGGACTTGAGTTTGCCGGACTTTTCCACCGGATTGTTTGATCGTGTGTACGCGGCATTACAGAGCTAAGTTTCACACTTCTAAGTCAGAGTAAGCCTACTATGGTGCTTTTGTACATTTTATTTTCCATGTGTCAAATAATGCTGCCAACCAGGACGGTTTAGATTACAAGAAAATTCATCAGAGTAACTCCGACAGGTCACATTTCAGACACTAACAGATCAGTAGACACAAACGTAAAACACATAAGACTAATGTATCAGTAAATAATACAAGCATTGTATTGTGGATATAGATTTGAGCGTGCAAACATAGTGCACTGGTAGCAGTTTCTAGCTTAAGGGCAACACTTAGCTGAAGCTGTCAAACTTGTTTTCTTGCAGCTTCCATTAAGTCATTTTCCATGCTTATTGCAGGCATATTGGTTTGCAAGAGACATGTGATTATTAGTATTTGTATGATTTTATCATGCTGGCTGACTTAAAGGGAAAGCATCAGGTTCAATTAATGACTCATCAGATTCTTATATTAACCTTCCCTGTGCCTTCCTGCCACCCCCCCCCCCCCCCCCCAACGCTATTTGGCAGCCAAGAACAAATAAAATGTTTTCTTCATATATGAATAATATAGTAAGACTCTAGTATTTTACCTGCTCAATGCCAGCTGAAATCTTAAAAACAAAATATTAGAGTTGTGCATCATACTTATACGTGATATTCTATACCAGTAGTTCTCAGTGTTCAGTTCATCAACAGATATATCATTGATCCAAGTAATCTATAAACAAAAATTACATATTCTTGTAAATTGCATTTTTTCCCAAAATTTCTGTTTTTAAAAGAAATAGTGTGTTTTAACAAAAAAATGTATACAGCTTAAAAATCTATAGTGGTGGCAGGTATTTTTGTGATGGGTGCTCAGAATAATGCCCCATACACACGGTTGGACATTGCGACAACTGACGGATTTTGGCCCAAACTTGTCTTGCATACACATGGTCGCACAAATTTGTCGGAAAATCCAATCGTTCAGAACGAGGTGACATACAACACGTACGACGGGACTATAAAGAGGCCAGTAGCCAATAGCTTTTGTCACGTATTGTCTACACACAATCAGAATTTAAACAATCAGATTTTGTTGTCGGAAAATGTTAGATCCAGCTTTCAAACTTTGTGTGTCGGAAATTCCAACGGAAAAAGTCAGATGGAACCCACACACAATCGGATTTTCTGACAACATGATCCGATGGCACATTTTCTGACCGTGTGTACAGGGCATTAGGGTTCTACAGTGTTGTTTCTCAAAGTCAAACAATAAAATCGACTAACAGTGTTTTTTTCATATCTGTTTACATAAGTCTAAATTGAATAATTTGTGTACATATACCTACAGGAGGGCAAGATTTGCTCTATTACTGGTCACTGAAGAATTGAGTTCTAAAACACTATTGATCAACTAGACAGCCCCAAAGCAGATTAGAATGGACAAGACTGTCTATTGGAATGTCAGTTGCCTCAGTTGTAATTGTAAAAGTAAAATGCTAAAATACTTATTCCTATAGATATTTTTTTCTACATGGTCCATTCTATGCAATAATAAATGTATTACTGTGCTTCTGGCAGGTGGAATGATGAACACATGGAGGAAGCGTTGGTGTGTCTTGAAAGATGAGACATTCTTATGGTTCAGGTCTAAGCAGGAGGCCTTGAAACAGGGTTGGCTTCATAAAAAAGGTGGTGGATCATCAACTCTTTCTAGAAGGAACTGGAAGAAACGTTGGTTTGTTCTTCGTCAGTCCAAGCTCTTGTACTTTGAAAGTGATAATGAAGAAAAACTGAAGGGGTCCATAGAACTGCGGGAAGCCAAGTACGTTCAAGATTTTTTTTTCAGAATTGTTGCTGATTAACTACAGTTATCTAGGTTGATAAACAGAAATTTTTATGAAAGCTTCTAGCCTTTCTCAATCATGTCCAGCACATCACACTTCCTTTGCAAATGTTAACATTTTTCTTATGCATGATATTGGTTGGCAAAGCCTATCCCTTAAGCCTAGTACACTCTAAGTTTTTTATTTTTTTCGTTCAAGTCAGCAGGCTGAACGAAAAAAACTGACAGATCGCTGTACTAACACAGGCAATGTTAGTGCAGCAATCTCCTCTGCTGTGTTACAGGGGGACGCCCTCCCCCCAAGAACACATTAGTCAGCGCTCACAGCCATTGGCTGCCATCGCTAATTGGATGCTGGTCAGATGCTGGTTTTCCAGCATGCTCGTTTGACAGAAGCCAGTCATGAGCATATTACAACAACCATTTCTTTAGAGAGTCACAAGGGAGAGTTCCAGTGAAAGAAAAAAATCCTCACTGGGACATAAAAAAAAGGTATTTGTATAAAGAAATGTGTGCTCAAAATTTTTTTTGGGGGGGGGGGGGGGGCGAAAACTGAAAAATTCTACTTTTAGTAATGCAGGCATGTAAATAGCCATTTGTCAGGTGATTATGTATCATTACTGCTAGGTAAAACTGTGGCCATCAATTGCAGCCTCATTGTGTCCATTATGAGGGGTTCCCACCATCCCTGTACCAAATTCCCGGGTCTGTACACCCGCTGTGCCCATTATGAGGGGTTCCCACCATCTCTGTGCTGAGTTCCTGGGTTTGTACACCCGCTGTGCCCATTAAGGGGGGTTCTCACCATCCCTCTACTGAGTTCCCGGGTCTGTAAGCTGATGTGCCTATTATGAGGGGTTCCCACCATCCCTGTGCTGAGTTCCCGGGTCTGTATACCTGCTGTGCCCATTATGGGGGTTCCCACCATCCCTGTACTGAGTTCCCGGGTCTGTAAGCTGATGTGCCTATTATGAGGGTTTCCCACCATCCCTGTTGTGAGTTCCCAGGTTTGTACACCCTCTGTGCCCATTATGAGGGGTTCTCACCATCCCTGTGCTGAGTTCCTGGTCTGTACACCTGTGCCCATTATGTTGGGTTCCCGCCATCCTTATGCTGAGTTCCAAAGTCTGTACACCTGCTGTGCCCATTATGCGGGGTTCCCACCATCCCTGTGCTGAGTTCTGGGGTCTGTACACCTGCTGTGCAGGAGCATTGAAGAAAGATCTATGCAAACAGAAGATAGTGAAGGAGGGAGGGAGATCAGTGTGATAGGGAAGGTGTACAGACCTGGATTACAGGAGACTGGGGAAGTAAAGTTGCTGCTGTAAAGTCACTCAGGACACAGTGATAATAGCCCCTTCTGCCCCCCTCCAGTCCTGGCATGTACTGTACCTGGAGATTTCTGTGTCATCCCTCTGTGTGCACTGCTGGATGCCGAGTCTGAGGGAGATGAATGGACAGCTGCCTCTGCCTCTGCATGGACCTATAGCTCCCTGTCAGCCCTAAGCCGTTTTTCTGCTGGTGATTTCCCCCTCACTTGCTGAAGGAGACAGGCAGTCTGTTAGCCAATGACGCCACAGTTCCAATTAAAGCCCCACCCTATGGACCCAATCAATTACAACCACTGGAAACCTAATGCCAGAGGTGGAGTTTTCGGAGCGCAGATCCTATAGCCCAGAGCACACTCTAAAGTACGTCAATAGAGCTTCTTAGCCCCAATGACGTGTTTACACACAAGTCATGCCTCCAATAGCACCCCTGTGCCCGGCGCCCTTAACACACCCACTTAAAGGGGCACTTTAAAAAAAAAATAGTTTTCATTTTTTTTTCATTATTATTATTTTTTAATAAGTAGCTTTGGGGGGGGGGGGGGCACCGCCCCTGTGACCCCTATTGACGGCCGCCACTGCCATTGATTCTATCTAAGACTAAAGCTAGGTATACACATATCGTTCCTGCTGAACCAGACAAATTTTGGTACATGTTTACTGCTGTCTAACAGAAGTTGGTCTAATGGTCATGCTGAGAAACGAACATTCGATGAGCACTTGCAGCAATGATCTGTATATTCTGACTTGGGGGCAAGGTTATGAATACAATAGTACAGCTTAGGAGGTCCTTGCATTAATAGCACTTGTGTTGATGCTGGGATCTATGAAGTTTTTTTCGTTAAACCGCCTGGGTTATTTTGTTGAGAAATCACTTTAATAACCCCACCACCTGACATTTCTAGCAGTGGCCATCTTGTGTAAAAGCAGATGATTCATGTAGCATTTACTTTCTGGAATCCATCTGTCCTTAGCTCAGACACGCAGACAGGAGAGTGTGCTTAGCTGAGAAATCCCCTTCTCCCCTGCACTAGATAAAAGTAAAAATGAGGACACCTGAGATGTATGATAACATTTTAGCCTAGGCCAGAAACCAGGAAGCAACTGAAGAAATGTAAAAAAAAAAAAAGTTAAAACAAGTTAATATACTATGCCTTTCTATCTATTTACTAATGCTAGAAGCATGAGGATTAATAATAGTTACTACTGATGGAGAGAGTTTAGTTCAACTTTAATAATATGCCTTTCTCCCAAAAATATTTTAGAGAGATCATCGACAACACAGGCAAGGAAAATGGTATTGATATAGTAGTGGAAAATCGGACATACCATTTAATTGCTGAGTCACCAGAAGATGCAAGGTAAGAAAATGCAGTCTAATGAAAGAACCATCCTTGAATGAATTACTGTAATTAGGCGAAGTGGAATTAACACTGTACAGAGCAACCAGTCAGAATTCTTCTATTACCTATTTCGCTGCACTAGACTGAAATCTGATTTGTTGCCTTTCCTAGTCTTATCATTGCTCTTTATCCTGCTTTGTAAAGCTAATTCATTAAAAGAGCTTGTCTTATTTTGAATATCAGTTAATGGAATGCTTTTAATAGAATAAACCTGGATGACAGCAGGTTAATAGAACAGTCCTCCCATGAAGCCACATGTCTATCATTTTATTATGTTTTTAGCATACCAAACTGTAGTCTTAATCTTAGTTTAAGGATGATTCAAATGAATTGGCACAATCCTTAAACCGGTCATAGGCGGTTTGACTCTCTTAGCAGGGACCGGCCAAGATTCGAATCATGTATGAGCAGGCTAATTGTACCCAAGTTGATCGATCACTAAACTTGGGTACAACCAGCCTGCCAGGTTTTTTCATGTGATTATTCCCAGCAGCTATAGCCGCTAGCAATAATCACAGTGTGATCTCAACAAAATAGCAACACAGTAGCTATATAATAGAATACAATGGCTCCACAGGATTCCCCCATCAACACTGACTGCATTGATGGCAGAATCTAGTGATTTTCTTTACTGCAACTCACATTGCAGGAAAGAAAGTGGGATCAACTATGGCCAGCCTTAGGCATCATATGTCAATGGTTTACGAGGCATTTCTTTCAACCAGTAAGAAATAAAAATGAGGTTTAAATGAGAAAAAAAAACACATTTGAAGTTAATTTTTTAACATGTTGCAAAGACCAGTGATATGAAGACTTGTAACACCCAGGAACAGACAGGGCCGTCTCTTACGCCCAAAGCAACGCCCCTCTGCTAGGATCAACACACTTAGAAAGTGGTTTTGTTTTGACAGTCCTAACCTAAGTTAGAAAAGTAGTTTACTGTATATGTCGAGACTATGGGGTTGATTCACTAATGGCAAATCCACTTTGCACTACAAGTGCACTTGTAAGTGCAGTTGCTGTAGATCGCTGTAGATCTAAGGGGAAGCTCTGAAATGAGGTGAAGCTTTGCTGATTTTATTATCCAATCATGTGCAAGCTAAAATTCAGTTTTTTATTTTCCTTGGATGTCCCCCTTGGTTCTACAGCGACTTTACTTCCGAGTGCACTTGTAGTGCAAAGTGGATTTTCCTTTAGTAAATAACCCCCATATTTCTATAGAGGGTGGGCAAAAATGTGTGGTCAATACAGGGGACACCTGCCTTTTTGTCTGTGCCACCCATAGGTGCAGACCTAATGGCAAATCCTACCCTTTCTATAGAGCAGATTTATTAAAGGATTCCATAAACCTTCTAAAAATTTGTTAGTTAGTTAGTTAGTTGAGAGGGTTACAGCACATCTTTGCTGTTTACATATAATTGAATATGACCCTCTTCCCTTGAGGTGTAGCAGTTAAAACAAATGGAAATATAGTAATGTTGTTAAAAGCAAAAAAATAATCTATCAATATCATCATCTTTCAGTTAATAAAAATATAAAAAATTATCTGGATTTATTTATTTTCATTTTTGAATGGGTATATACTCATTCACATAGGGGAGGGGCCGGGATCTGGGGGCTCCCAGATTCCGATAAGCCCCCCGCCCGCAGACCCCAACAACCAACAGCCAGGGTGTTCGGGAAGAGACCCTTGTCAACATCAACATAGGGACAAGGTGCTTTCGGGTGGGGGGAGCCCCCTTCCCCAAAGCACCCTCCCCATGTTGAGGGCATGCGGCCTGGCATGGTTCAGGATGGGGGGAGGGGCGCTTGCTCATCACCACCCCGTTTCCTGACCGGCCGGGCTGCGTGCTCAGATAAGGGTCTGGTATGGACTTTGGGGGGACCCCCACGCAGTTTTTTCGGCATAGGGGTTACCCTTTAAATCCATACCAGGCGACGGAGCTTGTGAGGTGTCAGTCTCGCAAATGGAGGTGGCGACATTGACTTCCTTCGCTAGTCCCGTCTACCTGGAGTCACATTCAAAATGAACGCACTTTACTCTGTGTGTGGGCAAGTCTGTTTATTTCAAAAGTCCGGTCGCGTGTGTGGACAAGTCACACAGCTCATTCGGAAAGTCCGGCGGACCTCCGCTGCAAAGTCCAGCAGATTGTCTACCGGACTAAGTCCGCCGGATAGTCTGATAGTGTGTACGCAGCATTAATGTAGTAAATCCACAGAGAACCATCCACCAAAAAGTTGAAAAAATTACAAAAGTGCTTGTGTTTAGCTCCACTGATATCATAGGCTGCTCACCTCATATTTTGACCCCTGCTTCACCAGCGGTTCAAAATCCACATTTTCTCCTCTGGGTATGACAGATATATCTGGCGTGGTGCTGGTGCTTTGTATCCTCCGTCTCTCACACACCCTCTCATAGGCTCAAAGAACCCTGATATCACTCATCAATTGGCAGATATAAGAGGAAAGAAATGGCTAAATGTAGTGCTCTCTGTATTAAAAATCATTTATTTCTTACCTAAAATAAGTAAAACACTCACAAATGTGGCACTTCAAGCAGTGCTAGCTGATTGAGCGTCAAAACATCGGTTTACGAGATGGCCACGGTGTGACTTCAGCACCTAAGCCCCGCCCCTATACGTGTAATGTCAAGGCGTAGATTCCTTCAGTAGTATGTAAATGTCTGCATGTGATTGTGCTCGCCTTGGCTTCTGTATCAGTGTTAATATGAGCATGTGCATATGATGCTTCTGTCCAAACGTGGAAGGGGCTTGTTCGAGGAGAAGCGTAGAACACGCATGTGCGGATAAATGCTGATACATCATTTACCCCAAGCACGGTTTGCGTAAGCCCTTCACTTGTATTGGTAGCTGTACGCAGCTCCTCGTGCACCAGAAAGCATTTAGGATTTTGCTACTCAGCACTAGCTGCTAAGCATCCGTGTACACAAGGTCTTCCCTATTTGACTAAGTTGACTAATGTATGGGAGTGGATGTAGACCACAGTAGACATTAACAAGGACATATTTGGCAAGTGGATGATGAGCATGTGTTTGTAAGATGATGAACAGTTTAATTTAGGATATAGCTGAAAATGTATTTACAAATAAACTGGTAATATATGTTATTAATTATTTTAAAAGCAATTGATTTAAAATGTATGTCTGGGGAAAGAACATAAGCAAAACATCTTAGCAAAACATGTATATTTTCCAACGTTTTCTCTTTAAAAACACTTCATGTACAGAAACATTTCTATTGATCCCAACCAAAATCCAGTGAGCTTCTACTAAAGCAGTGTTGTCAGTGGTGCCTAAATTCTCTCCACTGCTGGACTACAGAACACATCTCATATGTTTGGAGATTGGGGATGTTCTGTTGTTATGTGATTGCCTATGATGTAGCTTAAAATATCAATGTTGCACATAAAATAGAATATCTAATTTTAAACAGCCATCAAGTCTGGTTACATTGAATAAATAATTTTTGCTTTGATATGTATAATTCCTACTGTATAGTATTTAATAGCAAGCTGTATTCTTTGTTTGCTTTTTGTTTTGCTGTTGAAATAGTATGGTTGCAGTGCCATCTGCAGGTAATTAAGTAAAATCTCAGGCAGCAAGATAAACTTGGACTGCCATTGCTGACCGTTCTTCTGAAAATGCTAGTTGCCTGGCTGTCCAGCCGATTTAATTCCTTCAAAGTTTTAAGAGCCACTGACCTAGAATGCAGACCATGAGTTTTGAATTTACTAAAACATCTCTAGCTACATGATTGATCCAGCCTAGTCTCTCAAACAGTACTGCAGCCAGAGACATAGCTCAGCTGAAATTTTTCCACCCAACTCCTTCCACATAAGTAGATGGGAAAAATTTACTTTTGTCATGTTGGATTATGTCAGCAGTGCCACCCATGGGTTACATTTTGGCCGATTCAGCTGGAATCATCTGAAATTCAATCCATGTATGGCCAGTTTAAGGCAAATGCCTATTGGTTTCTTTGTTAAAACACACATTTTTGACTGGTACACAGTTGTTGTTAGCTAGTCACACAGCATGTTCAAATATCTTCATGTATGATAAATGTTAAAGCAGAATTATAGGAAAAAAAAAAGTTGTTTTAATTTTTGATAGAGAAAGGAAGGGTTATAACCCCTTTTAAAGTTTATTTACTTTTACTTTCAATTTTTAATGACAATGGTAAATAGGACATTTAGAGAGGGAGAATCTCCTAACATGGGGAGGGGGTTACAGACAGTAATAAAAACCTGACAGATGTTCTAACCTATTTCCTTTAGTTATACCTTAAATGCAACACAAGTATATATAAAAAGTGAAGTGCAAGGTGCCCTTTGATTGTATGTTAGGGTGTGGCTGTTCTGTTCATGCATTGCTGAAATACATGTCATCACAAGGTAATGCTTGTACAGGTCACAAATCACTGATGACATAATGATTGTGGGTATGTTGATAGCAAACAAAGAGAGCAACTCATATAAAGCATTCTGCACGTCCACATGGCAGGACCATACCGTGGAAGGGGCCAGACATGGAGACACAAATCAGCAATTCCAGCTGTCTTACATTGTTGTTGTGTCTTACATAATTTACATATATTTAAAACATTTACTGATTTAATTACACTGTATTGAGCTTATTTGTTGCAAAGAAGATAGGAATTGCTGTAACACTAATTTCTGACCTAGTGAGAAAATACCGATAGAGCAGTTAAACAGAAGCCGACCGATAGATCAACTTCTATTCAACCACAGTGGCCACACATGAATCAAACTAGGGCTGGCACTGGCCAAATTTTGATTCATGTATGGCCGGCTTTAAAGGTGATCTCTTTAAACTAAAAGGCTGTCACCTTATAGGCCAGGACGCATTTGGATTGGGCTGCCATTGCACCCCAGCAAAATGGAAAATGCACCTTAACTTTTTTTTGTTTATATAAAGCAGCGCATGGTAGAGCTTTATAATGCAGGATTGTTGCTTTAGTGTGTTGAGGTGTCATTAAAAAAGATTGGCACTGAGACACATTAAGATGTGCAAGGTGTGCCACTGCATATTGCAGCAACACAAAGGTCTGATCTTGGTACTAGACAGTTGTCATCAGAACATGTTCACTCAATGGACCTCCTGTTCCTGTGGCAACAATTTTGGATTTTTCACTTTCTGAACCAGGGACCAGTAGAGTGTGAATCTCCATAGCAAGGACACAGACAGTAATACAAACTTAACAAAGGTTATCAACTATCTTCAATCTATCAAGAACTGAAAAAAAAAAAAACAATTTGAGTTAAATATTTTACATTTTAAATATTTCTAATTTTAAAGCAAACATATGAGGAGCACATACAAATTGTTTTAATGCCTTTCTCCCCAGCAGTATATACTTACTTAACGCCTTATTGCTACGCTCAGCTCTGGGAGCAAAAAATATAACTGGAACTTAAACAGGGATTCTATCCTTGTATCAGATGGCTAAATGGAGAAGCAGAGGAGCAGAAGGATATGCTGCTGGGTGGGGGCATTAAAATAAACATTGTTTGCTCTACGGTGGAAGAGCACAGGTTTTGGGTTAAGTCAATATTAATTTGCTTAACTGTTATTTTGTTACCAACAACCCTAAGCAATGCAATGTAGTTGAGTCATGTGATAGTGAAACAGTGTTAAGAAAAACTGAAAATCTGTGCTGCATAGACAGTGAGTGAATGTGCTGGTACAGAATCCAATAATTGCTGTCATGTGTCTACAGCCAATGGTTCAGTGTGATGAGCCAGGTCCATTCATCCACAGAGCAGGAGATTCGGGAGATGCACGATGAGCAAGCAAATCCACAAAATGCTGTGGTAAGTGAAAATCCTTTCAGTGCTCAACTGAGTTTATTTTTTAATCATTATATTAATCCTATTAAGCCTATTTGCATTGCACAACTTGTATATCTAGCAGCTAGCAAAACTCCTTTGCACATCTGGATTCACCTGAACGTAGTATATAAATTGTAACTTATTCTGAAAAAAGAACATATCATCCTGTAGAGACTGTTTTCAGTAACTGTGTTTTTTTTTTAAGAAAATGATGGCATTTTAAAGTGTATAAAACTTTCTCATTAAGTCTAAAACATTTGTTCATACCAAACATCCAAAGTTATCAGTATGTTGTGTCATTAGTTAGGTAGTCTTTGGAAAAAGTGATTGCCTTCAAGATAAGATGAGATGTTTGTATGGTAAATCACCTGTGGCTTCCTATGTTTCTTAGAATTTTGGACACTTAGGTCTCCTAGCCAGGAGGAGAAGTGCCAGTGATACAACATACACAGTTCAGACTTAATAGCAATGCCCTCAGCATATGGGGGATGCTGGTAATTTAGATGCAGAGCGTTTACTGAAGGGGATATATCAGAAGATGGTTTAATTTCCTGTCACCTCTCATCATTGGATTAAATAAAATAATTCACTTGTATACGCTTTTATTGTGCAGAAATCAGCCATTTCAGGATGAGAAGGAAAAGGGGATGTTCATTCTGTCCTGTGGGTTTGGAAATATATTTTAGTATTAGATATTTTACATAAGCAGAGTTACATTTGTGGGGTTTTTATTGTGGTTGATTTACTAAAACTGCAAAATCTGATGCAGCTCTGCATAGACACCAATCAGCTTCCAGTTTTTTTTTTTTTTTTTTTGTCAAAGCTTAATTGAACAAGCTGAAGTTAGAAGTTGGTTGGCTACCATGCACAGCTGCATCGTATTTTTCACTCTCCAGTTTTAGTAAATCAACTCATATGTCTGCACACAGCTGTTTCACTGATATGGGCCATATGGGCCAGGAGCATATTTTGAACTTCACACACCCCCTCTTACGTGTCACCCTTAATACGCTATCCTTCCTTTGCCCAGTATACTCATAAAATTGACTATTTGTCATGTTGTCCAATGGTCCACAGCAAAAATAGCACTACCCTACTCCCCTGTGCCCAGTATCCTGTTTTATGAATAATCTTATTCTCTTTCTTCGGTGACCAATATTCAAAATAAGGCTCCCCAAAGTGCAAAAATTTGCATTTTAGTGTGAGCGTGCAGACTTGCTTTGAAGAACGTCAAGAGAATGTGAGCTACCCAAAAGGAGAGGTCCACCTGGTGTGGCTTTCATCAGAATCCTCCATTGTGGCTGGAACTTAGTAGCAAAAATGATTTTTTTTTTTTGTCACGTTTAGTTGCAACTACTCCTATTCCAACCCTATCCCCCCCCAGGTAGTCTTCTTGTATAGAGTGTATAATGTCAGAAACCATGAATCAGACTGAGACAGAAGTACAGTTAAACCACACTTGTTTAATTGT
This sequence comes from Lithobates pipiens, assembly GCF_037356315.1. NCBI lineage: Eukaryota > Metazoa > Chordata > Amphibia > Anura > Ranidae > Lithobates > Lithobates pipiens. Next base: position 299,919,240 of record NW_027507764.1, read on the forward strand.
AATAAAAAAGAGTAAACATAGTCAAAACATACCGGCAGTTCAGGAACCAGAACGAATAGTCAGACAAGCAAAAACGTCAGGGAACCAGAGATGAGCATAGTAGAATAGCAAGCAGGATCTGGAGCCAGAAGGAATGTCAGCCAAGCAAGTCTTTAACGGGAGCACAGGCGAGCGTCTCTAGAGATATGACCAAGGCGAAGGCAGAGATCATTTGGACTGGACAGCTTAAGTAGGCAGGACTGACGAGCAGTATATCATCAACAAGTGAGTCACTGTGGGGAGATAGGAGCTGGCAATTAGACGACAGCTTTGAGAAGAGCAATAAAGGCCACTATTTGATATATACAATAGAATTCAGTATTTGCATGATCAGAGGAAAATAAATAAATATTGTATTAACCAACACCTTTAAGGCCTCTTCATTAGATTAAGGCCTGTTCATTAGACCTACATGTCAATTTTATTTGATTCAGTAATTATATATTTCTTATAGTTCACATTTTTTTCATGTTGCATTTTATAACATCCATTTTAACAAAAATGGATGTTAGAAAAAAATAAAATCAACTAAACGTATTTTGCTTAACTGATGTAATACAGTATGTGATTGTTTAAATATGTTGACAAAGCAAACTATTATGTTCTTTCTACAGGGCACATTGGATGTTGGAATGATTGATTCAGTCTGTGCTTCTGATAACCCTGACAGGTAAGCCTTAAGCATGCATATTTGTTTACACTGGGCCCCAATTGCCAGAAAGATACTGTGATCCTTTTGATTAACTAGGGTTGGAAAAAAATATTATATAAACCCTGAATATGGAATAATGCCGCGTACACATGACCGGACTTTCCGGCAGACTAGGTCCGACGGTCTCCCCTATCGGACTAGCCCACACACGATCGGATTGTCCGACAGACTAATCCCTTTGGACCTAGTCTGCCGGAAAGTCCAGTCGCGCGTACGCGGCATAAGTGGTTGTTTCATGCTAAAGGGTTTTTAAGTGGGTGGCTGGCCCTAGAGTGCTTTTACTGCGTTGTGTGTTTTTTACTATGATTACTTATCGTTCTTGGGTTTATATACAGTATCTCACAAAAGTGAGTACACACTTCACATTTTTGTAAATATTTTATTATATCTTTTCATGTGACAACACTGAAGAAATTACACTTTGCTACAATGTAAAGTAGTGAGTATACAGCTTGTATAACAGTGTAAATTTGCTGTCCCCTCACAATAACTCAACACACAGCCATTAATGTCTAAACCGCTGGCAACAAAAGTGAGTAAACCTCTAAGTGAAAATGGCCAAATTGGGCCAAAAGTGTCATTATTGTGTGTGGCCACCATTATTTTCCAGCACTGCCTAAACCCTTTTGGGCATAGAGTTCACCAGAGCTTCACAGCTTTCCACTGGAGTTCTCTTCCACTCCTCCACGATGACATCACAGAGCTGGTGGATGTTAGAGACCTTGCTCTCCTCCACCTTCCGTTTGAGAATGCCCCACAGATGCTCAATAGGTTTTAGGCCTGGAGACATGCTTGGCCAGTCCATCACCTTTACCCTCAGCTTCTTTAGCAAGGCAGTGGTCATCTTGAAAGCATGTTTGTGGTCGTTATGTTCGAATACTGCCTTGCGGCCCAGTCTCCGAAGGGAGGGGATCATGCTCTGCTTCAGTATGTCACAGTACATGTTGGCATTCATAGTTCCCTCATTGAACTGTAGCTCCCCAGTGCTGGCAGCACTCATGCAACCCCAGACCATGGCACTCCTACCACCATGCTTGACTGTAGGCAAAACACACTTGTCTTTGTACTCCTCAGCTGGTTGCTGGCTGCTGTCAATAAAAGTCAGTGAGCCAATGAGGAGAGAGAGGGGGTGGGGCCGAGCTGTGGCTCCGTGTCAGAATGGATACACAGAACAGCAACTCACAGCTTGCTGTGGAGGCACTCGGCAGGAGGGAGGGGCCAGGAGCACCAGCTAAGGACCTGTAAAGAGGAGGATCCAGGCTGCTCTATGCAAAACCACTAAACAGAGCAGGTGAGTATAACATCTTTATTATTTTTAAATAAAAAGAAATGAGACTTAAATTACTTTAAACAAAGATACAATTATAGAGAAAAAGATAACATACACTTAAAAGAACCAGTGGTGTACAGCGCCTATTTATTACTGTACAACTTTGAAATATTTTAGTAGTATTTGTAGATCATACCAGCTAAAATCACAGAAATTGTTCAGTGGCATTTAGGCATGTTTTACATGTTAGATATGTGTGGAAGGTTTTTTCCTTGATTCTCTGTCAATTTTTCCAAAACCTCAGCACAGCTTTACTGTAAATAACATGAAAGTGAAATTTTTCCACTTATTTGAAATGAAACAAGACAAGTATTGATAATAATTTGAGTGTGAGTAATTGTTGTGCAAACATTACCCGCGTTGCCTAACTGCTAAACACATTTCCGTTTTTTTTTTTTTTGCGTTAAGGCCAAACTCCTTTGTTATCATCACGGCAAACCGCGTTCTTCACTGTAACTCAGACACCCCAGAAGAAATGCATCACTGGATAACACTACTGCAGAGATCCAAGGGTGACACCCGAGTGGAAGGGCAGGAATTCATTGTCAGAGGTATGGAAAATGTCTCTGTATCTTCAGTCTCTGCTGCTTTTCCATTAGATGTTCACTGCACAATATGGCTTCCACCATTATAAAAACAGCATTTATTAATACTGAGGAATGCCATGTGTTTTTAAAAGTAGTAAGAAGATCAGCACAATTAATATGTTGGAGAGAGGGCACTTTTATTATCATCCGTTTATCATATTTTTTCATTTTGATTTTATCATATCTAATCGTATTTTTTCCAAAAAAAATGTTTTGGATATACTGTTTAGCAAAAATACTAAATTTGTATATGGTCTGAAAGGTTGGTTATACAAGGAAGTGAAAAATAGCCCTAAGATGTCCTCTTTGAAACTGAAGAAGCGCTGGTTTGTTCTTACCCATAATTCCTTGGACTATTATAAGAACTCAGAGAAAAACGCCATGAAATTGGGGACCTTGGTTCTGAACAGCCTCTGCTCTGTGGTACAGCCTGAAGAGAAGATTTTTAAGGAAACTGGTAAGATATGTTTAATTTCTTTTCAGTTTCTCGCTAGTTCCACAGCTTACTGGCTTTAAAGCGGAACTTCAGTAATTTTTTCAACTTTCCATCTATTACATTTTCTGGCCTTGTTGTTTTAACATTAAATACAAAACTTTTTTTTATTGCCAGTAAATACCTTATGCAACCCACTTCCTGGTTCTTGTCTGGTAAAAAGCCTAGGCTTATGGCATCATGCACAGCTCTCTCTCTAACTCTTTCTAGAATTTGCCAGGAAGGGAGGGGGGGTGAGTCATAAGATGGTCAGTGAGAGCTGCAGAGCTGAAGGTGTGCCTGTGTGTGTCTGTGTAAATCCAGGAAGTGAACAGGCGGCAGATTCAGCTGCCCACAGTTAAAATGGTTGCAGCCAGATTCAGTGGAGGGAGATTTCTGCAGCATATTTGGCAAGTACAGAATCGCAGTATATATAAAATAATATGCAAAGTGGATGGAGGGAAGCATCTGAATGGCGAAGATGTTTTTATTACAAATTATGTGAGCAGACTGCAGTTTCTCTTTAATGACTGGTTTGCACAAATAAAGACTCCAGGAAAAAGTATTTTTTTTAATAGAGTAGGAAGGGATTAGTAGCTCTGTCAGGTATCCTGCTATCTGTGGCCCAATTAAAGAGAGAGAAATCTCCAAAACGGATGTAGCACCAGAAAACCCCTAAAAGGATCTAACTTTTTCCATTTACTCCAAATAAAAAATAAAAAACTGTTTGGATGGGCTACACTTTATGGAGCAGGACATGATGAGCATGCTTACATGTGTAAACACAGTTTTTACATACATGGTAACTAAGTTTTGTTGAATAACAGGATACTGGAATGTAATGGTGTATGGCCGCAAACATTGCTACCGTCTTTACACAAAACTGCTAAATGAAGCTACAAGGTGGTCCAGTGCTATTCAGAATGTCATAGACACAAAGGCACCTATTGACACTCCAACACAGCAACTTATACAGGACATTAAGGTAAGCAGGACATACAATAAATCTGTTAGTGCAGCTACTGTATATTGAATTGAATGAAATAATGTTAGCATTTCTTCAGTTGGTTTTTCCAGCTTGTACACCATGTATTGTACACTGAGAAAAATTATAAATGCAACACTTTTGTGTTTACCCCCTTTTATTATGAGCTGAATGCAAAGATCTATGACTTTTTCTATGTACACAAAAGGCCTATTTCTCATAATATTGTTCACAAATCTGTCTAAATCTGTGTTAGTGAGCACTTCTCCTTTGCCCAGATAATCCATCCACTTCACAGGTGTGGCATATCAAGACGCGGATTAGACAGCATGATTATTGCACAGGTGTGCCTTAGGCTGGCCACAATAAAAGGCCATTCTAAAATGTGCAGTTCTATCACACAGCACAATGCCACAGATGTTGAAAGTTTTGCGGGAGCATGCAATTAGCTGGCTGACTGCAGGAATGTCCACCAGAGCTGTTGCCCTTGAATTGAATGTTCATTTCTCTACCATAAGCTGTCTCAAAAAGCGTTTCAGAGAATTTGGCAGTACATCCAACCGACCACACAACCGCAGACCACGGGTAACCACAACAGCCCAGGACCTCCACATCCAGCATCTTCACCTCCAAGATCATCTGAGACCAGCCACCTAGACAGCTGCTGCAACAATCAGTTTGCATAACCAAAAAAATTCTGCACAAACTGGGAGAAACCGCCTCAGGGAAGCTCCTCTGCATGCTCGTCGTCCTCATCGGGGGCTCGACCTGAATGCAGTGTGTCATCATAACCGACTTGAGTGGGCAAATGCTCACATTTGATGGTATCTGGTGTTTTTTCTAGAGGTGTTCTCTTCACAGATGAATCCCGTTTTCACTGCACAGGGCAGATGGCAGACAGCATGTATGGCATTGTGTGGGTGAGCGGTTTGGTGATGTCAATGTTGTGGATCAAATGGCCCATGGTGGCGGTCGAGTTATAGTATGGGCAGGTGTAGGCTATGGACAACAAACACAGGTGCATTTTATTGATGGCATTGTGAATGCACAGAGATACCTTGATGAGATCCTGAGGCCCGTTGTTGTGCCATTCATCCACGAACATCACCTCATGTTGCAGTATGATAATGCATGGCCCCATGTTGCAAGGGTCTCTACACATTTCCTGGAAGCTGAAAACATCCCAGTTCTTGCCTGGCCAGCATACTCATCGGACATGTCACCCATTGAGCATGTTTGGGATGCTCTGGATCGGCGTATACTACAGCATGTTCCAGTTCCTCCCAATATCCAACAACTTCAGACAGCCATTGAAAAGAGAAGGACCAGCATTCCACAGGCCACAATCAACAACCTGATCAACTCTATGCGAAGGAGATGTGCTGCACTGTGTGAGGCAAATGGTGGTCACACCAGATACTGACTGGTTTTCGGACCCCCCAATACAGTAAAACTGCACATTTTAGAGCGGCATTTTAATGTGGCCAGCCTAAGGCACACCTGTGCAGTAATCATGCTGTCTAATAAGCATCTTGATATGTCACACCTGTGAAGTGGATGGATTATCTCGGAAAAGGAGAAGTGCTCACTAACAAAGATTTGTGAACAATATTTGAGAGAAATAGGCCATTTGTGTACATAGAAAAAGTCGTAGATCTTTGCTTTCAGCTCATGATAAATAGGGGCAAACACAAAAGTGTTGCGTTTATAATTTTGCTCAGTGCATTTAGCACAAGAAAACAACTATTGTGTTAATAATATGTTAAAACTTACAGCAAAGCATGTCAATGCAATTTACAATATATGTCAGCACTCTTTGACAGGAGTTGTTATTCTGTGAAAAGTTGGCATGCATTTCCAATTAATTTTGAAAGAAAAGGCATCAGTTTAAAAAACTTACCAAAACAGTAATGTATGTTAGTAGCCTAAATCTTGATTATCCTATCTTAATGACCTACATAAATGTATGCTCTGCTTTAAAAATAATATTGTTTTTTTTTAAAGGAGAACTGCCTGAACCCTGAAGTTGTGGAGCAGATTTACAGAAGAAACCCAATACTGAGATATACACATCACCCCCTGCATTCTCCTTTATTACCCCTTCCCTATGGAGACATCAATTTGAGCTGTGAGTGCTGATATAATAATTTATCCTATAGTGCATACATGTAGAAACATCAGTGAAAAGATATCCAGTGAATTTGATTTGTATGAACAGCTGATTATTTAGCCAAGAGTGAAAAAATATAAATGTGTTTGATCTGTTTCTTTGTGGTATTTTCATAAATGGACGTTGGACCTGGACAACACAAAAAAATCACATTGCATTACAGATACAGTTTTATATTGACTGTTAAAGAATAAAAATATGGCATACACATAGGAGTCTGTTTAACCACTTGTCGACCATGTCACACAGATATTCTGCGGCACAATGGCTCTCCTGGGCAAAATCCTGTACGGGTACTTGCTACCCTTTTTCAGCCACCAGAGAGCACATGCCTGCTGCACAGCGGGGGACCCGATGCGTGTGGCCGGCAGGCACAAGTGCCAGCACTGGGATTTGTGTGTGTAAACACACAAATCCCTGTGCTGTCAGAGGAGAGGAGCCATATTGTTTGTTCCTACTAAGTAGGAAAAATTATATGGCTCTTCTCTTAGTCAAGCCTATCCTCATACAGTTAGAACACAGTGAGGGAACACACAATTAAGCCCTTGATCGCCCCCTAGTGTTAACCCCTTCCCTGTCAGTGACAGTAATCAGTGCATTTTATAGCACTGATCACTGTATAAATGCCAGTGGTCCCAAAAAAGTGTAAAAAGTCTCCAAACTGTCCTTCGCAATGTCACAGTACCACTAAAAATCGCAGATCACTGCCATTACTAGTAAAAAAAAAAAAAATGCAATAAATCTTTCCCATAGTTTGCAGACACTATAACTTTTGCGCAAACCAATATATGCTTATTGTGATTTTTTTTTTACCAAAAATATGTAGAAGAATATATATTGGCCTGAACTGATAAAGAAATTTGTTTTTAAAAAAAATTTGGGGGGGATATTTATTATAGCAAAAAGTAAAAAAAATCATATTTTTGTTTATAGCGCAAAAAATAAAAACTACAGAGGTGTTCAAATACCACCAAAGGAAAGCTCTATTTGTGGGAAAAAAAGGACACAAATTTTATTTAGGGACAGCATCGAACAACCGCGCAATTGTCATTTAAAACGATGGAGTGCCAAATTGTAAAAAGTGCTCTGGTCAGGAAGGGGGTAAAATTTTCCGGGGCTGACGCGGTTAAAAAAAAAGAATTGCTGTGCAAATGTCCTGGCCTTCAAAGTTTAGAGTGTTAATGGCTGTTTGTGTGTTTTGGAATTGCTTCGCTCCCCAACAAGTTAACGGACACAACAAATCAGTTTGAAGCAGTCAGAGACAAATGCAAGCAGTATCTACCTTTTGATGAACACGGAATGATTTAAAAAAAAGCATCACACTGATCTCCAATCCCAGAGTCCATATGAAAACAAGCTGTATTTGACAGGTTGCACTAGTAACTAGTTCTTAGTAGCATGGGGCTTATACATTTTTTTTTCTTTAGCTATACAGTGGAGTCTATTTATATATAACATTTTCCTGAAATGCCTTAATCAGGAATAATGCATCATGGTCACTAGATGGTGTTGATGAACAGAGTAAATTAACATATTCGGCAATATTTGTGATGGCTATGCAAATGATTAAGGCTTTTACCTAGTGATTTTTTTATGAATAGACCCTATAGTAAAGCTGAAGAAAAAAATTCGCACAAGCCTAATGTCGCTAAGGGCTAATGTAAGCAGGCAAACACAACTTGCTTTTATGTGGATTCCTCTTGCATGGGAGATCAGTTTGATGTTCTTCTGAGATCATTCAGTTTTCATCATAGGAAATTTTTTCCTGCATTTGACCTCCTTTCAAGCTGTCCCCGACTGCTTTAGGCTGCTGTTTAGCTCCCTTTGACTTGTATGGGAAGAGAAGCAGTTCTCTTGTACACAAACTATAAAATCTGTGTCACATAGCATTGCTTTAAAGCAGATACAATTTTTTTTTCTTGTGTGTTTTGTTACTTAAGCCTCTTACACACACTTAGATTTTCGGATGACAGAAGGTCTGTTTTTTGTGGCATTCTAGTCTCATGTCGAAAGTGAATAGGTTTTCGCACAAGAGAATACAACGTCAGAAGTGATGTAATGTGTTGAACAGTTGTGTATGTATTCATTAGTTTCTAAGCATGCGTAGTCTTGCTCTTACGATTTTTTTTGTACGAAAACCATACTAATGAAATGAAAATCGGACATTAAGTTCACATCCAACAAAAATGTTAGTCTGCACATCCAGCCTGACGAAAAAGCAAAATCAGCTGTCAAAAGCCCCGTACTAACGAGCCGAAAATCTTCGTCCTACAAAGTTTTCCATCCGATTCTCATATCGTGTGTACAGGCCTTAAGAATAAATGATTTACAGTAAATAGTCTGCATTGCACAGATTCCAGCTAGTGGTAACCCACCGGCTGAGGAGTTGATTTTCTGAAGCAAGTTACAGAACTGCCTTTGCTTTTTATGTTACCTATACTAGCTGTTAGTGATTATAGCACACCAATAATGGCTCAAAAGACAGGCATTTTAGTCATAAGCAACTCTGTGACCAGGTATAAGCCCTCGTTCACATTGAACGCGGCTTTTCACTACTTTTGCCGATTTTGGGTGCACATGGACATGCGGCTTTGAAATCATATGGCTTCAAATGAAGTTGCACATTTTCAAAGCCACATGTCAATGCCACTTTGAGTGCGACTTGAAAGACATCTGTGTGGCTTCATGCATAGATGTCCATTGCAGTCGTACCCAAAATCGGCATGTGCAGGAACTACTTTTGCAAATCGGCGTGACGCTGCAAAGTCAGCGTTGCATCGATTGGAATGGTGTCATTGTTGGCAATAGGCTGCATCTTGTCATGCAATTTGTTCTATAAAATCGCATGACAAATTTCTTCAATGTGAATGAGGGCTAAATCCCCAGATAACATAGGCAGAGAGATTTGCTGCTGTTACAGATGTATAAGTTGTTAGTGTGACATGGTTTTAGGGTTGTGTCACATCAGCAACTTTGTAGCAGAGATGTGTATAGAGGCAATTTGTAGCTAGTTATAGAGAAGCTGTGTAAAGGGTTACAGTGCTTGTCTATACAGCTACATTTGATATGTAAGTTATGTAGTTGCTACATAAGCTAGTAATTCCTTAGCAAGATTTAAATGCTGGAAAAAAGTTGTACAACTGAGGTACAAATTAATGGGATCACTATGACATGGACCTTTCATTGACTACAATTAAAAAAATAAAAATCAAAGGATAGTAATTCTTTAACTGCTATCAATCTGTAGCAGCTGATCATCTAACATGAACCCCTTCACTAGCACCTTAGTCAGCATTATAATTTTCTGAACTGATGGCATGGAGTAACTCTAGAAGGAATACCAGTATCTCATTTTATCCTGAAGGCCAGGACATAACTGCCATTAATTATTGAGTTATCTGTATCTACTTGAGGGCTCAGATCTCTTACACTGCAGAAGTGTATGAAGCATTATGGAGCAATGTAACTTAACAAACTTGAAATATTATTCAAACTATTTTCTTTAATTTACCAAATCAATGAACAAAGCAAATGAACAGGATTACATTAATGCCAGTCTCCTTATTATACCTTTGCATTATGGGTAGATTCCTTTTTGGGGTTTAAATGGTCTTCATGTGCTTATACACCTGGATATATAACTTTCAAACATCCCCTCCTAAAGAAGCTTTAGGCGAAACATGCTAAGGTACAGAAATTCCCCATAGCTAATAGTGGGATCAATATATCAACCGCTGCTTTGTATGCTATGTGCATAGTTTTAATCCCGGGTGGTACAATTGCTGCCCTTGAATCCTGGATTAAATAAAGTACATTTTTTATAATGTTGTGGATGGAGGGTCTGAGGGGTCTGTTCATAGAGGCCTCATACTTTGTACATTTTGTATATATTTTTTTAATAATGGTTAGGTAGTTTCTGTATTTTTTTATTGTACCAGAATGTTAAGCAGTTGATCATTCATAAAATGTTGATTTCCACAAGCCACATCCAAAGCACTTAAAAAAAAAGTGGACTATAATAATCCCAACATAAACAACCAGACTTTACTGGCTCAGCATGGGAACAATATTGTAGATATCTGGTAAGAAGGTCAAAGCATTTTGCCAATTGTTGAGTGTAATGGGACAAGGGGTATCCAAAAATGGCCCTAGGCGAGGGCACGGGGGCATCAGAGCCACCAGACAGGACATGTTCAGGACAGCATAGCAGTGTAGAAATTTGGGATGGTATAGTAGGTGAATTGACTTGAAGTACATGGAGACCAAAAAATAGCCAAGAAGCACCAATATTCCCAGATTCAAGCAGTACATAGAACAAGTATTTGTACCCAAAGCACATCAATACTACGGCATCAAACACAAAAAAGGGAGTACCTGGATACCAAATGTTGGAAGGATGTTCCCATACTGAATCAAGGATTATCAAGCCCGGAGCATCCTGCTGCTGTCACGCAATGCCGCCACAACCGACGCCTAAAGTTTGTTAGGTTTAAAAAATATATATGTCGTCCCCCATACTGAGCCAGTAAAGCCCAGTTGTTTGTTATGTTGGGCTTGATTATTCTAGTCCACATTTTTTTTTCTCATATTTTATTTATTTTTTTGTATGCATTGTCAATTTCTTCGAGAAATAATCCATCTTAAAAGTCCCACAAAATTTGCCTTTTTTGGCCCTGAGGGACATGGATCTTCTTTTCTACTATTTTTGGTGTGGTAGTAAAAATTACTATACCCCTGGCATTATAGTATTTGTCATAGTTTTTCAACATCAGCTGATTTTTTGGAAGTATAAGATTCTAGAGTTTTGGTGTAAATTCTAAGCACTTTCACCAGCCAGCATAGGGTAAACTGTGGTTTAGTAGTTAGTAAAAAATACATAAATAAATAAATATATTACTTGTTATTGCTCCTATACACATTTTCTCCATAACCTTAATATAAGCTTCTCGTATGTCTTCTCAGTTTTTAGCTGAGGAGGCACTTTGGATTTTGTTTAGCATCAGAAAGACTGTGCTAAGCATACAGTGTCAATATCTGTGATGGCAAGGATAATTAGAAGCTCTGAAGGCAATACATCTACAGTGGGGGAGATAAGGGTGGCAAAGGAGATCTGTGACTAAAGACAGCTCAGGACTAATGATTTAGTATTGGATCTGTTTTATCTTTACATGTACACTGATTTTCCATGTTTAGGTTGCTCCAAGAAACTCCCCAATATAATATCATCTTTTAATGTTATGTTACAGTGCTAAAAGACAAAGGCTACACCACCCTCCAGGATGAAGCCATCAAGATTTTCAATTCTTTGCAGCAGCTGGAATCTCTCTCTGATCCTGTGCCGATAATTCAAGGCATTCTGCAGACTGGCCATGATCTGCGACCACTAAGGGATGAACTGTACTGCCAGCTTATCAAACAAACTAATAGAGCTCTACACCCTGGCAGCACTGGGAACCTGTACCACTGGCAGATACTCACTTGCCTGAGCTGCACCTTTCCACCCAGCCGCAGCATTCTCAAGTATCTCAAGTTTCATCTGAAAAGGTGAGGTTTAATGAAAGACAATAAACCTACTCTGACAGTAAACCACAGTAATACTATTGCAGTAAATTGCAGCTAGGTTTAGGGTTATCTGTATCGACCTAACATATTTGATTACCCTTAATTTGATGACTTAACCACTTTCAGACCGGACCAATTTGCTGGTCAAAGACCAGACCACTTTTTGCGATTCGGCACTGCGTCGCTTTAACTGACAATTGCGCGGTCGTGCGACGTGGCTCCCAAACAAAATTAACGTCCTTTTTTTCCCACAAATAGAGCTTTCTTTTGGTGGTATTTGATCACCTCTGCGGTTTTTATTTTTTGCGCTATAAACAAAAATAGAGCGATAATTTTGAAAAAAACACATTATTTTTTACTTTTTGTAATAATAAATATCCCCCAAAAATATATAAAAAAATATTTTTTTCCCTCAGTTTAGGCCGATACGTATTCTTCTACATATTTTTGGTAAAAAAAATCGCAATAAGCGATTATTGATTGGTTTGCGCAAAAGTTAGAGCGTTTACAAAATAGGGATAGTTTTATAGCATTTTTATTAATAATTTTTTATTATTTATTTTTTTACTAGTAATGGCGGCGATCTGCGATTTTTATTGTGACTGCGACATTGTGGGGGACCCATCGGACATTTTTGACACATTTTTGGGACCATTGTCATTTATACAGTAATCACTGCTATATAAATGCAGTGATTCCTGTGTAAATGACACTGGCAGTGAAAGGGTTAACCAGTGAGTGGCAGTGTAGGGGTTAAGTGTTCCTAGGGGTGTGTTACTAACTGTGGGGGGGTTGGGCTTTCATTTAGTGTACACTGATCTCTGCTCCAATCACATGGAGCAGAGATCAGCGTCACTAGTTGCTAGGCAGAATGGAAAAATGTTGTTTATACAGCATTTCCTCCATTCGGCCGCTCCGTGAGACGATCGCGGGGATGCCCGCGGCGATGGAGTCCGCGGGTCCCGCGACCGGACTCACGGGGGTCCCGACCAGCGCGGGAGCGCGCCGCCGGTCGGGAAGTGGTTAAACTTGGTATGAAGACAATGGCATCCAGCAATGTATATGGCCATTAGGTAACTTTTTTTTCGACCCATGAAACTTTTCCAAAGTAATCAAAAGTCAGAATAGAAATATGGCAGCTGCCATTACTGACTTGTTCTGAAGGGTGCAAACTCTAGGGATCTTACCTTCATCCTCGCCTCAATATTTATAGAATCACTGGCTTGGGACAAGCATTTAGCCAGTAGATTGTAAAGACATCTACCTGCAATGCTTATTCCGGGTCAGTGATTTGCTAGTTGAAGCAAAGATGAGGATGACAGCCCCAGAGCTTGTGTCTTCATAAATAAGTGAGCAATGGCACATGCTGTATTCCTCTCCTTACAAGTTCCCTTAAAGGAGAAGTACAGCCAAAGCTCGTTTGGCTGCACTTCTCCTATGGATCACAGGACTGCAGTCTGTTCTGCACTCCTGTGACACGTTTTCAGCAGACATCGGTCTGAAGCAAGCTGTCGGCTGACTTCACAGAGCCGGTCCAGGCTCAGGAAAGATCGCAACCATATGGTGGGGATGCCTGGACCGGCACCTGGCTCAGCCCCTCAGTGAGCTGCTGAGAGCCTTAGCTGGCTGACAGTCACCAATTCTCTACTCAGAGAGCCCTGAGAACCAAGTGATTGGGGGTGTGATCGCTCAGCTCTCAGCCTTTGAGCCAGTGGGGGACAAATGCAGCATCCACTTAGGTAAGTATGATTTAAAAAAAAAAAATAATTCCCATACTTCACAAGGTTAAAACACTGGATAAGGAACCTTATTTTCTTTTAAAAAGTTATAGTTTTTTCAATTAGAACTTACTCCAGTAAGATCTGAAAATTACAGTCACATGGATTACATAAAGATACTAATTGTATTAAAGTTTTGTGAATTGATTCTTTTGTCTCCTGTAATCTATGTTAAAAAAAAAAGAAATTAATTTAATAACAATATATAGGAATATTTCAGTGGGCATTGACATATAAACATGGTTGCAGTGAACAACTCACTGGGGGAGATTTACTAAAACTGGAGCAATCAGAATCTGGTGCAGCTGTACATGGTAGCCAATCAACTTCTAACCTGAGCTTATTCAATTAATCTTTGATAATAAAACCTAGAAGCTGATTGGTTGCCATGCAGAGCTGCACAAGATTTTGCACTCTTAAGTTTTATTAAATATTCCCCACAGTGACTTAGCGGTGGATCCTAACCAGGGACTTTACTCATAATAAAAATAATGTTCTTTAGAAAGAAACATACAGTACACATTAATAATTATGCTACCAAAATGAATGTGTGCTGTAAATTGCCTCCTTCCTATTTCTTCATCATGGAGGCTGCCATTTTGTTAAAGCCCAGAGCCCCTGAACAACAATACATTTTTAGGCTGTCAGCAAATCCGCCTCTACAAATTTGACACAGTGCCTAAAAATAGAGAGCAACTGAGCATGTGCAGAGCAGGGTGAGACTGTGGATTACTGAATTTTAAACAGTATAGGCACTTATTTTTAAAAATTTACATAGCTTTATATGCAAAACAGGGCAGCTTAAAGTAATCTAGCAAGACCTAATTTTCTAACTAAAGTTCCATTTTAAGTACAAACCAGCCAACATTCAGCCCCTGTGCATGGCAGCCGGTCCAACCGAAAAATGACTGAGATGGCCAATGGTGGAGTGTTCTGGCAATGAGGCGAAAACAATAGAACAGCAGAGGAGAATGCTTTAGTAACATCTAATTTTTGGCCCTGACCTGACCTGACCTGACCTGAGCTGTCAACCAGCAGATTAAATAAAAAAAAGGTGTGGAGTAAGCTTAAGACTGTAAGTTCCTAGAGTACAGGGACTGATGTGCAATATGTACATTTGTAAGAGCAGCGTATTCTTAATTCCAGACCTGATAGTGACCACTGCCAGAATATGGCGCTTAACTTCAGCTAGATTGTTTGTTGTTATTATAGATCCCACCAAAGTGAAAAACATTCTGCAGCAAAACACTAGAAACTAAAGTCTACACTAGTTATGCTATCTTTAGATTTTGTCATGAATTAAAATGCTGCCACACTGGAGCTGTAGCAGAAATAAGGGTTTTGTGGGGTTTTCCCTCAATATTTTCTTCTTTTGGTTTAATTTTTCTGTAGTAGTCTCATAATCTGTCTTTTGTCTTTGCGTTTGTAGGATTCGAGAACAGTTTCAAAACTCAGAAATGGAAAAGTATGCAGTGTTTATCTACGAGTCACTAAAGAAAACCAAATGCAGGGAGTTTGTGCCATCTCGAGATGAAATTCAAGCATTAATTAACAGGCAGGAAATTGCAACAACTGTGTACTGCCACGGTGGGGGAGCCTGCAAGATCACTATCAACTCCCACACCACAGCTGGCGAGGTGAGACCCAGCATTCATTTCAGTGTCTCATACTCTCTACCCCTGCTGTGTAGACCTTATGGCTTTCTAAGTTTTTAATAATTAACATTATCTTTTGACCAAAAAATTGAGTGTTGTAACAAAATAAAAATTAGATTATAATCATTGCATGTAATAAAAGCCGACAGAATATTTACAATTTTAGAGTTATATACAGTACAGTGGAACCTTGGATTACGAGCACAATCTGTTCCAGCAGAATGCTTGTAATCCAAAGCATTCACATATCAAAGCGAGTTTCCCCATAGAAGTCAATGAAAACAAAGATAATTTTTTCCGCATTGACTTCTATTACATGCAATGCCGCATGTGGCCAGAGGTGGGGGGCACTGGAGAGCCTCGGAAAAACTCTGGGACAGCTCGGCTGAACTCAGAAAGGCTCGGAAACACTCGGGAATGGAGTGTTTCCCAGTATTTCCAAGTCATTCCAAGTATTTCCATACGGCTCCGAACCTTTCCGAGTGTCCTTGGCACCTCTGGCCAAATGCGGTACTGCGCCGCCCTTTAGCTTGAATTCTGCTCATTTTGCGAGACAACACACTCACAAACCGAGTCAGAATAAAAAAAAAAAAAAGTTGCTTGTCTTACAAAAAGCTTGTTATGCACATTACTCGTAAACCAAGGTTCCACTGTATATAGCTTAGCAGTTGAGCATAAATGGACAATAAGGTAAGGTTACAAGCTGTAAATGGGTTTCAACAGCATTCCTCAATAAATATGATCTGTTGCTGTGTAAAACAATGAAAGCTTGTAGGGTGTTTTCAGACAGGCAGTAATGGCTTACTGACCTCTGAAGAGCGATCTGCGCTGGGTTGCTTTAAAGAAGGCAGTATAGCAGTGGCTCGCAGACATTCAGAAGGCACTACTACTGCTTCCTGATGCCTGTTTTTCTTACTTTTTTTTTTAAGCATTGCAAGACCACAGCTGTGAGCCAAGCATTTGGCTTTCAGTTACAGTGCAGCCCCATTGATCTGCCCTGTCAGCCTGTATCACTAGAATTCTGATGGGCGGCCGTAACATTGCAGCTCATCACCTGTTTTTACTAACCCCAGCCAGCAGTGTGAAAGAACCTATCAGCATAGCTAGAAGAGAACTGCAGTTCATTCAGGCTTTCTGCTGTCATTGTTTTCCATTCATTTCAATGTTTTTTATTTAATCACTATCAAATTGTGGTTAGGTTACTGGGCAATTTTGCTGCTGGATCTGACTCATTTTCTATTTTTATATGGTTAATTTTGCAAAAACATAATTTTTCTTGCATTTTCTTATAAACACTGCCTAGATTCGTTTATCTGGCGAATTCTGTTTAAAAATTGAATAAAATAAATACATATTAACGACATATTAACGAGCCAGAGCCTGATTTCACCAAAGTGTTACTATATTATATAGAACATCCTAACTCCAAACATACAATGCAGAGCTTCAGTTGCTTGCACATACTTGGAAATTCACACTAAAATTAGAAACCAAAAAAAGAGGGGGCTGCTTGTGATGTCAGCTATGTCACTGTGGGGTTGATTTACTAACATCAAATAGACTGTGCACTCTGCAAGTGCAGCTGCACCCGTTTTCCCCAGAGCTTGGTAAATGTGTTAAAGCTCTGCTGATTTCCATCATCCAACCATGCGCAAGCAAAACATTTTTTTTTTACATTTTCCTTGCACCTGATTTTGTATTCTTTACAAAGTAAAGATTCACCACTAAGAAAAAAGAGTGCAATTGCTCCTGCAATGTGCACAGTCTATTTGCCTTTAATAAATAGACCCCATTCTATCTTGCAGTTGGGTTTGTTTCCGTATTTTACCATTAAAACCAATTCAAAGTATAGGAATTTGGAATCCTGAATGGCTCCCCAGACACAGTGCATTTTGCTGTGATGGTCACGTGACAAAACACACAAGAATCGCAGTAGAACACACATGTGGACCAAAATTTGATCCCTGGGCTTCTTTGGGAAAAGAAATGAAGTCAAGTGAATGGGCTGCCCTATGCACAATGCACGTTTCCCCGTGTGAAGCATGCTTTTTAAATCACTCACTAGCAGGAACCCGCTAAGCTATGTGTGAACAGGGCCTCATACTTATATAGTAACTCATTGCTATGTGAAAGTTTGTGAGACTATGTATAAAAATAACAATCATTGTACTTTTTAAATGGTATAGTGACATTCTTTTTTTTTAGGTTGTAGAAAAGTTGATTCGGGGACTGGCAATGGAAGATAGCAGAAATATGTTTTCTCTTTTTGAATTCAATGGGGTCACAGAGAAAGCCATAGAAAGCAGATCAGTGGTGGCAGATGTGTTAGCAAAATTTGAAAAGTAAGTTCTGTAGTAGTTTGGCATCATCTTGTTGCAATATTTTGATTATTTTTTTGTGATTTCTATTTTATATGTTGCAAATGTTTACTAAGTAAACCCGTACTTATAACCCATGCTTATACTTGCCTTCCCTTCTTTTTCTTGCCGTATTTTCCCAAAGAGGTGCCATGAAATATTTTGCACTTTCGGGTAAGGGGGAACATGTCATATGACCCCATTTCTCCCATGTGATAGTACAGGTACTTTTCGGCTAACCACTCAAGCATCCAGTTCTGTCACATAGGAATGGAAAGAGTCCTCAGCACTGTAGTAGCTCTCAGCTGGGCTTGCACAGGGCCTCTTCTCCTTAGTCACTCATTGTGAACAGGGCAACAGGAGAGTGGACAGAAGGATGTATAAACATATAAACCGGTGCTTTACCTGCATAGGTAAAGCACGGATTTACTTCCTGGCCCCTATTACAGTTAGACTTTTGCAAATCATATTCTTCATATCAGTAGGTGACTATATACTGTGTTATTTTTTACCACAGGCTTGCTGTCAATGCTGAACCAGGAGATCAACCATGGAAATTCTTCTTTAAACTTTACTGCTTCTTGGATACAGAACATGTGCCAAAAGACAGTGTTGAATATGTATTCATGTTTGAGCAGGTAAGTAAATAAGTGCTTAAAAAAGAAAAATCATAAACATGATGATTTGTCCACATTGGTCTCTTGTAGAAGAAATTTTAGAATGTTATAAAGTAATTTGTTTTGTAAGCTAATTACATCAATGGAGAGGGTTGTAACTGACATACAGTCTAAGGCCCTTCTCACATTTGCAATACTGTTGTCAGCGACAGGTTCTCCATGAACAATGCAGCAGGTAAGTAGAGTCCTCACCTGCTTGCAGCTGTCGCTTTTGGCAGCGAGGGTGCATCGCCTCACTGTTTTACCAATACTGTGGCTTGCCAGTGTTGGACTGTGAGTGTGACATTGGCCTAATTTATGATTAAATCATTTACATGAAAATTCGGTTTAATTTATGCACAGTAGTTTGCTGACCTAGACCTTTTATCTTTAGGCACATGAAGCTGTTATTCAAGGTCATTACCCAGCACCTGAGGATACTCTGCAAGCCTTGGCAGCCTTAAGGTTACAGTATTCGCAGGGAGACTACAGTCTACACGCTAATGTGCCAGAGATGGAAGACTTTTACCCAGTGCATAGACTAAGGGCCCGTGTAACTCAATCCACCAAAGCCTCTACAACATTTGAAAGGACTGAGAGGAAGAGGTCTAGTTTCTTAGAAGGAACATTAAGAAGAAGCTTCCGAAGTGGCTCTGTGAGTAAACAGAAGGTAGAAGAGGAACAAATGCTGGACATGTGGTTGAAAGAAGAGGTCCTGTCAACCAAAGCCAATATTACTGACAAATGGAAAAAGCTACAAGGACTGAATCCTGAACAGTGCATTACTAAGTATATGGCTCTGATAAAAGAATGGCCTGGCTATGGATCAACTTTATTCGAAGTTGAGGTAGGAGCATTCTATTACAGAATGGGTTTTCTTAGAATTGAATGCAGATCATATAATTATTTAAATTATTGTAACATTCCCCTAGACAGCAGAATAACCATATTTGCCATCATATACTGGTTGTTATGTTATATGCAAAAAGTTAATTCTATAATATAGCATAAGTACTTTTCTCTGTAGCAGTTAGCCTGATACATTGATTTTAGTCTGTTTATAAAGTATAACTTCCTTTTTTTGTCATATATTCTTTTTATCCTAGGTACCGCCTTAACATTTTTAATGTGCTTTTTTAATATATTTCAGTGCAAAGAAGGAGGGTTCCCACAAGAGCTGTGGCTGGGTATCAGTGTTGAGGCTGTTTCTGTCTACAAAAGAGGAGAGGGGAGACCTTTGGAAGTGTTTCATTATGAACATATCCTTTCGTTTGGTGCTCCACTTTCCAACACCTACAAGATTGTTGTTGACGAAAGGGAACTTCTATTTGAAACCAGTGCGGTAAGTTTATAGGTGAAATGTGCCTACACACTGGCATCAGATAGAATAATGGAAAAGGCGAACACATTGCAGTAATGAGCTAGAAAAAGATTATGGTTGGTGAAGTAAATGCTAGTTACGAATGTTAAACCCATGCAAACTTTAAAGTGATATTAAAGGCAATTATTTATTTTTTTAAATAACAAACATGTCATACTTGTCTACTCTGTGCAGTTTTTTGCACAGTCTTTTCCTAAAGCACTCCCAATCTTCCTCTTTTTGGGTCCCTTGCCGGTGCCCCTGGCCCCTTCCTCCTGCTGAGGGCCCCCAGAGCAAGCAGCCTGCAATGGGTGCACCCAAGCAGACTCACTCCCGAGCCACTGCTCTGTGTGTCTATTTACACATAGAACTGCGGCTTGGCCCTGCCCCCTGTCTCTCCTCATTGGCTCACTGACTGTGATTGACAGAACCCACTGCTGTCTCAGCCAATAAGGAGGGAGAGTCCCCAGAGAGCTGAGGCTTTCGTGCACATTACTGGATCGTGTTGGTGCTCAGGTAAGTAGAATGCATGACAAATAGCAAGAAGAGCCGGCAAAACTGTAATCTTTGAAGTGCCGTTTATTGGTACATCAGAGTGACAGTAAAACAATGGCACTCACGGGTTTCAGCAATAGCCTTAGTCGTAGCTGAGTAGAATGCATGAAGGTAAAAAACCTTGAGCCTTTAGAACCACTTTAAAACACATTAGGGCTAGGTTCACCCTGCGGTGATCCAATTTCAATCTGGCTTTCAGTGCAATTTTGTAGTGCAACTTTGGTGCTATTATGAGTTAGCTTGCATGTTCTATGGGGCCAAGATCATGCTGGAATCACACCAAAGTAGTACAGGAACCTTTTCCAAAATTGTGTCTTGCTAAGTTGTATTGATGGGATTAGGCACCATAGAAAACAATATGATTTCCATTGTCATGCAGTTATGCGTGACTCAAGTTGCATCTGAAATTGAGGACTAAAGGGAAAACGGGAGTGGGGAGTCAAGCAAAACTTTACATGAAAAGTCAAGATTTAGGGCTCATCCACACTGTGTGGTGACCTACAGTTTTGCACACTGCATAAATGCAGGTCACCACTAAGGTACTGTGCCCCATTCACACCACAACGCTGGTGTGGTGTGCAGCACTGGATGGAACCATATGTCATCACACTACAGTGCGATGCACCCCACTACTGTGGGGGGACACAAATTCAGTGTCACTATGTGACTATGTTAACTAAAGTAAAAAAAAAAGAAAAGGTTAGCGGTATGATGTGGGGCTGAAACTGCCAGCTGCCTGCTTTACAAAACTCTGTATTTCACCCTGCGGGCTAGTGTGAACCTAGCAGATAAGCTGTCAATGTCTCTAATTCTTGTGATTGTTTTGATGTACAGTATGTGTTGCACTAAGCGTAATCTCGAATGATGCTTATTTTAATTACAGCTGTGCTCATAAGTTTACATACCCTGGCAGAATGTATGATTTCTTGCCCATTTTTCAGAGAATATGAATGATAACTCAAGAACTTTTCTTTCACTCATGGTTAGTGTTTGGCTGAAGCCATTTATTATCAATCAACTGTATTTACTCCTTTTAAATCATAATAACAACAGAAACTACCCAAATGACACTGATCAAAAGTTTACATACCCTGGTGATTTTAGCCTGATAACATGCACACAAGTTGACACAAAGGGGTTTGAATAGCTATTAAAGGTAACCATCTTCATCTGTGATCTGTTTGCTTGTAATTAGTGTGTGTATAAAAGGTCAATGAATTTCTGGACTACTGACAGACCCTTGCATCTTTCATCCAGTGCTGCTGACGTTTCTGGATTCTCAGTCATGGGGAAAGCAAACGCTTTGTCAAAGGATCTGCGGGAAAAGGTAGTCGAACTGTATAAAACTGGAAAGGGATATAAAAAGATAGATATCCAAGGAATTGAGAATGCCAGTCAGCAGTGTTCAAACTCTAATCAAGAAGTGGAAAATGGGAGGTTTTGTTGAAACCAAACCACGGTCAGGTAGACCAACTAAAATTTCAGCCACGACAGCCAGGAAAATAGTTTGGGATGCAAAGAAAAACCCACAAATAACTTCAGGTGAAATACAGGACTCACTGAAAACATGTGGTATGGCTGTTTCAAGATGCACAATAAGGAGGCACTTGAAGAAAGATGGGCTGCATGGCTGATAAAAGGTTTACATACCCCAGTTCTTAATACCGTGTATTGCCCCCTTTAACATTAATGACAACTTGAAGTCTTTTGTGGTATTTGTGGATGAAGCTATTTATCTTCTCAGATGGTAAAGCTGCCCTTTCCTCTTGGCAAAAAGCCTCCAGTTCCTATAAATTCTTGGGCTGTCTTGCATGAACTGCATGCTTGAGATCTCCCCAGAGTGGCTCAATGATATTGAGGTCAGGAGACTATGATGGCCACTCCAGAATCTTCACTTTATTCTGCTGTAGCCAATAACAGGTCAACTTGGCCTTGTGTTTTGGATCATTGTCATGTTGGAATGTCCAAGTACGTCCCATGTGCAGCTTCTTGGCTGATAAATGCAAATATTCCTCCAGTATTTTTTAATAACATACAGAATTCATCTTGCCATCAATTTTGACCACATTTCCTATGCCTTTGTAGCTCACACACCCCCAAAACATCACAGTAGGAATTGTGTACCTTCCATCATAGGCCTTGTTGACTCCTCTCCAAATGTAGTGTTTATGGTTGTGGACAAAAAGCTCAATTTTGGTCTCATCACTCCAAATGACTTTGTGGCAGAAGGTTTGAGGCTTGTCTCTGTGCTTTTTTTTTATCATTTAAAGTTGTATTAGGTACATCAGACAGGGCAGAGCAAATCCAGCATCAAAATGTTGTACAGTAAGAATAGGCTGATACACAAACCAATAAGAAAGTAGCAACATCCAATAGGAACATAGCGAATCGGTTGATGTCAACATGGCACCAACTGACCTACATTAGACTGAATTAAGATGCAACAGTATAAAACACTAATATCGCCCGGGGGGGGGGGGGTTGGTTGTGAAAGCAAATGGTTAGGGACATATGCCCAGTTACAGTTGCTCTACTAAGGGGAAAGGTGTTATAATCTTGAGAGGACCGGAAATCATGCCAGTAACCCAGGTTTTATTGAATTGTTCCTCCTTGTGGTTTAACGTGGCCTTCAAGTGTTCCATCAAGTTAATTTAATTTACCACAGCTATCCACTGACCAATCAAAGAGAAATCTGAGCATTTCCATTTTTGTGGGATACATATTTTAGCGGCATTAAGGAGGTGGATCAAGTCTCTGTGCTTTTTGGCGTATTGTAAGCGGGATACTTTGTGGCATTTGCATAGTAATGGCTTTCTTCTGGCGACTCAACCATGCAGCCCATCTTTCTTCAAGTGCCTCCTTATTGTGCATCTTGAAACAGCCACACCACATGTTTTCGGAGAGTCCTGTATTTCACCTGAAGTTATTTGTGGGTTTTTCTTTGCATCCCGACCAATTTTCCTGGCAGTTGTGGCTGAAATTTTAGTTGGTCTACCTGACTGTGGTTTGGTTTCAACAGAACCCCTAATTTTCCACTTCTTGTATAGAGTTTGAACACTGCTGATTGGCATTCTCAGTTCCTTATATCCCTTTCCAGTTACCTTTTCCCGCAGATCCTTTGAAAATTCTTTTGCTTCCCCATGACTGAGAATCCAGAAACGTCAGTGCAGCACTGGATGAAAGATGCAAGGGTCTGTCAGGAGTCCAGAAATTTACTGACCTTTTATACACATACACACACTAATTACAAGCAAACAGATCACAGGTGAGGATGGTTACCTTTAATAGCTTTTCAAACCCCTTTGTGTCAACTTGTGTGCATGTTATCAGGCTAAAATCACCAGGGTATGTAAACTTTTGATCAGTATCATTTGGGTAGTTTCTGTTGTCATTATGATTTAAAAGAATAAACACAGTTGATTGATAATAAATGTCTTCAGCCAAACACTAACCATAAGTAAAAGGAATGTTTTTGTGTTATCATTCATATTCTCTGAAAAATGGCCAAGAAATCATAAATTCTGCCAGGGTATGTAAACTTATGTGCCCAACTGTATATGCTCAACTGGTATTATCTAGACCTGTTAAAGATTTATTTAATGTTGAATCCTAACAATAATTTATGTATTTTAATACATACATTCAGTTATATGAACTTCTCATGTATGCTGCCTTTTGATCTTTTAAATATACCATTGTAAGCATTTTATTATATCAGTGCAATATGTGCAAAAAAAATATCTATTGATGCTGGGAGGGATTCTTTAGTTTACCAAGAGACGACTGGGTAGGGTTAAGACTAGGGTTGCACCAATACTAGTATCAGTATCAGTACCCATACTGAGCATTTGCATGAATACTTGTACTCGTGCAAATGCTCCGATGCTCAATTCGAAACCTACCAGCAGGCCCGCTGATAGGTCTGTACAGCTGGCCCTGTTGTACTGGGCCTGACGTCCTTAGCATAGCAGGGAGTGCTGGGCAGCTTCACAGATGATTGGTGCAGCAGTGGGGGCAGTTATAAGAATCAAATCTCCCTGTATAGCTTTCAATAAAGTAGATGACAGCTGCTTCTCCTCCTCCTCTCCCTCCTGCGGCTGTCAGCTGCTTTATTGAAAGCTATACAAGGAGATTGGTGCTTATAACTGCCCCCACCGCCGTACTGATCACCCCCGACTGTTCCCTGTGTCCTCTCTCGGCTCCCTGGATCCTCCTCTGGGTCCTCCTCCAGCTCCTCGAGTCCTCCTTGTGCTGCTCCAGTCCACCCCTCATCCCAGATCTGTCAGGATGGAGAGTGGAGGAAGGAGCATGTAAATATATAATTTACCGGCTCCTTCCTTTTCTGACTGAACAATTCATAACTGAGCAGAGTAAACTGTGTTACGATGTTCCAGTTTATGAATGAACAGGAGCCTCTGTCTCTGTTCATTAATCTTCAGTGCAGCTGAGGTTGCAGAGAATGGGATGGGGAATCTGTGTCCTCAGTCCCTTTGCATGTCTCAAAAGATAGATGTCAGGGAACTTTTAAAGGTTATGTCGTAAAAATATTAAAGAATAAAATAAAAAAAACACTGACACTGTCCAACCAACACCGCCCCCCCAAAAGAAGAAAGTATTGTAAAAAAAAAATTACATAAAAAAAGTATCAGTAATAGGTGTCGGCGAGTACTTGAAAAAAGTACCTGTACTTGTACTCAGTCTTAAAAAAGTGTTATCAGTGCAACCCTAGTTTGGACCACTTATGTTGCAATTTCAGTCTGGAAAAGGCACAACAGAAATCTAGGAGATGAGTTCATTTCTGGCAAGTCAACAGGTACAGTGGTGTGAAAAAGTGTTTGCCCCCTTCCTCATTTCCTGTTCCTTTGCATGTTTGTCACACTTAAGTGTTTCGGAACATCAAACCAATTTAAACAATAGTCAAGGACAACACAAGTAAACACAAAATGCAATTGGTAAATGAAGGTGTTTATTATTAAAGGTGAAAAAAAATCCAAACCATCATGGCCCTGTGTGAAAAAGTGATTGCCCCCCTTGTTAAAACATACTATAACTGTGGTTCTCCACACCTGAGTTCAATTTCTCTAGCCACACCCAGGCCTGATTATTGCCACACCTGTTCACAATCAAGGCATCACTTAAATAGGAGCTGCTTGACACAGTAAGGTCCACCAGAAGATCCTTAAAAGCTACACATCATGCCGAGACCCAAAGAAATTCAGGAACAATTGAGAAAGAAAGTAATTGAGATCTATCAGTCTGGAAAGGGTTATAAAGCCATTTCCAAAGCTTTGGGAATCCAGCGAACCACAGTGAGAGCCATTATCCACAAATGGCGAAGACATGGAACAGTGGTGAACCTTTCCAGGAGTGGCCGGCCGCCCAAAATTACCCCAAAAGCGCAGCGACGACTCATCCAAGAGGTCACAAAAGACCCCACAACAACGTCCAAGGAACTGCAGGCCTCACTTGCCTCAGTTAAGGTCAGCGTTCATGCCTCCGCCATCAGGAAAAGACTGGGCAAAAATGGCCTGCAAACCACTGCTGAGCAAAAAGAACATCAAAGCTCGTCTCAATTTCTCCACAACACATCTTGATGATCCCCAAGACTTTTGGGACAACATTCTGTGGACCGATGAGACAAAAGTGGAACTCTTTGGAAGGTGTGTGTCCAAGTATATCTGGCGTAGAAGGAACACTGCATTTCATAAAAAGAACATTATACCAACCGTAAAATATGGTGGTGGTAGTGTGATGGTCTGGGGCTGTTTTGCTGCTTCAGGACCTGGAAGACTTGCCGTGATAAAAGGAACTATGAATTCTGCTGTCTACCAAGAGATCCTGAAGGAGAATGTCCGACCATCTGTTTGTGTACTCAAGCTGAAACGAACTTGGGTTCTGCAGCAGGACAATGATCCTAAACACACCAGCAAGTCCACCACCGAATGGCTGAAGAAAAACAAAATGAAGACTTTGGAGTGGCCTAGCCAAAGTCCTGACCTGAATCCTATTGAGATGTTGTGGTATGACCTTAAAAAGGCCGTTCATGCTCGAAAACCCTCTAATGTAACTGAATTAGGACAATTCTGCAAAGATGAGTGGGCCAAAATTCCTCCAGGACGCTGTAAAAGCCTCATTGCACGTTATCGCAAACGCTTGGTTGCAGTTGTTGCTGCTAAGGGTGGCCCAACCAGTTATTAGGTTTAGGGGGCAATCACTTTTTCACACAGGGCCATGATGGTTTGGATTTTTTTTCACCTTTAATAATAAACACCTTCATTTACAAAATGCATTTTGTGTTTACTTGTGTTGTCCTTGACTATTGTTTAAATTGGTTTGATGTTCCGAAACACTTAAGTGTGACAAACATGCAAAGGAACAGGAAATGAGGAAGGGGGCAAACACTTTTTCACACCACTGTATTTTTTTCTGTGCTTGTAGGGTTTATACATTGATAAACAATCCTCTCACTATAAGGGTCCTTTCACACGGACGATCCGTTCAGGTCTGCCTGTCAGCTTTTCAGGCGGACCTTAACGGATGCTCCATAGAGCTCTATGAAGCATCGGATGTCAGCTGTGACATGTCCGCTGACATCTGAGCTGCTCCGATCTGAAAAAGTGTGACGGAGGAAAAAGCTGCGGTCCGTCATCACCCGATCTCCCATAGGGGAGAGCAGCGCTGTGACGGGTCCATCCCTGCGCAGTGTGCAGAAATGGACCTGTCCCCTGCCTGCTCAGCGGAGATCGCTCCGGTGATCCCCGCTGTGCAAGCGCGGATATCCATGGGCGGATCATCACTGATCCGCCCCGTGTGAAAGGACCCAAAGGGTACATGCACATGGACAATTGCAGGTGCAAGGGAGGCTTAACATTAAACTCCCAGTGTTTTATAGCTCCTGGAGAACTGCAGGTGGTGCATATAGCCAGCCATAGAAGTGTATGGCTGTATGCACTTGTACACGTGAAAACAAGTGCCACTGATGCCACCTGAACACAAGTACAACAAGTAGAGCCATGCATTTCTGTTGCCAGCTGTACATGCCACTTGTGGCTCCCTGGACATGGGAAAATGCCAGAGCTCCTTTGCTTTTGAAAACATCTGTGTGCATACACCCTAAACCCCATTAATTGGAACTGGCATTCTCAGAGCTTTTCTGTTTATTGTTGTTAAAAAAGACATTTAGTATGTATTAAACAAGCTTTTTTCCCCCTTTATACAGGTGGTTGATATCGCAAAGCTTATGAAAGCCTACATCAGCATGATAGTAAAGAAGAGGTTCAGCACTACACGATCTGAGAGCAGCCACAGTCAAGAAAGTTCTAGGTGAAGATGATTCTTGCATATCAGCTGTCAACACTGTCTGAGTCTCACATAAGCAAATGGTGCTTTAAATATTATTAGCTGGAAAAGTTCTCATCTCTTCACCAAGCAATGCCAAGATGATTCAGTGCCTAAAGCGTTTAAACTGCCAGCAAGATCCCCAAAGCTGTACTTCTTCACATTGACAATTGCCTTAGAAAAAAACAACCTGCCTTTAATACAAAGTGACGTGCCTTCAGTCTGAATTCACTCTTAGTGGCCAAAAATGAGAAGTGTGCCCACCTGTTTTCCTCAAGAGAAAGTATTGGAGTGCTGCAGGCAGCCTTCTCCAGGGACATTTTCGTGAAACAGCAAGCATTTTGCTTGGAATTTAGTATTTTGCCTTTTTGTGAATATTTGAGTCTTAAATTCTATTTTTATTCTGAGTTTCAGAAGAAAGGGAATGATGATGTGCAATTGTGTGTACAGTTTATTTGTTTAGTTATTTGTATGTTTCTCAACAGTTTAAATGTCAGTAACGTTAAAGTTCCAACCCTACCATGTTGTATTAAGTTTTCTTTATAGCCAGTATACTGTACATCATCTATCTGCTGTATTTTAAATTAAGAGATGACTTAGCTAATAGAATGGTAATCAGTATTTATAAACTGCCTTATTATGAAGATACTTAAACTATTTTGGTAGCACTTGGTCTACAGATGTTTTCTTTACTTGATACCTTTTAATAGCACAGTCAAAGTGCTTGTAAATAGGTAAATGTGAGTGCTTTATTTTTGTATGAAAATTTTAATATGAAGTTAAACATAATACCACCCAGTGGGAAGTGTCGGGAACCAAATCTTTATAGTTCAATGGAAATTATGTATGTTGAAAGGTTGGCTTCATTGTAAAATAAATGCTTGTCAATAAAATGTTGTATTTAATATGAATTGGATTGGGAAAATGTTATCTTGAAAAGGATACTATACTATAGGGGTAGGCACGCTTTGAAAGGTGGAGATCTACCTGAACAACATGGAAGAGAACAAAGGTCCCCAGGGTTTGGCACCTTTTTTATATATTATTATATTTTACAAAAGGGAATTAACTAGCAAGCTTCCATTAAATAGTTACAATGGCATAAAAAAAAAAGTATAAAAATATAATAAAACAAACATCACTGTAAAAATATAAACTTAATCTTAGCATTCACTTTTATTCACAATTTTTCATGTTTGGAGTTTAGTTGGTCACCCCCATGAGTCCATCATGAAGGCAGAAAATGTGCTACTGCAGGCTAATTTGCAGAGTACAGAGGTCAGTAGTATGTAAGGCAGTGTTCAGAGGTTTGCAGTTTGTAGGGCAGATTATAGGGGTCAGCAGTGCAGAGGACAGTGTCTCCATCTGGCAGTGGACAGTTTCAGTAGAGCAGTGAATTGTGTCATTAGGGCAGTGAATTGTGTCATTAGGGCAGTGAATTGTGTCATTAGGGCAGTGGATGGTGTCAAGGCAGTGGATGTTGTCAGAGCAGTGGACGATGTCAGTAGGGCTGTAGACAGTCGGTAGGCAGTAGAGCAGTGGATGGGCTCAGCTCAGGGTAGAGATTTGTGTGTACAGCGGTCAAAGTAGGGCAGAAACTTCCCTCACATGTAGAACAGGGAAGTGCAGGCTACATATTACTACTTGCTCTTCTGTTGTGTGGATCCACTAATCCATCCCCTGTGATATCACACACATGTGCCTGGGATGGCCTTGGGAGAAAGGGGTGGGGATCAGCACCGCAGGAGGAGTTTAGATCAGGTGTTGGCAGGAAACATGATCTACCCATCACCTGGCTGTTATTAATGGGTAGATCATAAATCGATGGGTTACCAACCCCCTGCTATGCTATATAATGATTTTGGATTTCCAGATTTTAAAGCCTAATTCAATTTTCAGTTTAAACCAGCTAATAAGTTCCAAGTGCATCAAAACAAAAGGCATGCAAAGTCTTGGTTTTCTTTGGAAAACAGCTACAGCCTGAGTAGCAAAGTCTGTCTCCTGGCAGAAGCTGTAGTGAAGGACCCTTGCTCTCTATGTAGAAGTAGTGGTCTCTCTTCAGGAGTCCAACATACTGCCTCCTGAATGAGACCATTAACTCTGCAATCAGCAAAGCTCATGCTTGGAATGATTGGAGAGCTCCAGGCCTGATATGTTGTGTGTGTAACCTGAACTTCAGTAGAAAAAAACATTATTCAAAAGCCACAATTTCCTAGGGAAATTCATTTCCCAGGGAAGCCACTGGGCAATAAGATAATGCAGCCATAGTGATCACCAGTGGAATTCGGTGTCCATAGTAACAATACAAAAAGAAAACAGAAACCATTGCAAATATCGCCTTGTTTTAACAAAATCGTAACATATATCTAGTAAAAGTCAATAATCAGTCCATTTATACAAGTTCACATGGATGAATGACAGGGAGCCCAGAACTAACTTCCACAGCCTGCACAGATATATAGCCTGACAGAAATTCAGGACATTGTGTGGGCCACTAACAAGTTCTTTGTTAAAAAAATAGAATCCCCAAAATATGTCCCTCATTGTAAACTCGTTGTCAATCATGTTGTCCAGTGATGGATAGCACCTCTTATGCAGTTTGTGAGGGTGCAGGGTCTCCTGGCGATGTCATTGATTATAAATGAACATGACCCATATATAAGCAAAAAATGTCACTGGGATTCTGCTCCTTACATGGCTAGGGATTCCCCATCCTTAACAACATTTGACAGCGGGAAGTTGTCTTGCATAATAGCAGTAGTAATACCACTATGATATGTAGCATCCAGCTGCTGACAAACAGGTAAATGTTTGAATGCCAATCAGGAGTTTGTTTGAATCTCCAAACAGCCAAAGTGTGGTCTAAACCTTGAGCTCATCTCTGCTGAGCACACTCATTTTTAAAAACCCAACTGTTCTAGCCTACCAACATGCAGGGCTCAGGAGTGATAATAATACTCAGGGTGCAAGGGTCATAGGTGCGTAATACCTATATTGAAGGGCTCAGTTGTGCGTATCACACAGGGTGCAGGGGTCAGGAGTGCATAGCGCACGGACTGCAAGGCTCCAGAATAAATAACACTCAGTGTGCAGGTACCAGGAGTATGAAACCACAGGGAGCTGGGGTCAGGAGTGTGTAACGTGCAGGGGTCTGAAGTATGTAATCCACAGACTATAAGGGTCAGGAGTGCATAACACACAGCATACAGGTGTCAGGAGTAAATAAGAGAGTGCAGTGGTCAGAGGTACATAATACACAAGCCAGTGTATAACTAAAAAATGCCCCCTCCTTACAGTACAAATCTTCCCTGCCCGCCAAGCTCATATCTTCCCCAATATAGATCTCACAGTCTTCCTACCAAAGCTCTAAGTCCCTCTCAACACAGGCCCTCTCCCAGTAGTGACCCACAGTACAGATCACCCCCACAGAACATATTCCCCTCCAAGCCATATCACATCTCCCTTCCCAGCAGTACAGATTCCCCCCTACTCAGGGTACAGACCCCCTCCTCCTGTACAGAACCTCTCTTTCCCCACCAGTACATACTCCTCTGTTCAGTACAGACCCCTTCTCCAGTACCAAACCCACTCCCTCTCAAAAAGTACAGACCCCCCTTTTAGTACAGACTTCCCCCTCCATACAGTATAGACACCCTCTCCAGTACAGACTTGAGCCCCTCAAGTATGGGCCTTCATCCAGTGTAGATCCCCCTTCCTCCGCATCAGTACAGTCTCTCCCCCTCCCTTAACAATACTGATTTCCCTCCCCCCAAGGTACAGACCGCATCCTTCCACACCAGTACAGACTGCCCCTACAGTGCCGAACCTATCACTCCCCACCGGTTCATTTTCCTCCATCCAATGCAGACTATAGACCCCTCCCCCCTCCAGTACTGACCCCGCTCTCTCCCACCCAGTACAGACCTCCTCCTCCAGTACAGACTCCACTACAGACAATACTACTCCAGTGAAGACTTAAGCTGCTCCAGCATCCCCAATTCAGAGCAAATCTTATCCTTCCCACCAGTACAAACCCCTTCCACCGCTTAAGCTCAATGGAGAGATGCTGCTACAGCAGGATGTCCTCCCCTTGGCTGTGCAATGTGAATGGAACTGAAGGGGAAGCAGCCGTTGGCTTCCTATATGAATGAGCCGCAGGGGGTTTCATATGAATGAGTAGGTAAAGCTCATTCAAATGCAAATCCAAACACCAGTGCTTTTACTGTATATGCAAATCATACATTTGGTTATTCATATGCAAATGTAAGGGTGATTTACATATGACTGAAGTGTGAGCACACATTTGCAGAGGCATAGACTTTGCAGGACATGGGACAGTGGAAGTAGAGTGAAAATGTTGGACAGTTCCACACAGCAAGCTCACAAACATTTTCTAATTTCTTTTTCATACATCATTTGACACAGAGTTAGGCTAATATTCATTAACTGCTGGGTTATACTTCATCTCCAGGTGAATAGACACTGGTAGACCAAAGGTTTTTAGACAGGAAGTGATCCCCTATATAACCCTTAACATACAGGGTTGACACAGGCAAAGAAGACTCAAGATCCCGCAAGGTTTTGCCTGTAATGGGACCTCTGGGCGCTGGACCCTGCAAAGTGGAATCCTGGACACTACAGTGCTAAGGCATTCCTGCAGGGTCCTGTACAGGTCCAATGGAGTGGACCCTAAACATGAAAAGGGTATCCAGTCCTTGAAGATCCTCAAGTGACAGAAACCCACCATGAAGGGTGAAGTTTGGGCTCTTAGTTTCTAAGCTGCTCTGTGCCTGGAAGGGTAATTGAAACACCTTTAATTATTGTGGATTGTCCCAGTGATTGTAACAGTCAGCCAAGCTAGCTAGAGGCTGGACACCTGTGAGCGGTGACCATACGGGGGGGAGTTTTGGCTTAGCTGTTTGCAAAGTGTACCTTTTTTGCTTGTGTCTGGCTGCTTTTTACCTGTATGATGCCGCACGACAGTGCGCCATTTCGCGGTCGCTCGACATGGTGCACGTGCGCTCGCAAGAGCACCGCTGGGCTCAGCAGTTTGTTTGTCGGCCATGGCGTATGTGGCTTTGCTGCACATGCTCCGTAGCCTTTATCGACAAACAAGATATTTGGAGTGCACACCCTAAAAGATGCATTAAAGCTGGTGCAGCCACATTCAACATATCAAAATATATTACAGCGCACACATGCAAAAAAAGGCATTTACCTACTGCAAGGCTATTTAAAACACCTAAACATTTTCAAAAAACATTAACATTGTAAAAATTCTTGGTCTTCCACTAATAGACTTACCAGACTGGCCAAAATTAAACAGAAAATCAGCAACAAGAATATAAGAACTTGAGGAACTGGGTAGGGAGAGGGAGGGGAAGGGGGGGTGGGGGCGGGGAGACTGATTTTTTTTTCTCCTTTTTTTATTTTTATTTTTTTTGTGGAATTATATACACGAAATTAAAAGGGTAATGAAATGGGGGGAGGGGAGGGAGGAGGTTTCCACATGTATAAGTACATATAAGTGCATATATGTATATAGATGTATGTATGTATGCGTATATGTGAACATATTTTTTTTTTTGTTTTTTTTTTTATGTCACGTAATATGGTAAACAAATACAGTAAAGATATAATGAGTGAATATGGGAAAACGGGGAATTTTTTTTTTTTTTTTTTTTTTTTTTTTTACACATGAATATAATAATTAAATGGAATAAGTGACCATAGGAAGTTGCAAAAGGGTGGGTTTTTTTTTATGTCACGTAATATGGTAAACAAATACAGTAAAGATATAATGAGTGAATATGGGAAAACGGGGGAATTTTTTTTAATTTTTTTTTTTTACACATGAATATAATAATTAAATGGAATAAGTGACCATAGGAAGTTGCAAAAGGGTGGGTTTTTTTTTTTTTTGTCACGCAATATGGTAAACAAATACAGTAAAGATATAATGAGTGAATATGGGAAAACGAGGGAATTTTTTTTTTTTTTTTTTTTTACACATGAATATAATAATTAAATGGAATAAGTGACCATAGGAAGTTGCAAAAGGGTGGGGTTTTATTTTTTTTATTTTTTTAATGTCACGTAATATGGTAAACAAATACAGTAAAGATATAATGAGTGAATATGGGAAAACGGGGGAATTTTTTTTTTTTTTTTTACACATGAATATAATAATTAAATGGAATAAGTGACCATAGGAAGTTGCAAAAGGGTGGGGTTTTTTTTTTCTCACGCAATATGGTAAAGAAATACAGTAAAGATATAATGAGTGAATATGGGAAAACGGGGGAATTATTTTTTTTTTTTTTTTTACACATGAATATAATAATTAAATGGAATAAGTGACCATAGGAAGTTGCAAAAGGGTGGGGTTTTATTTTTTTTTATGTCACGTAATATGGTAAACAAATACAGTAAAGATATAATGAGTGAATATGGGAAAACGGGGGAATTTTTTTTTTTTTTTTTTTTTTAACACATGAATATAATAATTAAATGGAATAAGTGACCATAGGAAGTTGCAAAAGGGTGGGGTTTATTTTTATTTTTTTGTCACGCAATATGGTAAACAAATACAGTAAATATATAATGAGTGAATATGGGAAAACGGGGGAATTTTTTGTTTTTTTTGTTTTTTTTACACATGAATATAATAATAAAATGGAATAAGTGACCATAGGAAGTTGCAAAAGGGTGGAGTTTATTTTTTTTTTTATGTCACGTAATATGGTAAACAAATACAGTAAAGATATAATGAGTGAATATGGGAAAACGGGGGAATTTTTTTTTTTTTTTTTTTTTACACATGAATATAATAATTAAATGGAATAAGTGACCATAGGAAGTTGCAAAAGGGTGGGTTTTTTTTTTTTTTATGTCACGTAATATGGTAAACAAATACAGTAAAGAGTGAATATGGGAAAACGGGGGAATTTTTTTTTTTTTTTTGTTTACACATGAATATAATAATTAAATGGAATAAGTGACCATAGGAAGGTGCAAAAGGGTGGGGTTTATTTTTATTTTTTTGTCATGCAATATGGTAAACAAATACAGTAAAGATATAATGAGTGAATATGGGAAAACGGGGGAATTTTTTTTTTTTTTGTTACACATGAATATAATAATTAAATGGAATAAGTGACCATAGGAAGTTGCAAAAGGGTGGGTTTTTTTTTATGTCACGTAATATGGTAAACAAATACAGTAAAGAGTGAATATGAGTGAATATGGGAAAACGGGGGAATTTTTTTTTTTTTTTATTTTTTTTTTTTTACACATGAATATAATAATTAAAAGTAATAAGTCACCATAGGAAGTTGCAAAAGGGTGTTTTTTTTTTTATGTCACGTAATATGGTAAACAAATACAGTAAAGAGTGAATATGAGTGAATATGGGAAAACTGATTTTTTTTTTTTTTTTTACACATGAATATAATAATTAAATGGAATAAGTGACCATAGGAAGTTGCAAAAGGGTGGGGTTTTTTTATATATATTTTTTTTTTTTTACACATGAATATAATAATTAAATGGAATAAGTGACCATAGGAAGTTGCAAAAGGGTGCAGTTTTTTTTTTTTATGTCACGTAATATGGTAAACAAATACAGTAAAGATATAATGAGTGAATATGGGAAAACGGGGGATTTTTTTTTTTTTTTTTTTTGTTACACATGAATATAATAATTAAATGGAATAAGTGACCATAGGAAGTTGCAAAAGGATGGGGTTTTTTTTTTTTTTGTCACGCAATATGGTAAACAAATACAGTAAAGATATAATGAGTGAATATGGGAAAACAGGGGAATTTTATTTTATTTTTTTTACACATGAATATAATAATTAAATGGAATAAGTGACCATAGGAAGTTGCAAAAGGGTGGGTTTTATTTTTTGGCACGCAATATGGTAAACAAATACAGTAAAGATATAATGAGTGAATATGGGAAAACAGGGGAATTTTTTTTTTTATTTTTATTTTTTTTTTGTTACACATGAATATAATAATTAAATGGAATAAGTGACCATAGGAAGTTGCAAAAGGGTGGGGTTTTTTTTTTTGTCACGCAATATGGTAAACAAATACAGTAAAGATATAATGAGTGAATATGGGAAAACAGGGGAATTTTTTTTTTTTTTTTACACATGAATATAATAATTAAATGGAATAAGTGACCATAGGAAGTTGCAAAAGGGTGGGTTTTTTTTTTTTTGTCACGCAATATGGTAAACAAATACAGTAAAGATATAATGAGTGAATATGGGAAAACAGGGGAATTTTTTTTTTTTTTTTTACACATGAATATAATAATTAAATGGAATAAGTGACCATAGGAAGTTGCAAAAGGGTGGAGTTTTTTTTTTTTTTTTAATGTCACGTAATATGGTAAACAAATACAGTAAAGATATAATGAGTGAATATGGGAAAACGGGGGAATTTTTTTTTTTTTTTTACACATGAATATAATAATTAAATGGAATAAGTGACCATAGGAAGTTGCAAAAAGGTGGGGTTTATTTTTATTTTTTTGTCACGCAATATGGTAAACAAATACAGTAAAGATATAATGAGTGAATATGGGAAAAACGGGGGAATTTTTTTTTTTTTTTTTTTACACATGAATATAATAATTAAATGGAATAAGTGACCATAGGAAGTTGCAAAAGGGTGGGGTTTATTTTTATTTTTTTGTCACGCAATATGGTAAACAAATACAGTAAATATATAATGAGTGAATATGGGAAAACGGGGACATTTTTTTTTTTTATTACGTGACATAAAAAAAAAAAAAAACTCCACCCTTTTGCAACTTCCTATGGTCACTTATTCCATTTAATTATTATATTCATGTGTAAAAAAAAAAAAAAAAAAAAAAAATTCCCCCGTTTTCCCATATTCACTCATTATATCTTTACTGTATTTGTTTACCATATTACGTGACATAAAAAAAAACCCCACCCTTTTGCAACCTCCTATGGTGACCAAAAGGGTGGAGTTTTTTTTTTTTTTTTTTATGTCACGTAATATGGTAAACAAATACAGTAAAGATATAATGAGTGAATATGGGAAAACGGGGGAATTTTTTTTTTTTTTTTTTTTTTTACACATGAATATAATAATTAAATGGAATAAGTGACCATAGGAAGTTGCAAAAGGGTGGAGTTTTTTTTTTTTTTTTTTTATGTCACGTAATATGGTAAACAAATACAGTAAAGATATAATGAGTGAATATGGGAAAACGGGGGAATTTTTTTTTTTTTTTGTTTACACATGAATATAATAATTAAATGGAATAAGTGACCATAGGAAGGTGCAAAAGGGTAGGGTTTATTTTTATTTTTTTGTCACGCAATATGGTAAACAAATACAGTAAAGATATAATGAGTGAATATGGGAAAACGGGGGAATTTTTTTTTTTTTTTGTTACACATGAATATAATAATTAAATGGAATAAGTGACCATAGGAAGTTGCAAAAGGGTGGGGTTTTTTTTTTTATGTCACGTAATATGGTAAACAAATACAGTAAAGAGTGAATATGAGTGAATATGGGAAAACGGGGGAATTTTTTTTTTTTTTTTATTTTTTTTTTTTTACACATGAATATAATAATTAAATGTAATAAGTCACCATAGGAAGTTGCAAAAGGGTGTTTTTTTTTTATGTCACGTAATATGGTAAACAAATACAGTAAAGAGTGAATATGAGTGAATATGGGAAAACGGGGTTTTTTTTTTTTTTATTTTTTTTTTTACACATGAATATAATAATTAAATGGAATAAGTGACCATAGGAAGTTGCAAAAGGGTGGGGTTTTTTTTTTTTTTTATTTATTTTTTTTACACATGAATATAATAATTAAATGGAATAAGTGACCATAGGAAGTTGCAAAAGGGTGGGGTTTTTTTTTTTTTATGTCACGTAATATGGTAAACAAATACAGTAAAGAGTGAATATGAGTGAATATGGGAAAACGGGGGAATTTTTTTATTTTTTTATTTTTTTTTTTTACACATGAATATAATAATTAAATGTAATAAGTCACCATAGGAAGTTGCAAAAGGGTGGTTTTTTTTTTATGTCACGTAATATGGTAAACAAATACAGTAAAGAGTCAATATCAGTGAATATGGGAAAACGGGGGAATTTTTTTTTTTTTTTTTTTTACACATGAATATAATAATTAAATGGAATAAGTGACCATAGGAAGTTGCAAAAGGGTGGAGTTTTTTATTTTTTTTATGTCACGTAATATGGTAAACAAATACAGTAAAGATATAATGAGTGAATATGGGAAAACGGGGGAATTTTTTTTTTTTTTTTTTTTGTTACACATGAATATAATAATTAAATGGAATAAGTGACCATAGGAAGTTGCAAAAGGGTGGGGTTTTTTTTTTGTCACGCAATATGGTAAACAAATACAGTAAAGATATAATGAGTGAATATGGGAAAACAGGGAAATTTTTTTTTTTTTTTTTTACAC
Source organism: Lithobates pipiens (assembly GCF_037356315.1). Lineage (NCBI taxonomy): Eukaryota > Metazoa > Chordata > Amphibia > Anura > Ranidae > Lithobates > Lithobates pipiens. The sequence goes on from NW_027507764.1 coordinate 299,957,299, forward strand.
ATGAATATAATAATTAAATGGGATAAGTGACCATAGGAAGTTGCAAAAGGGTGGGGGTTTTTTTTTGTCACGCAATATGGTAAACAAATACAGTAAAGATATAATGAGTGAATATGGGAAAACAGGGGAATTTTTTTTTTTTTTTTTTTTACACATGAATATAATAATTAAATGGAATAAGTGACCATAGGAAGTTGCAAAAGGGTGGGTTTTTTTTTTTTGTCATGCAATATGGTAAACAAATACAGTAAAGATATAATGAGTGAATATGGGAAAACAGGGGAATTTTTTTTTTATTTTTTTTTTACACATGAATATAATAATTAAATGGAATAAGTGACCATAGGAAGTTGCAAAAGGGTGTTTTTTTTTTTTGTCACGCAATATGGTAAACAAATACAGTAAAGATATAATGAGTGAATATGGGAAAACAGGGGAATTTTTTTTTTTTTTTTTTTACACATGAATATAATAATTAAATGGAATAAGTGACCATAGGAAGTTGCAAAAGGGTGGGGTTTTTTTTTTTTTATGTCACGTAATATGGTAAACAAATACAGTAAAGAGTGAATATGAGTAAATATGGGAAAACGGGGGAATTTTATTTATTTATTTTTTTTTTATTTTTTTTACACATGAATATAATAATTAAATGGAATAAGTGACCATAGGAAGTTGCAAAAGGGTGTTTTTTTTTTTTTTTTTTTTTTTTTTATGTCACGTAATATGGTAAACAAATACAGTAAAGATATAATGAGTGAATATGGGAAAACGGGGGAATTTTTTTTTTTTTTTTGTTACACATGAATATAATAATTAAATGGAATAAGTGACCATAGGAAGTTGCAAAAGGGTGGGGGTTTATTTTTATTTTTTTTTTGTCACGCAATATGGTAAACAAATACAGTAAAGATATATTGAGTGCATATGGGAAAACAGGGGAATTTTTTTTTTTTTTTTTTTACACATGAATATAATAATTAAATGGAATAAGTGACCATAGGAAGTTGCAAAAGGGTGGAGTTTTTTTTTTTTTTTATGTCACGTAATATGGTAAACAAATACAGTAAAGATATAATGAGTGAATATGGGAAAACGGGGGAATTTTTTTATTTTTTTACACATGAATATAATAATTAAATGGAATAAGTGACCATAGGAAGTTGCAAAAGGGTGGGGTTTTTTTTTTTTATGTCACGTAATATGGTAAACAAATACAGTAAAGATATAATGAGTGAATATGGGAAAACGGGGGAATTTTTTTTTTTTTTTTGTTACACATGAATATAATAATTAAATGGAATAAGTGACCATAGGAAGTTGCAAAAGGGTGGTTTTTTTTTTTTTTTTTTTTTTACACATGAATATAATAATTAAATGGAATAAGTGACCATAGGAAGTTGCAAAAGGGTGGGTTTTTTTTTATGTCACGTAATATGGTAAACAAATACAGTAAAGATATAATGAGTGAATATGGGAAAACAGGGGAATTTTTTTTTTTTTTTTTTTTTTGTTACACATGAATATAATAATTAAATGGAATAAGTGACTATAGGAAGTTGCAAAAGGGTGGGGTTTTTTTTTTTTTTTTTTTTGTCACGCAATATGGTAAACAAATACAGTAAAGATATAATGAGTGAATATGGGAAAACAGGGGAATTTTTTTTTTTTTTTTTTACACATGAATATAACAATTAAATGGAATAAGTGACCATAGGAAGTTGCAAAAGGGTGGGGGTTTATTTTTATTTTTTTTTGTCACGCAATATGGTAAACAAATACAGTAAAGATATAATGAGTGAATATGGGAAAACAGGGGAATTTTTTTTTTTTTTTTTACACATGAATATAATAATTAAATGGAATAAGTGACCATAGGAAGTTGCAAAAGGGTGGGGGTTTTTTTTTTTGTCACGCAATATGGTAAACAAATACAGTAAAGATATAATGAGTGAATATGGGAAAACAGGGGAATTTTTTTTTTTTTTTTTTTTACACATGAATATAATAATTAAATGGAATAAGTGACCATAGGAAGTTGCAAAAGGGTGGGGTTTTTTTTTTGTCACGCAATATGGTAAACAAATACAGTAAAGATATAATGAGTGAATATGGGAAAACAGGGGAATTTGTTTTTTTTTTTTTTACACATGAATATAATAATTAAATGGAATAAGTGACCATAGGAAGTTGCAAAAGGGTGGAGTTTTTTTTTTTTTTTAATGTCACGTAATATGGTAAACAAATACAGTAAAGATATAATGAGTGAATATGGGAAAACGGGGGAATTTTTTTTTTTTTTTTTTTTGTTACACATGAATATAATAATTAAATGGAATAAGTGACCATAGGAAGTTGCAAAAGGGTGGGGTTTTTTTTTTTTTTTTTTTTTGTCACGCAATATGGTAAACAAATACAGTAAAGATATAATGAGTGAATATGGGAAAACAGGGGAATTTTTTTTTTTTTTTTTTTACACATGAATATAACAATTAAATGGAATAAGTGACCATAGGAAGTTGCAAAAGGGTGGGGGTTTATTTTTTTTTTTTTTTGTCACGCAATATGGTAAACAAATACAGTAAAGATATAATGAGTGAATATGGGAAAACAGGGGAATTTTTTTTTTTTTTTTTACACATGAATATAATAATTAAATGGAATAAGTGACCATAGGAAGTTGCAAAAGGGTGGGTTTTTTTTTTTTGTCACGCAATATGGTAAACAAATACAGTAAAGATATAATGAGTGAATATGGGAAAACAGGGGAATTTTTTTTTTTTTTTTTTTACACATGAATATAATAATTAAATGGAATAAGTGACCATAGGAAGTTGCAAAAGGGTGGGGTTTTTTTTTTGTCACGCAATATGGTAAACAAATACAGTAAAGATATAATGAGTGAATATGGGAAAACAGGGGAATTTGTTTTTTTTTTTTTTTACACATGAATATAATAATTAAATGGAATAAGTGACCATAGGAAGTTGCAAAAGGGTGGAGTTTTTTTTTTTTTTTTAATGTCACGTAATATGGTAAACAAATACAGTAAAGATATAATGAGTGAATATGGGAAAACAGGGGAATTTTTTTTTTTTTTTTTTACACATGAATATAATAATTAAATGGAATAAGTGACCATAGGAAGTTGCAAAAGGGTGGGGTTTTTTTTTTTTTATGTCACGTAATATGGTAAACAAATACAGTAAAGAGTGAATATGAGTGAATATGGGAAAACGGGGGAATTATTATTTTTTTTTTTTTTTTACACATGAATATAATAATTAAATGGAATAAGTGACCATAGGAAGTTGCAAAAGGGTGGGGTTTATTTTTATTTTTTTGTCACGCAATATGGTAAACAAATACAGTAAATATATAATGAGTGAATATGGGAAAACGGGGACATTTTTTTTTTTTTTACACATGAATATAATAATTAAATGGAATAAGTGACCATAGGAAGTTGCAAAAGGGTGGGGTTTTTTTTATGTCACGTAATATGGTAAACAAATACAGTAAAGATATAATGAGTGAATATGGGAAAACGGGGGAATTTTTTTTTTTTTTTTTTTTTTGTTACACATGAATATAATAATTAAATGGAATAAGTGACCATAGGAAGTTGCAAAAGGGTGGGGTTTTTTTTTTTTTTTTTTTTTACACATGAATATAATAATTAAATGGAATAAGTGACCATAGGAAGTTGCAAAAGGGTGGGGTTTTTTTTTATGTCACGTAATATGGTAAACAAATACAGTAAAGATATAATGAGTGAATATGGGAAAACGGGGGAATTTTTTTTTTTTTTTTTTTTTTTTACACATGAATATAATAATTAAATGGAATAAGTGACCATAGGAAGTTGCAAAAGGGTGGAGTTTTTTTTTTTTTTTTTTATGTCACGTAATATGGTAAACAAATACAGTAAAGATATAATGAGTGAATATGGGAAAACGGGGGAATTTTTTATTTTTTTTGTTTACACATGAATATAATAATTAAATGGAATAAGTGACCATAGGAAGGTGCAAAAGGGTAGGGTTTATTTTTATTTTTTTGTCACGCAATATGGTAAACAAATACAGTAAAGATATAATGAGTGAATATGGGAAAACGGGGGAATTTTTTTTTTTTTTGTTACACATGAATATAATAATTAAATGGAATAAGTGACCATAGGAAGTTGCAAAAGGGTGGGGTTTTTTTTTTATGTCACGTAATATGGTAAACAAATACAGTAAAGAGTGAATATGAGTGAATATGGGAAAACGGGGGAATTTTTTTTTTATTTTTATTTTTATTTTTTTACACATGAATATAATAATTAAATGTAATAAGTCACCATAGGAAGTTGCAAAAGGGTGTTTTTTTTTTATGTCACGTAATATGGTAAACAAATACAGTAAAGAGTGAATATGAGTGAATATGGGAAAACGGGTTTTTTTATTTTTTTATTTTTTTTTTTTACACATGAATATAATAATTAAATGGAATAAGTGACCATAGGAAGTTGCAAAAGGGTGGGGTTTTTTTATATATTTTTTTTTTTTTTACACATGAATATAATAATTAAATGGAATAAGTGACCATAGGAAGTTGCAAAAGGGTGGGGGTTTTTTTTTTTTATGTCACGTAATATGGTAAACAAATACAGTAAAGAGTGAATATGAGTGAATATGAGAAAACGGGGGAATTTTTTTTTTTTTTTTTTTTTTTTTTACACATGAATATAATAATTAAATGTAATAAGTCACCATAGGAAGTTGCAAAAGGGTGGTTTTTTTTTTTATGTCACGTAATATGGTAAACAAATACAGTAAAGATATAATGAGTGAATATGGGAAAACGGGGGAATTTTTTTTTTTTTTTTTTTTGTTACACATGAATATAATAATTAAATGGAATAAGTGACCATAGGAAGTTGCAAAAGGGTGGGTTTTTTTTTTTTGTCACGCAATATGGTAAACAAATACAGTAAAGATATAATGAGTGAATATGGGAAAACAGGGGAATTTCTTTTTTTTTTTTTTTTACACATGAATATAACAATTAAATGGAATAAGTGACCATAGGAAGTTGCAAAAGGGTGGGGTTTTTTTTTTGTCACGCAATATGGTAAACAAATAGAGTAAAGATATAGAGAGTGAATATGGGAAAACAGGGGAATTTTTTTTTTATTTATTTTTTTACACATGAATATAATAATTAAATGGAATAAGTGACCATAGGAAGTTGCAAAAGGGTGGGGTTTTTTTTTGTCACGCAATATGGTAAACAAATACAGTAAAGATATATTGAGTGAATATGGGAAAACAGGGGAATTTTTTTTTTTTTTTTTTTTACACATGAATATAATAATTAAATGGAATAAGTGACCATAGGAAGTTGCAAAAGGGTGGGGTTTTTTTTTTTTTTATGTCACGTAATATGGTAAACAAATACAGTAAAGATATAATGAGTGAATATGGGAAAACGGGGGAATTTTTTTTTTTTTACACATGAATATAATAATTAAATGGAATAAGTGACCATAGGAAGCTGCAAAAGGGTGGGTTTTTTTTTTTTTTATGTCACGTAATATGGTAAACAAATACAGTAAAGAGTGAATATGAGTGAATATGGGAAAACGGGGGAATTTTTTTTATTTTTTTTTTATTTTTATTTTTTTACACATGAATATAATAATTAAATGGAATAAGTGACCATAGGAAGTTGCAAAAGGGTGGGTTTTTTATTTTTTATTTTTTTATTTTTTTATGTCATGTAATATGGTAAACAAATACAGTAAAGATATAATGAGTGAATATGGGAAAACGGGGGAATTTTTTTTTTTTTTTTTGTTACACATGAATATAATAATTAAATGGAATAAGTGACCATAGGAAGTTGCAAAAGGGTGGGTTTTTTTTTTTTTTTTTTTTTACACATGAATATAATAATTAAATGGAATAAGTGACCATAGGAAGTTGCAAAAGGGTGGGTTTTTTTTTATGTCACGTAATATGGTAAACAAATACAGTAAAGATATAATGAGTGAATATGGGAAAACAGGGGAATTTTTTTTTGTTACACATGAATATAATAATTAAATGGAATAAGTGACCATAGGAAGTTGCAAAAGGGTGGGGTTTTTTTTTTTTTTTTTGTCACGCAATATGGTAAACAAATACAGTAAAGATATAATGAGTGAATATGGGAAAACAGGGGAATTTTTTTTTTTTTTTTTTACACATGAATATAACAATTAAATGGAATAAGTGACCATAGGAAGTTGCAAAAGGGTGGGGGTTTATTTTTATTTTTTTTTGTCACGCAATATGGTAAACAAATACATTAAAGATATAATGAGTGAATATGGGAAAACAGGGGAATTTTTTTTTTTTTTTTACACATGAATATAATAATTAAATGGAATAAGTGACCATAGGAAGTTGCAAAAGGGTGGGGGTTTTTTTTTTGTCACGCAATATGGTAAACAAATACAGTAAAGATATAATGAGTGAATATGGGAAAACAGGGGAATTTTTTTTTTTTTGCAAAAAAAATATGGTAAACAAATACAGTAAAGAGTGAATATGAGTGAATATGGGAAAACGGAGGAATTTTTTTTTTTTTTTTTTTTTTTACACATGAATATAATAATTAAATGGAATAAGTCACCATAGGAAGTTGCAAAAGGGTGGGTTTTTTTTTTTATGTCACGTAATATGGTAAACAAATACAGTAAAGAGTGAATATGAGTGAATATGGGAAAACGGGGGAATTTTATTTATTTTTTTTTTTTTTTACACATGAATATAATAATTAAATGGAATAAGTGACCATAGGAAGTTGCAAAACGGTGGAGTTTTTTTTTTTTTTTATGTCACGTAATATGGTAAACAAATACAGTAAAGATATAATGAGTGAATATGGGAAAACGGGGGAATTTATTTTATTTTTTTTTGTTACACATGAATATAATAATTAAATGGAATAAGTGACCATAGGAAGTTGCAAAAGGGTGGGGTTTATTTTTTGTCACGCAATATGGTAAACAAATACAGTAAAGATATAATGAGTGAATATGGGAAAACAGGGGAATTTTTTTTTTATTTTTTTTTTTGTTACACATGAATATAACAATTAAATGGAATAAGTGACCATAGGAAGTTGCAAAAGGGTGGGGGTTTATTTTTATTTTTTTTGTCACGCAATATGGTAAACAAATACATTAAAGATATAATGAGTGAATATGGGAAAACAGGGGAATTTTTTTTTTTTTTTTACACATGAATATAATAATTAAATGGAATAAGTGACCATAGGAAGTTGCAAAAGGGTGGGGTTTTTTTTTTTGTCACGCAATATGGTAAACAAATACAGTAAAGATATAATGAGTGAATATGGGAAAACAGGGGAATTTTTTTTTTTTTTGCAAAAAAAATATCGTAAACAAATACAGTAAAGAGTGAATATGAATGAATATGGGAAAACGGAGGAATTTTTTTTTTTTTTTTTTTTTTACACATGAATATAATAATTAAATGGAATAAGTCACCATAGGAAGTTGCAAAAGGGTGGGTTTTTTTTTATGTCACGTAATATGGTAAACAAATACAGTAAAGAGTGAATATGAGTGAATATGGGAAAACGGGGGAATTTTATTTATTTTTTTTTTTTTTTACACATGAATATAATAATTAAATGGAATAAGTGATCATAGGAAGTTGCAAAAGGGTGGAGTTTTTTTTTTTTTTTATGTCACGTAATATGGTAAACAAATACAGTAAAGATATAATGAGTGAATATGGGAAAACGGGGGAATTTTTTTTTTTTTTTTTTGTTACACATGAATATAATAATTAAATGGAATAAGTGACCATAGGAAGTTGCAAAAGGGTGGGGTTTTTTTTTTGTCACGCAATATGGTAAACAAATACAGTAAAGATATAATGAGTGAATATGGGAAAACAGGGGAATTTTTTTTTCCTGGTGCCTCCATGGCAGCATACCTGTGACAAGCTCCGCCTTGGCTCCTCCCTCAGGACTAGTGAATATTATAAAAGAAAAGGTTAGTACAGCCCCCGCATTCTCCTTTTTTTCCTCATACCTCATGGCAGTGAATCCTGGTCGGCGTCCTTACCTTCTGCATTCGGCAGCGTCCGTCCGGGTTCAAGCCTCTCCCGGACGCAGTTCCTTCTCTTGGGCAGCTAAATGCGCTTATAAGGTTGGAAGTCCCTTCTGTAGGATCTTTTGGGACAAGCAGTTTGTCTCTTAAGTAAGAGCTTTACCTGCAGTATGGGCGTTCAGGCTCCAGTCTATGGCAGCAGAGGTAGCAGCTTTGCTCTGTCCCTGAGGTTTGTTTTTTCCCTCCAGTCTCATCTGTCCTTCCTGTTTGTCACTCCCAGACTCACTAGGGGCCGCGCGCGGCGAGTCTGTGTCATTTTATAATAGTCTAGCGTTCCCGCCGTCGTCTGCGCATGCGCCGGCGGGTTGTATGTTTCGACGGTCAGTTTTGACGTTCGGTGCGTGTGCGGTAGCGTCGGAAGCTTCGGCGGCCATCTTTTTTGAGGGCAAATGGTTCTTTTTGCCCTCAGAGTGTCAGAGGAGGAGCTTTAGCACGACATCACTTCCCCTCCTCCTATTTATTTCCCCAGCAGCACAAGTGAAATGCCTGTGGTCAACAAGAGAATTACACTCTAGAGTTCCAGGCTATTCCCACCCCTGTTAAGGTAAGGCATGTTTTAATGCATTTGTTTTTGTACATGTGATCATCCGAATATATTGGTATAGCTCTGATGGAATGTCTCTTTTCACTTAAAAAGAATTAATTTATTAATATATTAAATTATTTAAATCGGAGCCTCCAAAAAAAAAAAAAAAAATATATATATAAAAAATGGTTTTAAAAAAAAAAAAAAAACACAAAACACAACACACAGTAACGGGGGGTGGGAATCGTCACTTTTGTAGGCAAATTCCCTTCTTTTCCATGAATCAGCGCACGACGGGTTGACGCCTTTTCCTCTGACTCTTTCCTAGCCGTTACCTCTGCTAAGCCGCCTAAACATGAGCCTTTCGCCGCCCGCTCAAGATCCTACTCTACTCCCAAGGTAAGGACCTACGCCCAGGTAAGTTTTAAAAAAAAAAAAAAAAAAAGAGTGCACTAAGGACGATACTTTTGTATTTCAGTCCTGTACGCCAGAAGACGTCTAAGAAGACCTCAAGGCGATATGGAGATGACGATGATGATTCCTGTCACAGCAGAGACAGGTCACCCAGACATGGGCATTACAGAAGCGGCAGGAAAGCTTCAGCTAAGAGGCGCCGTCATTCGCGCTCCCCGAGACCTAGACCTACCAGATGTCAGGCCTGCGGAGGCTCCCCACTTCCGGACAAACTAATTTGTCGAGACTGCCTTAGAGACTATGCAGCAGACAGAGAGTCTGAGAGCCTACAGGTGGCAGATCTCCTTAAAAAGGCAGTAAAAGACTCCCTTACGGAATTGGTCGCTACAAGGCCGACACAACAACCGGCATCTCCTCCTCAGGAGCTGATGGCGGAGGCCTCCATTCCTGGTCCTTTCACCAGTGGAAGTGGTCGTCTGTTCCCTCCCTCCTCCTCTAAGCATCAGGACGAAATGGCCATTTCAGAGGATTCCTCAGATGACACAGATGCCTCTGGCTTTGCCTTTGCCATGGTCCAGCCCTATGTGCAGGCCGTTAAACAAGCAATCGGTTGGGAGGATTCCAACGTGGAGGTCAGGAAGTCCAAATCATACTTCCCCTTCCTTAAGCGCCAGATCTCCTTCTTCCCTCTTATGGAGGAAATCAGGGAGGTGATCGAGGAAGAATGGGGGAGGACAGACAAAAGACTTTCCACCAATCGATTGGGAAAATTATACCCTCTCTCCGAGGCAGATTCCAAAATGCTGGACGGCCCGCCGGTGGTAGATGCCGCAGTGGTAAGGCTGGCCAAGAACGTCACTTTACCCCTAGATGATTCAACCTCCTTCAAGGACCCTCTGGATAGAAGGATGGACCTTGACCTTAAGAAGGCCTATCAGATGGCAGGATATGCCTGTAAACCTGCAATAGCTCTGACATCAGTGTCCAACGCACTACGCGTCTGGACAGATAATATAGAGTCGGCAATCCAACAGGATATCCCTAAAGAAGAGATAATAAGGGCATTGGATGAGCTGAAGCTCTCAGCCGACTTCATTGGAGAAGCCGCCATCGATTCCATTCGTTGCTCCGCAAGGGCAATGCTTCACACAGTAATGGCCAAAAGGGCACTGTGGCTAAAACCATGGGCAGCGGACGTTGCCTCGAAGCAAAATTGGTGCAAGATACCTTTTGACGGTAAAGCCTTGTTCGGGGAAAAACTCGACAAAGCCATCTCTCGGGTCACCGGCGGAAAGTCAGGCCTACTTCCTCAAGACAGGCGATCTAGACGTTTCAGATCCTCTGCACCAAGGTTCCAATATTCCAAAAATAGGGACTACCGACAATCAAGACAAGGGAAAGGCTTCAGGCACAACTGGAAGAGCACACAGTCTACGAGGCAGAGGCCGGTACCTACCCCACAGGAGCCATCAAAATCTTTTTGATGCCAGGCCAGCCCAAGTGATCCCTGTGGGGGCCAGGTTGAAACAGTTCTCAAAGATTTGGGAACAAAAATGCAGGGATCCCTGGGTAGTTGCAACAGTCAAACACGGTCATTCCTGGTCCTTCCTAAACCAACCCCCCAAGGACTATTTTTCTCCGACAAGGGTGTCAAGATCTCCTCAAAAGGCGGAAGCTCTGAAGCGATTTCTTCTTTCCCTACAGGAACAACGGGCAGTAGTTCCAGTGCCTCCATCCGAGAGATTTTCAGGTTTCTATTCCACCCTGTTTCTAGTCCCCAAAAGAAACGGAGGGTGGAGACCTGTGATAGACCTAAAGAGGCTAAATCGCTACATTTTTCTGGAAAAGTTCAAGATGGAGTCTCTTCAGACGATCATTCGCGTAGTCCAACCAGGGGATTGGATGTTGTCAATAGACCTGCAAGACGCCTACTTACACATACCTATACTCCCTACGTTCCAGAAATACCTGAGATTTGCGGTGGGGCAAGTACATCTCCAATTTCGGAGCCTTCCGTTTGGCCTCTGCACGTCACCCAGAGTCTTTACAAAAACCCTGATTGCCATCATAGCACCTCTGAGAGAATTGGGGCTCCGGGTGTATCACTATCTGGACGACCTTCTACTCCTGGCGAAGAACCCAACCCAGTTATTAGAACACAGGGATATCCTGTTAACAACACTAGTGGATTTCGGTTGGAAGATAAACTACGAGAAAAGTCTTCTCTCTCCGACCCAAGAGATGGTCTATCTGGGAGCCCTGTTCAATACAATGAAAGGATCAGTGTCTCTCCCACCTCAGAAGGTATCTTCCATTATCCAACAGATGAAGAAGGTGAGCTCGAGATCCTACCTGACAGCCTCAAATTATTTGAGCCTGATAGGACGGATGTCATCATGCAGCCATATGGTCCCCTGGGCCCACTGGCATTTGAGACATTTTCAGCTGGAGTTCTTAAGAATGTGGAACAAACGATATCTATCCCAACCCATACACCTGACAACCCGGATGCTCAGGAGTCTACATTGGTGGATGAAGAGACAGTCGCTTCTGAAGTCTCGCCCGCTAGGGCATGTCGACTGGATCATAATTACTACCGATGCCAGCGCAGCTGGTTGGGGAGCACATTCCAACAAGACCTCAGTACAAGGGAGATGGTCCTTCAATGCAGCAGGCGTGGTGTCCAATGTCCTGGAGCTCAGAGCGGCCTATCTTGCACTGCTAGCCCTGGAGTTCGAGATTTCGGGCAAACCAGTTCTCCTCAGGATGGACAACAGGGCCGCGGTATCTTATGTGCACCGTCAAGGAGGAACGCGCAGCAGATCCCTCCTGAACGAGGTGGAGACCATATTCCTCTGGGCCGAAAGGAATCTGAAGGACCTGAGGGCAGTCTATCTGCCCGGCCATCTCAACTCAAGGGCAGACAGCCTTTCCCGCAGGTTCGCAGACACCAACGAGTGGTCCTTACACCCGGAAATCTTCAACTGGATAATGATCCAGTGGGGGCCCCTCGAGCTAGATCTCTTTGCGACAGCATCCAACACCAAACTTCCAAGGTTTATCTCGAGATTTCCGCACCCCCAGGCGGAGGCAACAGATGCCCTATCAGCCCCGTGGGCATGCGATCGGGCCTACGCTTTTCCCCCGCGGCCCCTCATACCGAGGTTCCTGTCAAGACTCGTGAGGGAGACATCGACGGTGATAGCGGTTCTGCCATACTGGCCAAGAAGGCCTTGGTTCCCTACGGCAATGGATCTGAGCACCAGTCCTCCAGTCAAAGTTCCAATAGTACCCCTCCTCCTGTCGCAAGGATGTCACACCCACCCAGATCCCCGCAGGCTGGACCTTCACATCTGGCAACTGAAAGGGAAAGGTTCCAATCCCTAGGGTGCTCCGACAAGGTGATCGCAACCCTGCTCAAGGCAAGAAAACCATCCACAAACAACATATGATAAAGTATGGAACAACTTCAAGACCTTCATGCTTGATAGAAACTGTGATCCAGGTTCCCCTTCGTCATCTCAAATTCTTGAGTTCCTGCAGGCAGGTCTGGACCTGGGTCTTGCATTGAGTACTTTGAAGGTACAGGTGTCAGCGATCTCAGCAGCAACCAGTAGAAGATGGGTGGAGGACCCATTGTTAATCCAATTTTTTAAGGCCGTCAGGAAGATCAGACCACCGTCTAAACAATCTTTTCCCACTTGGGACCTTACGGTCATCCTGGAGTCCTTAGCCAATCCACCCTTTGCCCCTTCGGACTCAATATCACTCTGGAACCTAACTTTAAAATTAGCCTTTCTGATAGCCATAACCTCCGGCAGGCGGGTGTCAGAGCTCCAAGCTTTGGGAGCAGATCAGGATCACATTATTTTTTACCCAGATAGAGTGGAACTTAGAACAATACGAGGGTTCATTCCCAAGGTCGCTTCATCCTTGAGCATGTCAGAACCCTGGGCACTCCCAACATTTTCTGAACAGGACTCTGTCAGTCTTCATGAATTAGACATCGCCTCCACTCTGAAATGCTATCTCCAAGCCACAGCTCCATTCCGGGCTTCCATCAGACTGTTCATAATTCCCTGGGGAAAACATAAAGGAAAGGAGGCATCAGCCAGAACGATCGCTTCATGGATCGTCAAACTCATCCACAAGGTGTACAGGACAAAGGGACTAGAGACCCCTTCAGCGGTCAGGGCGCACTCCACAAGAGCGGTCTCTGCCTCTTGGGCGGCAAGAGCGAATGTGTCGATCGAAACTATTTGTCGGGCAGCAACCTGGTCATCCCAACACACATTCCTGAAACATTACAGGGTGGACCCAGGAGCTCTCTCCTCAGTGGAGTTTGGCAGACAGGCAATCACTTCGGCCTTAGCCTCTTCTAAATAATAAATTCTTTAATAAACCTCTAAGCATTATCCCACCCGTCTCAGCTAGTTATTTGTCACAGGTATGCTGCCATGGAGGCACCAGGAAAACAGAAAATTGTTCCATACTTACCGTAATTTTCTTTTCCTGGTGCCTATCCATGGCAGCATACATTCCCACCCTCGGTATTCTATATTAACGAGAATGCGGGGGCTGTACTAACCTTTTCTTTTATAATATTCACTAGTCCTGAGGGAGGAGCCAAGGCGGAGCTTGTCACAGGTATGCTGCCATGGATAGGCACCAGGAAAAGAAAATTACGGTAAGTATGGAACAATTTTCTGTTTTTATTTTTATTTTTTGTTACACATGAATATAATAATTAAATGGAATAAGTGACCATAGGAAGTTGCAAAAGGGTGGGGGTTTTTTTTTTTTTTTTTGTCACGCAATATGGTAAACAAATACAGTAAAGATACAATGAGTGAATATGGGAAAACAGGGGAATTTTTTTTTTTTTTTTTACACATGAATATAATAATTAAATGGAATAAGTGACCATAGGAAGTTGCAAAAGGGTGGGGTTTTTTTTTTTTTATGTCACGTAATATGGTAAACAAATACAGTAAAGAGTGAATATGAGTGAATATGGGAAAACGGAGGAATTTTTTTTTTTTTTTTTTTTTTTTACACATGAATATAATAATTAAATGGAATAAGTCACCATAGGAAGTTGCAAAAGGGTGGGGTTTTTTTTTTTTATGTCACGTAATTTGGTAAACAAATACAGTAAAGAGTGAATATGAGTGAATATGGGAAAACGGGGGAATTTTATTTATTTTTTTTTTTTTTACACATGAATATAATAATTAAATGGAATAAGTGACCATAGGAAGTTGCAAAAGGGTGGAGTTTTTTTTTTTTTTTATGTCACGTAATATGGTAAACAAATACAGTAAAGATATAATGAGTGAATATGGGAAAACGGGGGAATTTATTTATTTTTTTTTTGTTACACATGAATATAATAATTAAATGGAATAAGTGACCATAGGAAGTTGCAAAAGGGTGGGGTTTTTGTTTTTTTTTTGTCACGCAATATGGTAAACAAATACAGTAAAGATATAATGAGTGAATATGGGAAAACAGGGGAATTTTTTTTTTATTTTTATTTTTTTTTACACATGAATATAATAATTAAATGGAATAAGTGACCATAGGAAGTTGCAAAAGGGTGGGTTTTTTATTTTTATTTTTTTTATTTTTTTATGTCACGTAATATGGTAAACAAATACAGTAAAGATATAATGAGTGAATATGGGAAAACGGGGGATTTTTTTTTTTTTTTTTTTTTTTTTTGTTACACATGAATATAATAATTAAATGGAATAAGTGACCATAGGAAGTTGCAAAAGGGTGGGTTTTTTTTTTTTTTTTTTTTTTACACATGAATATAATAATTAAATGGAATAAGTGACCATAGGAAGTTGCAAAAGGGTGGGTTTTTTTTTTATGTCACGTAATATGGTAAACAAATACAGTAAAGATATAATGAGTGAATATGGGAAAACGGGGGAATTTTTTTTTTTTTTTGTTTACACATGAATATAATAATTAAATGGAATAAGTGACCATAGGAAGTTGCAAAAGGGTGGGGTTTATTTTTATTTTTTGTCACGCAATATGGTAAACAAATACAGTAAAGATATAATGAGTGAATAAGGGAAAACGGGGGAATTTTTGTTTTTTTTTTAATTTTTTTTTTTTACACATGAATATAATAATTAAATGGAATAAGTGACCATAGGAAGTTGCAAAAGGGTGGAGTTTTTTTTTTTTTTATGTCACGTAATATGGTAAACAAATACAGTAAAGATATAATGAGTGAATATGGGAAAACGGGGGAATTTTTTTTTTTTTTTTTTTGTTACACATGAATATAATAATTAAATGGAATAAGTGACCATAGGAAGTTGCAAAAGGGTGGGGGTTTTTTTTCTTTTTATTTTTTTTTACACATGAATATAATAATTAAATGGAATAAGTGACCATAGGAAGTTGCAAAAGGGTGGGGTTTTTTTTTTTTTATGTCACGTAATATGGTAAACAAATACAGTAAAGAGTGAATATGGGAAAACGGGGGAATTTTTTTTTTTTTTTTTTTTTTTTTTTACACATGAATATAATAATTAAATGTAATAAGTCACCATAGGAAGTTGCAAAAGGGTGGTTTTTTTTTTTATGTCACGTAATATGGTAAACAAATACAGTAAAGATATAATGAGTGAATATGGGAAAACGGGGGAATTTTTTTTTTTTTTTTTTTTGTTACACATGAATATAATAATTAAATGGAATAAGTGACCATAGGAAGTTGCAAAAGGGTGGGTTTTTTTTTTTTTTGTCACGCAATATGGTAAACAAATACAGTAAAGATATAATGAGTGAATATGGGAAAACAGGGGAATTTCTTTTTTTTTTTTTTTTTACACATGAATATAACAATTAAATGGAATAAGTGACCATAGGAAGTTGCAAAAGGGTGGGGTTTTTTTTTTGTCACGCAATATGGTAAACAAATAGAGTAAAGATATAATGAGTGAATATGGGAAAACAGGGGAATTTTTTTTTTATTTATTTTTTTACACATGAATATAATAATTAAATGGAATAAGTGACCATAGGAAGTTGCAAAAGGGTGGGGTTTTTTTTTGTCACGCAATATGGTAAACAAATACAGTAAAGATATATTGAGTGAATATGGGAAAACAGGGGAATTTTTTTTTTTTTTTTTTTTACACATGAATATAATAATTAAATGGAATAAGTGACCATAGGAAGTTGCAAAAGGGTGGGGTTTTTTTTTTTTTATGTCACGTAATATGGTAAACAAATACAGTAAAGATATAATGAGTGAATATGGGAAAACGGGGGAATTTTTTTTTTTTTTACACATGAATATAATAATTAAATGGAATAAGTGACCATAGGAAGCTGCAAAAGGGTGGGTTTTTTTTTTTTTATGTCACGTAATATGGTAAACAAATACAGTAAAGAGTGAATATGAGTGAATATGGGAAAACGGGGGAATTTTTTTTATTTTTTTTTTATTTTTATTTTTTTACACATGAATATAATAATTAAATGGAATAAGTGACCATAGGAAGTTGCAAAAGGGTGGGTTTTTTATTTTTTATTTTTTTATTTTTTTATGTCATGTAATATGGTAAACAAATACAGTAAAGATATAATGAGTGAATATGGGAAAACGGGGGAATTTTTTTTTTTTTTTTTTGTTACACATGAATATAATAATTAAATGGAATAAGTGACCATAGGAAGTTGCAAAAGGGTGGGTTTTTTTTTTTTTTTTTTTTACACATGAATATAATAATTAAATGGAATAAGTGACCATAGGAAGTTGCAAAAGGGTGGGTTTTTTTTTATGTCACGTAATATGGTAAACAAATACAGTAAAGATATAATGAGTGAATATGGGAAAACAGGGGAATTTTTTTTTGTTACACATGAATATAATAATTAAATGGAATAAGTGACCATAGGAAGTTGCAAAAGGGTGGGGTTTTTTTTTTTTTTTTTTGTCACGCAATATGGTAAACAAATACAGTAAAGATATAATGAGTGAATATGGGAAAACAGGGGAATTTTTTTTTTTTTTTTTTACACATGAATATAATAATTAAATGGAATAAGTGACCATAGGAAGTTGCAAAAGGGTGGGGGTTTTTTTTTTGTCACGCAATATGGTAAACAAATACAGTAAAGATATAATGAGTGAATATGGGAAAACAGGGGAATTTTTTTTTTTTTTGCAAAAAAAATATGGTAAACAAATACAGTAAAGAGTGAATATGAGTGAATATGGGAAAACGGAGGAATTTTTTTTTTTTTTTTTTTTTTTACACATGAATATAATAATTAAATGGAATAAGTCACCATAGGAAGTTGCAAAAGGGTGGGTTTTTTTTTTTATGTCACGTAATATGGTAAACAAATACAGTAAAGAGTGAATATGAGTGAATATGGGAAAACGGGGGAATTTTATTTATTTTTTTTTTTTTTTACACATGAATATAATAATTAAATGGAATAAGTGACCATAGGAAGTTGCAAAACGGTGGAGTTTTTTTTTTTTTTTATGTCACGTAATATGGTAAACAAATACAGTAAAGATATAATGAGTGAATATGGGAAAACGGGGGAATTTATTTTATTTTTTTTTGTTACACATGAATATAATAATTAAATGGAATAAGTGACCATAGGAAGTTGCAAAAGGGTGGGGTTTATTTTTTGTCACGCAATATGGTAAACAAATACAGTAAAGATATAATGAGTGAATATGGGAAAACAGGGGAATTTTTTTTTTATTTTTTTTTTTGTTACACATGAATATAACAATTAAATGGAATAAGTGACCATAGGAAGTTGCAAAAGGGTGGGGGTTTATTTTTATTTTTTTTGTCACGCAATATGGTAAACAAATACATTAAAGATATAATGAGTGAATATGGGAAAACAGGGGAATTTTTTTTTTTTTTTTACACATGAATATAATAATTAAATGGAATAAGTGACCATAGGAAGTTGCAAAAGGGTGGGGTTTTTTTTTTTGTCACGCAATATGGTAAACAAATACAGTAAAGATATAATGAGTGAATATGGGAAAACAGGGGAATTTTTTTTTTTTTTGCAAAAAAAATATCGTAAACAAATACAGTAAAGAGTGAATATGAATGAATATGGGAAAACGGAGGAATTTTTTTTTTTTTTTTTTTTTTACACATGAATATAATA
Source organism: Lithobates pipiens (assembly GCF_037356315.1). Classification (NCBI taxonomy): domain Eukaryota; kingdom Metazoa; phylum Chordata; class Amphibia; order Anura; family Ranidae; genus Lithobates; species Lithobates pipiens. The sequence goes on from NW_027507764.1 coordinate 299,975,595, forward strand.
ATTAAATGGAATAAGTCACCATAGGAAGTTGCAAAAGGGTGGGTTTTTTTTTATGTCACGTAATATGGTAAACAAATACAGTAAAGAGTGAATATGAGTGAATATGGGAAAACGGGGGAATTTTATTTATTTTTTTTTTTTTTTACACATGAATATAATAATTAAATGGAATAAGTGACCATAGGAAGTTGCAAAAGGGTGGAGTTTTTTTTTTTTTTTATGTCACGTAATATGGTAAACAAATACAGTAAAGATATAATGAGTGAATATGGGAAAACGGGGGAATTTTTTTTTTTTTTTTTTGTTACACATGAATATAATAATTAAATGGAATAAGTGACCATAGGAAGTTGCAAAAGGGTGGGGTTTTTTTTTTGTCACGCAATATGGTAAACAAATACAGTAAAGATATAATGAGTGAATATGGGAAAACAGGGGAATTTTTTTTTTATTTTTATTTTTTGTTACACATGAATATAATAATTAAATGGAATAAGTGACCATAGGAAGTTGCAAAAGGGTGGGGGTTTTTTTTTTTTTTTTTGTCACGCAATATGGTAAACAAATACAGTAAAGATACAATGAGTGAATATGGGAAAACAGGGGAATTTTTTTTTTTTTTTTTTACACATGAATATAATAATTAAATGGAATAAGTGACCATAGGAAGTTGCAAAAGGGTGGGGTTTTTTTTTTTTTATGTCACGTAATATGGTAAACAAATACAGTAAAGAGTGAATATGAGTGAATATGGGAAAACGGAGGAATTTTTTTTTTTTTTTTTTTTTTTTACACATGAATATAATAATTAAATGGAATAAGTCACCATAGGAAGTTGCAAAAGGGTGGGGTTTTTTTTTTTTATGTCACGTAATTTGGTAAACAAATACAGTAAAGAGTGAATATGAGTGAATATGGGAAAACGGGGGAATTTTATTTATTTTTTTTTTTTTTACACATGAATATAATAATTAAATGGAATAAGTGACCATAGGAAGTTGCAAAAGGGTGGAGTTTTTTTTTTTTTTTATGTCACGTAATATGGTAAACAAATACAGTAAAGATATAATGAGTGAATATGGGAAAACGGGGGAATTTATTTTTTTTTTTTTTGTTACACATGAATATAATAATTAAATGGAATAAGTGACCATAGGAAGTTGCAAAAGGGTGGGGTTTTTGTTTTTTTTTTGTCACGCAATATGGTAAACAAATACAGTAAAGATATAATGAGTGAATATGGGAAAACAGGGGAATTTTTTTTTTATTTTTATTTTTTTTTACACATGAATATAATAATTAAATGGAATAAGTGACCATAGGAAGTTGCAAAAGGGTGGGTTTTTTATTTTTATTTTTTTTATTTTTTTATGTCACGTAATATGGTAAACAAATACAGTAAAGATATAATGAGTGAATATGGGAAAACGGGGGATTTTTTTTTTTTTTTTTTTTTTTTTTGTTACACATGAATATAATAATTAAATGGAATAAGTGACCATAGGAAGTTGCAAAAGGGTGGGTTTTTTTTTTTTTTTTTTTTTTTACACATGAATATAATAATTAAATGGAATAAGTGACCATAGGAAGTTGCAAAAGGGTGGGGTTTATTTTTATTTTTTGTCACGCAATATGGTAAACAAATACAGTAAAGATATAATGAGTGAATATGGGAAAACGGGGGAATTTTTGTTTTTTTTTTAATTTTTTTTTTTTACACATGAATATAATAATTAAATGGAATAAGTGACCATAGGAAGTTGCAAAAGGGTGGAGTTTTTTTTTTTTTATGTCACGTAATATGGTAAACAAATACAGTAAAGATATAATGAGTGAATATGGGAAAACGGGGGAATTTTTTTTTTTTTTTTTTTGTTACACATGAATATAATAATTAAATGGAATAAGTGACCATAGGAAGTTGCAAAAGGGTGGGGGTTTTTTTTCTTTTTATTTTTTTTTACACATGAATATAATAATTAAATGGAATAAGTGACCATAGGAAGTTGCAAAAGGGTGGGGTTTTTTTTTTTTATGTCACGTAATATGGTAAACAAATACAGTAAAGAGTGAATATGAGTGAATATGGGAAAACGGGGGAATTTTTTTTTTTTTTTTTTTTTTTTACACATGAATATAATAATTAAATGGAATAAGTGACCATAGGAAGTTGCAAAAGGGTGGGGTTTATTTATTTATTTTTTTTTTTTTATGTCACGTAATATGGTAAACAAATACAGTAAAGATATAATGAGTGAATATGGGAAAACGGGGGATTTTTTTTTTTATTTTTTTTTTTTTTGTTACACATGAATATAATAATTAAATGGAATAAGTGACCATAGGAAGTTGCAAAAGGGTGGGGTTTTTATTTTATTTTTTTTGTCACGCAATATGGTAAACAAATACAGTAAAGATATAATGAGTGAATATGGGAAAACAGGGGAATTTTTTTTTTTTTTTTTTTTTTTTACACATGAATATAATAATTAAATGGAATAAGTGACCATAGGAAGTTGCAAAAGGGTGGGTTTTTTTTTTTGTCACGCAATATGGTAAACAAATACAGTAAAGATATAATGAGTGAATATGGGAAAACAGGGGAATTTTTTTTTTTTTTTTTTTTGTTACACATGAATATAATAATTAAATGGAATAAGTGACCATAGGAAGTTGCAAAAGGGTGGGGTTTTTTTTTTGTCACGCAATATGGTAAACAAATACAGTAAAGATATAATGAGTGAATATGGGAAAACAGGGGAATTTTTTTTTTTTTTTTTTTTACACATGAATATAATAATTAAATGGAATAAGAGACCATAGGAAGTTGCAAAAGGGTGGGGTTTTTTTTTTTTTTTTCACGAATTAGGGCAAACAAGTACAGTAAAGATACAATGAGTGAATATGGGAAAATGGGGGAAATTTTTTTTAACACGAGTATAATTATTAAATGGAATAAATGATTGTAGGAAGTTGCAAAAGGGTGGGGCGTTTGGGGTTTTTTTTTTTTTTTTTCCCTCTCTCTCCTTCTTCTTCATAAATATGTGTTTAATGAGGGGAGGTGGGATGGATTTATAGGGAAGGGAAAAAGGAAAAAAGAAAAGAATTAGATATAACACTATTAATAAATGTAGGTAATAAATGTAACTTGTGTTTTTTTTTAATTTTTTTATTTTATCCTTTCCCTCTCTCCCCATGACCCATCCGAATGTCCTCCTTGTATCCTATTTTTCCCGACTATGACGGAGGCTCCGGGGAAGGAAAAATAATTTATTTATTTATTTATTTATTTTTTTTTATCTTTCCTTTCTGGGGTCACGGATAAGAAGGGAAAAAACGAAGAAGCCTAATGATATGTAATAAGGTATGAGCTTTCAACACTAGAAGTAATAAAGATAAGAAAAGATAGGCAGCAATGGAAAAACTGACGAATAGCCAATCCAAACCAGCGGTTCCGACTGCCTCCCTCTTAATAGGGACCTTACTGGTTAAGTAAGTTAGACTTTTTTTTAAGTCTCTATAGAGTAGTGTAAGTGTAGGAAAGAGTGGAGTAAGTGGTGAGTCGATTAGTAGAGGTGTTAGGACTGAGTGTAAGTAACGTGTAATTTAAATTTTTATTTTTTTTTCTTTTTCTTCGCTCTTCTTCCGCTACCTTGTGAGATCCCCCGTAGATTAAGGAATAACTCATCCCCTCCTGGAATTTTAACATGGAGGGGTTAAAAATCTGCTCTTTTAACGCAAGAGGCCTTAACTCTCCCTCAAAAAGAAGTCAAATTCTAAACTTCTTCCATAAACGAAAGGTAAATATAGTCCTTTTTCAGGAAATGCATTTTCGTTCAGAGCATATTCCGAAATTAACTAATAAGTACTATGTTAATTGGATTCATGATACATTTCCATATTCCAAGTCAAGAGGGGTATCAATAGCGTTCCATAGAGATACGTTGTATCAAATAGTTCAGGAGCACAAAGGGAAAGATGGAAGATCTTTGGTTGTAAAGGTAAAATTATTTGGCAAGATGTTTACAATCGTTAATCTCTATTTACCAAACTATGAACAAATTGAGACAGGGATAAAAATTTTAAGGAACGTAATGGATAGCGCAGAAGGAACAACAGTAATTGGTGGAGATTTAAATTTCATAATGGATATGAAAATAGATACTACTAATACCCATCCCCAGAGGAGAAATAAACAACTAAAAGAATTTAAAGAATTACTAGATGAATATCAACTGATTGATATATGGAGAGGACAACACCTAAAAGAAAAGAACTATACATATCATTCTAATATTCATGATTCCTATCATAGAATAGACTACTTTTTCCTGAATCAATCTGGATTATTGATGACTCCAACAACAGATATAGGAGGATTTTTATGGTCAGATCATGCACCAATATATCTGGACTTAAAAATAATGGAAAATAAAAAAACAAGAGGGATGTGGAGCCTTAACGATAATTTACTTAAAGATAGAAAGTGTGAGGAAGACATACAGCGAGCGATAAAGGAATTCCAGTTAATTCATGATAGAGATAGCACCTCATCTCCTATACAATGTGAAACATTAAAATGTGTATTGAGGGGACTGTTCATCAAGCACGGATGTAGGATAAAAAGGGAAAAAGAACAAAAAAAAGATCAATTATTGTTGGAAATCGGGATATTGGAAGGAAAACATAAACAGAGTTTAAAGTCAGATGATAACATACTTTTAAAAGACAAAAGAATTGAACTGCAGGCCGTGCTTGATGAAGAGTCCCTTCCTATGAGAGATAAGAATAGAACACAATGGTACTATTATGGTAATAAAACGGGAAAACTACTTGCAAGAACATTAAGAGGACAACAAACCACGACATCTATAGTAAAGATCTTAAAAGTAAACGGGGAAATAACATATGATCCAACCGAAATTGTAAAAACATTTCAAGAATACTATGATAAATTATATAATATAGAACTACAACAGGAAAATAAAAAAGAGGAAAGGGCGGAAAAAATTAGAAAATACATTAACGAAACAGCGTTACCAAGATTTCCTAGAGAAATAATTGAGAAAATGGAAGAAGAAATTACAACAGAGGAGATCCAACAGGCAATTGCCGAACTGGCCCTGGGAAAGAGCCCAGGACCAGACGGTTATACAGCAAGGTTCTATAAACGGTTCCAAGATCTAATCATACCTATACTTAAAAAAACATATAACTCTATAACGAAAACGCAGACCTTCGCACCACAGAGTACAGAAGCTCACATTATACTAATCCCAAAACCAGAAAAAGATCACACATTAAGTAAAAACTTCCGCCCTATTTCACTAATAAACATAGATATTAGATTATATTCAAAAATTATTTCTAACAGATTAACCCCCATTTTGCCAGAACATATAAAGCTGGACCAAACGGGTTTTACAAAGGGGCGGGAAACTAGGGATAATATAATGAAGACCTGTACTCTGTTGGAATATGCCCAGAGGGCCGCCATCCCGGCCTGTTTATTAACTATAGACGCTGAGAAAGCTTTTGATAGGGTGGGATGGCGGTTCTTAGAGGAGGCACTAATACAGTTAGGATTAGGCCCAAAAATGTTAGGTTGGATTATGGCATTATATGCCAATTCAAGAGCCAAGGTAAGAATAAACGGAATACTTTCAGAATACATAAAGATATCAAATGGCACCCGTCAAGGCTGCCCCTTATCCCCTTTACTGTATATAATAGTGATGGAACATCTAATTAACGCAATTCGGAAAAATAAAGATATACAAGGGATCAAAATCAAGGATAAAGATTATAAATTGGCAGTATATGCGGACGATCTATTATTGTATATAACAAACCCAATCATAACAATTCCTAATATAATAAAAGAATTAGATCGATTTGGGGAATTAAGCAATTTTAAGGTAAACTATGAGAAATCAGAAATGATGAACATCACAATAAAAGAAGAAACACAGATACTCTTGCAAGGAGATTTTCCGTTTAGATGGCAAAAAGAGGCAATCAAGTACTTGGGAGTTATGATTCCGAAGGATTTGAAACAGATACAAGAATTAAACCATAATACGATTATACGTAAAATAATAAAACAAATGCAAAAATACGAAAAAATAACATATTCATGGCTGGGTAGAATAAATATAGTAAAAATGGAGATACTGCCAAAGATATTATATGTATTCCAAACGTTACCTATTGTTCCATCTAGGAAGATAATGATAGATTTAAGGAAAGCTATAAGTAGCTTTGTATGGGCAAAAAAAAACTGCCGAATAAAAAGAGAAACATTAACCAGAACAAAAAGAAGATGGAGGGCTGGCATTGCCCGATTTTGTAAAATATATGCAAGCTGCATCATTGGTTAGAATTATAAATTGGCAACACGATAAAAAAACAAAACAATGGGTAACGTTGGAAGAGGTAATTACGGGAGTACAACTTAAATTTTTACCTTGGATAAAACCTGAACTAAGAACAAAAAAAAAGGAAATGCCAATTTTCGTGAGAACTACTAAATTTGGGACGCAATGATGAAAAAGGGAAAGCTATCCTCCAGAACTGGACCTTTGACTCCATTGATGTCCAACCCAGAATTTAAGCCAGCTTTGGAAGGGGTAAGATATTTAAATTGGAACAAGATGGAGAATGTAAGACTAGTACAGATTCTGGTGGATGGAAAAATGCCAAGTTTAATCGATCTTGGATTGGAAGTTAAAAATGACTGGTTGCAGCATTATCAATTAGAAAAATTTATTGAGTTAAATAAAAATGTAATAATTAGACCATTAACTAAATTTGAACAGATAATATTAAAGGAGCAAAACCATAAGAATAAGCTATCTAAAATATATGAATTGCTGCTACCCACGGGGGACATTAGAGATCTAATAGAAATTAGAAAATGGGAGGAAGAATTAGGAGAGACAATTACAGAAAAAGAATGGAAAAAAGTTTTAGGGACAATACATAAAACCTCAACGGCATTAAAACATCAAGAAAGAAATTATAAAGTGGCACTGAGATGGTACTGGAGTCCAGTTGCACTAAAAATAGTTAATAAAGGAAATACAGATAAGTGCTGGAGGTGTGGGATAGAAAAAGGAACACTGGAACATATTTGGTATAGATGTAAAAAAGTGAGAAATTTCTGGTTAAAAATTTTTGAGATATACCAAAAAGTGACTGGAAAAGAATTAATCCCAGATGTAAAGGTAGCATTATTTTCTCTTACGACAGATACACTGGATAGTATGAAAAATGGGATAATTCAACATATGACAACAGCAGCTAGAACAATAATAGCACGTAAATGGAAAGAAACAACTAGTCCAATAATATCAGAATGGATATGCGAAATGAACGAGATGTGTTTTATGGAAAAACAAATAAGAGAAGAAGGCTATGTAAAAAGCCAGATACCAATGGAGTGGAAGAAATGGGAAGAGTTTCGGTCCTCAAAAGGAATGGTAGAATATTTATAATTTAAAGAAAGGGGGGGGGAGGGAGAGGAGGGGGGAAGGGAGGGAGAGAAGGGGGTTTGTCGTTTCCTTCTTTTTTTTTTTTTTTTTTGTTAAATGAAGAGTAAAATGATTGTGTTTTATGTATGATGTTGTATGATGATGTTGTAAATGGATATGTATGGTTTATGTTTATAATAAAAATAATAAAGAGAAGATTTGAAACAAAAAACATTAACAAAAAATATGGAGATTTGGTCACAACATATTGCTATACAGTGCTTAAGCCCACTTACGGCGACAAAGTACCCCATGGTTAGTGGGTCCTACATTTTCCATAGAATGGGAGATCCTGCTTCTCTGAACCATGGGAGCCATACACTCCTCTATATGAGAGAACTAAAGGACTCCACCTATGACACAGGTAGACACTAATGAGAGGCACTGATAAGGGAGTGGGGTGCTCCTGCCCAAAAGGATTTGGTCAGAATCCATACAATAGACAAACAAGATCCTATTGGCTACCTGTATCACGTGACTTCTGGTGACTTCCGGTTTCCAATGTTTGCGTTCCAAGCTGGAGCACACTTTCGGTTCCGACTTCCGGTTCATGTCTGACAGGTGGGACGCTCGCCTGCCGTCTCTATTGGGTATTCCGGATTCACCCTGAGACGCTACGGCCACACCACCAGCCCTCCTACAAGCGAATGCTGTATATTACATATAGCCAGCCCCTAACTTTGGAAAGTAACCTGGTCCACCGAAGCACCTTGTCCTTTAAATTACATCTGACACACTTGATACGCCTGTATTAATCCTATGTTTATGAATAGCCTTTTGGTTCAGCTTTTAATTTTATTAAATGGTGAATTTTAATGCTGCACTTAGTCTGATTCACAACTGGATTCTCACTGCTACCGGATAGACCTCCTCTCACTAGGCCTAGCAACAGTATTCAGATAAAGCGAAGCCTCTGCCACAGACTTGCATATAGAGCACTTGTAGTAAAGTCTCTGCCACGGAATTGTTGTAGAACACTTGTAGTAAAGTCTCTGCCACAGACTTGTTGTAGAACACTTGTAGTAAAGTCTCTGCCAAAGACTTGTAGAACACTTGTAGTAAAATTTCTGCCACAGACTTGTTGTAGAACACTTGTAGTAAAGTCTCTGCCACAGACTTGTGGTAGAACACTTGTAGTAAACTGGAGGATGTAGATAAATTTAGAGAGCCCTCATATGGTACCAGTATCTTGCAGCTGGTCTGGCGATACCGTACGAGTGTAGATTCACTTGGAGTCTTTCAACTAAGCCTCCAGGCTCTTTCTGAGAAGCCAGACTTCCGTGTGGCCTTTTCCTGAAGAGTCCCCCCTGGTGGCTTCCTCTGTTGCTGGGCCTCTCCACAAATGCGATGGCACCGGACCACCTCCGAATCCTCCCTCCAGTTACATTGCCTCGGGCCAGCCAGCCAGCCCCGAGACTTGGATGGATCCGCACCCCAGGCCACGAGAGCCATGGGGGCTGGTCAGGAGGACCAGGACCAAACAGACAGAAAGCTCTTCTGGACCAGAACCCAGAAGCACATGACCTTATGTACCCTCTCCCAGAATGCACAGCAGGATGACACTCCCACTGGGCTGGCTCCAAGAAAAAGTGGCACCCAATGCACCCAGCTGAACTACGTTCTCACACCTGCCAGAGATGACAGCGCCACTTATGGCCAAGCAGAACACAGTGCAATCCAGCTAGACTGGTACTGAAACCATAATTTGGCATCATTAAACCCAAAACCAAACTGCAATTCTAGGAACTTTAAATAGAGAAAAACATAGCGCATGCTCTTCAGGAGCCGGCGCTACATAACGCATGAATGAAAAGTTTGTTAAGAAGTGGAGCATGCCAGCTGTATATACAGCAGTCTATTCCTTAAACAAGAACTTGACTTGTCTGGTAGATAATGCACAGGGTTTGAAAGACCCTGTTGAAAATAAATTGGAGTCATTATTAAAGGCTTCCTTTTCTTTGGCCAGTTCAGCTATTCAGCCAGCTGTTGCAGCAATAGGTATCTGCCAGTCCATAAAGGATCAGGTCAGATGACCTGACAGGACTAATCAGGAGGATGATCTGCCTGAAAATAAGGCAGATATTCCTCGAACACTGTGTTCTGCTGTTGATGCCTTAAAACAGGGCACTAGGCTTGGGGGCAAGCCGCAAGGCCAGGGCCAGAAGAAGCCCTGGGTCCAAAATTCTTCTAAACCCAGCACCAAGCTCTCCTTTTGAGGGAACGCCACCACTCCATCGGGTGGGGGGGGGGGGGGGGGGGGGGAAGGCTGCTGCACTTTGCAGACATTTGGAGAACAATAGTTCAGGACGAGTGGGTCACCTCAACAATGGTATATCCTGCGGTTACAAGCTGGAGTTGCAGGGGGTTCTCCCCTCAGAGGTTTTTAAGATCCAGCATTCCCTCTGAACCTCCAAAAAGAGACTTATTGCTTCAGGCACTACATCATTTAGTGCATCAAGGAGTGATTGTAGAGGTTCCTGTACCCAAAAGGGGCACAGGGTTTTACTTAAACCTATTTACCTATTTTTCAAAAACGAGGACACAAGGCCCATTTTGGACCTAAGATCCAGTATCTACTGATCCAGTTCTTTCGGATGGAGTCTGTCCGCTCAGTATTCGCTTTACTCCAGATGGGAGACTTTATAGCCTCCATCAATATAAGGGACGTGTATTTACACGTACCTATCTATCAGCAGCAGCGCACAGGGTGAAGGAAGTTGTGAGGAACTTGGTTCCTCTTGGTTCCTATATAAGGACCAGTAAAAGCAAGACTATGATCCACGCTTTTACGGAAGGCCCCCCTGAACCCAACACAGTGGCTGGAGGGGATTGTACCCATGTTGAAGCAAAAATGATACCCCGTTACATTCAGCAGGCTGTACCACTATAGGTATCAGCAATAGGTATCTGCCAGTCCATAAAGGATCAGGTCAGATGACCTGACAGGACTAATCAGGAGGATGATCTGCCTGAAAATAAGGCAGATATTCCTCGAACACTGTGTTCTGCTGTTGATGCCTTAAAACAGGGCACTAGGCTTGGGGGCAAGCCGCAAGGCCAGGGCCAGAAGAAGCCCTGGGTCCAAAATTCTTCTAAACCCAGCACCAAGCTCTCCTTTTGAGGGAACGCCACCACTCCATCGGGTGGGGGGGGGGGGGGGGGGAAGGCTGCTGCACTTTGCAGACATTTGGAGAACAATAGTTCAGGACGAGTGGGTCACCTCAACAATGGTATATCCTGCGGTTACAAGCTGGAGTTGCAGGGGGTTCTCCCCTCAGAGGTTTTTAAGATCCAGCATTCCCTCTGAACCTCCAAAAAGAGACTTATTGCTTCAGGCACTACATCATTTAGTGCATCAAGGAGTGATTGTAGAGGTTCCTGTACCCAAAAGGGGCACAGGGTTTTACTTAAACCTATTTACCTATTTTTCAAAAACGAGGACACAAGGCCCATTTTGGACCTAAGATCCAGTATCTACTGATCCAGTTCTTTCGGATGGAGTCTGTCCGCTCAGTATTCGCTTTACTCCAGATGGGAGACTTTATAGCCTCCATCAATATAAGGGACGTGTATTTACACGTACCTATCTATCAGCAGCAGCGCACAGGGTGAAGGAAGTTGTGAGGAACTTGGTTCCTCTTGGTTCCTATATAAGGACCAGTAAAAACAAGACTATGATCCACGCTTTTACGGAAGGCCCCCCTGAACCCAACACAGTGGCTGGAGGGGATTGTACCCATGTTGAAGCAAAAATGATACCCCGTTACATTCAGCAGGCTGTACCACTATGGAAAGTGGCCCATTCAAGTAAATGCAGTTGTAGCACAGTGGCGCAGGCTTTCTAGGACTTAAAAAAGACAGTGAAGAGGTGATATATCACCTCCCTGCTGCCTGTCAACCACCCTCTCAAATACAATCTACTACGTGTAGGTAGGTGTAGTCTGTGCTTCCCACAGCATATGTCGCTTGACCGAAGCAGCAGCGCAGAAGGGGAAGGAAGTGTGGGGAACTTGGTTCCTCTATGGCTTCCTGCAGTCACAGGGAAACTGCTGTCCAATTGGAGTCTGGCACCCCATTTGAATCCAGCTGCCATCTTGGGTCCAACAGAGTCTGTTTAAGACTCCAGCTCCTGAGTTTTATGCGAGTGGCTAGCATAGGGACAGGATCCCCGTCTGGCAGGGAAAGTGTTTAGAGGAAGGGAAAGGTTCCAGAGCAGTAGGTACATTGCAGGGAATATATTTACCTTTTCCCTGGAAGCCTCCCGTTTGGGTGTGGACCAGCCAGGCCACAGTTGGCTCCTCTTGTAGACGCTGTCAGCTGTCAACTGATCGTGTGTGAGGAGGAGATTGCGGTAACATCTCGTTACCGCTCAGTGTACACACCAATCACACTGATTACCCCCCCAATAAAGAGGACCTGTCATCACCCATCAAAGTACCTGTCATCAACCATCATAGCCCATCTGAGTACCTGTCAGCCCATCTGAGTACCCGAGTACCCGTCAGCCCATCTGAGTACCCAAGTACCTGTCAGCCCATCTGAGTACCCAAGTACCTGAGTACCTGTCCCAGCCCATCTGAGTACCCGAGTACCTGTCAGCCCATCTGTGTACCTGAGTACCTGTCAGCCCATCTGAGTACCCGAGTACCTGAGTACCTGTCAGCCCATCTGAGTACCCGAGTACCTGTCACAGCCCATCTGAGTACCTGAGTACCTGTCACAGTTCATCTCAGTATCCGAGTACCTGAGCACCTGTCAGCCCATCTGAGTACCCGAGTACCTGTCCCAGCCCACCTGAGTACCTGTCCCAGCCCATCTGAGTACCTGTTCCAGCCCATCTGAGTACCCGACTACCTGTCACAGCCCATCTGAGTACCCGAGTACCTGAGTACCTGTCACAACCCATCTGAGTACCCGAGTACCTGAGTACCTGTCACAGGCCATCTGAGTACCTGTCACAGCCCATCTGAGTACCTGAGTACCTGAGTACCTTTCACAACTCATCTGAGTACCCGAGTACCTGAGTACCTGTCTCAGCCCATCTGAGTACCTGTCACAGCCCATCTGAGTACCTGAGTACCTGTCACAGCCCATCTGAGTACCTGAGTACCTGTCACAGTCCATCTGAGTACCTGTCACAGTCCATCTGAGTACCCGAGTACCTGTCACAGTTCATCTGAGTACCCGAATGCCTGTCGCCAGCCCGGAGTACCCAAGTACCTGTCACCAGCCCGGAGTACCTAAGTACCTGTCACCAGCCCGTCAGTGTACCCAAGTACTTGTCACCAGCCCATCGGAGTACCCGAGTACCTGTCACCAGCCCGTCGGAGTACCCGAGTACCTGTCACCAGCCCGGAGTACCCAAGTACCTGTCACCAGCCCGGAGTACCCAAGTACCTGTCACGAGCCCGTCGGTGTACCCAAGTACCTGTCACCAGCCCATCGGGGTACCCGAGTACCTGTCACCAGCCCGTCGGAGTACCCGAGTACCTGTCACCAGCCCGTTGGAGTAACAGAGTACCTGTCACCAGCCCGTCGGAGTAACAGAGTACCTATTTGCAGCCCATGCCTCATAGAATACACATTGGGGTGTTTGCTTTCCAAAATTGGGTCATTTTGTGGGTAATTCTATTGTCCTGGTGCTCCAGGACCTTCAAAAGTGTGATAGGTAGGAACAAAATGAGATGTGTAATTTATGCGCCTAGAACGCCTGAAGGTACCACTTCCATGTTGGACCTCTGTATATGGCCCGGCTGTGTAAAAGTCTCACACATATGGTATCGCCATACTCGAGAGGAGTAGCAGAATGTGTTTTGGGGTGTAATTTTTGCTATATACATGCTATGTGTTAGAAATATCTTATAAATGGACAACTTTGTAAAAAAAAAAAAAGATTTTAATTTTCTTTCCACGTTTTCTGAAGACTTGTGTAAAAAAATTAACCGCTCAAAAGACTCATAATGCTTCATAGAATATACTTTGGGGTGTTTGTTTTCCAGAATGGATTCATTTCATGGGTAATTCCATTGTCCTGGTGCTCCAGGGCCTTCACAAATGTAATAGGTTGTTAGGAAATTAGAGGTGTCATTTATGCTCCTAGAACAACTAACGGCGCTCCCTGCATGTTGGGCCTTTGTATGTGGACATGCTGTGTAAAAGTCCCACACATGTGGTATCGCCATACTCGGGATGAGTAGCGGAATGTAGTTTGGGGTGTAATTTTTGCTATGTACATGCTTTGAGTTAGAAATATCTTATAAACTGACCACTTTGTGTAAAAAAAAATATGTTTTCATTTTCTTTCCACGTTTTCCGAAGACTTGTGGAAAAAAATTAACTTTTCAAAAAAGACTCATTATGCCTCATAGAATATACGTTGGGGTGTTTGCTTTCCAAAATGGGGTCATTTTGTGGGTAATTCTGCTGTCCCCGTGCTCCAGGGCCTTCACAAATGTAATAGGTCGTTAGGAAATTAGAGGTGTAATTTATGCTCCTAGAACCCCTGACGGTGCTCTCTGCATTTTGGACTTCTCTGTGTGGCCAGCCTGTGTAAAAGTCCCACACATGTGGTATCGCCATACTCGGGAAGAGTTGCAGAATGTATTTTGGGGTGTAATTGGAAGTATGCATATGCTGTGTATGAGAAATAACTTGTTATTTTGACAATTTTGTAAAAAACAAAAAACAAAAAAAAACATTCTTCTTTTTCCCAAGAATTGTGGGAAAATATTACAACTTCAAAAAACTCACCATGCCTCTTACTAAATAACTTGGACTGTCTACTTTTCAAAAAGGGGTCATTTGGGGGGTATTTGTACTTTCCTGACATTTCAGAGCCTCAAGAAATGAGATAGGCCGTCAGTACATCAGGTGTGATCAGATGTGGTCAGTTTTCAATGATTTGCACCATAGCTTGTAGACTCTATAACTTTCAAAGAGACTAAATAATATCCACTAATTTGGTTTATTTTTACCAAAGAGATATAGCCGTATAAATTTTGGCCCAAATTTATGAACAAAAATGATTTGCAAAATTTTATCATAGAAACTAAAAAAAAAATCTTTTTTTTCACTTATGCCACAAAAAATAAAAAACCTAGTGCTGATTAAATACCAGAAAGCTCTATTTGTATAAAAAAAAATGATAAAAATTTTGTTTGGGCACAGTGTTGCATGACTGAGTAACTGGCATTCAAAGTATGAGAGTGCTGAAAGCTAAAAATTGGTCTGGTAAGGAAGCTGTATAAATGCCCTGTATTGAAGTGGTTAACAAGAGGTGGAAATAGATACCTAAACAAAGAATTTCTCCTGCGCTCGTAAAGGCGTTGTTAGTATAGAGTGGTAGTACTTTCGAAGGAAGGGAATTAAAACATGATCATGCGTGTCCCGCTACCTAAACGGACCAGGGGTGGTCCGAAGAGAGCCAGGTGAAGGAAAGAGGTGGAAGGCGCGTGATCTAACACTTTGATCAAAATAATACAGTTTATTCATATATAAAAATGATAAATGCATATAAAAAGTATTTATGTATTCATAAAAACTGGGTTACAAAATATACACAATAAAATTTAGAAATTAGACATGCCCATACAAAGGCAAGTGCTCAAAGTTGGACTGGCGTGTTTCGAGGGGTCCCCTCTTCATCAGAGCCTTGAAGAACAACAACAAAAGTCTGTGCAATATGGTAGACCAACATAAAAAGGAGTGGCTAGTTGGGAGATGTATCACATGGTAAGTGATGGATTCTCCTTAGCTCTAGAGCTGTCCACATCAAAAGCGCTCTATATAGCATAGAGAAATGTGGTTTGTATGTTTTTTATATATATATAGGGATTCCATATATGTCTGTCGGTTGTGCCTGCATCTGAGTTTGTAGTGATGTTGCAGACTGCAAGCATCAGTTCAAGAACATGAGGCAGTTACTTCTGTGTGGGTTCTATATACCTCTTATCAGAGAGTTGCCTTGCCCTGTGAAAAAGATTGTAGCTGTCTCCATCTGTGTGAGACATCAGCCCTGATCCTTTTTGTGAAGCTCTTGTGAACGCCATGCCAAAGACGGTTAAGGCAGTAAAAAAAAATAGTGGTCACACAAAATATTGACACTTTGGGCCCAATTTGGACATTTTCACTTAGGGGGTGTACTCACTTTTGTTGCCAGCAGTTTAGACATTAATGGCTGTGTGTTGAGTTATTTTGAGGGGGGCAGCAAATTTACACAGTTATACAAGCTGTACACTCCTTTCTTTACATTGTAGCAAAGTGTCATTTCTTCAGTGTTGTCACATGAAAAGATATAATAAAATATTTACAAAAAATGTGAGGGGTGTACTCACGTTTGTGACATACTGTATATAGAGAGATGACTGCACTCTACTGTGTTGTAAATAGGGATGGCCGAACTGTTCGCCCGGCGGTTGGTTCGCGGCGAATTTCGGCTGTTCGCGGTCCGCCCGATCAGCGGACTATTGCCGCTGTTCGCCCGGCGGACTTACGTGTTTACTGTGTAAAAGAACTTTGACCTATGATAACACATCCATCATGTGGTACAGGACAGCCAATTGAGACATTACAGCACATGGACACTTGGACATTCCCCCTAACTTATAAATAGACCCGATCCGGCGGCCATTTTACATTCTTTCTACTGTCACTAGAGGTTGCTGTGTGGAGCAGGGAGAGACTGCAGTGACCCAAATCGCTAGCTATTAGGTCCACAAAAGTCCTTTTAACCACTTCCCACCCGGCCTACTCCTGATAGGACGTTCAGGAACGTCCTTCAGAAGTAGCGGGATCGCACGCGCTTGTGCCCGCGCAGCGGCGCGATCCCGATGGGCTCGTGTCACCCGGACACGGCACATCTCAGATCGGCAGGAGGGCTCTGTGATTGGCCCTCCTGATCACATGACGGCCGTGTCCAATCACGGCCGTCATGTGATGTAAACAAACAGCCGGTTGCTAGGCAATCGGCTCTCCTCTCCTCACACGGAAGTCATCGCTGAGGAGAGGAGAGTAGAACGCTGCAGCCGGCTGATGATCAGTGAGTATGAGCTGTTTTTTACAGCTTTTTACTCACTGATCATCAGTCTAGTGTCAACACACAACACACCACACAGTACAAACACAGTCCCCACATATGTCCCCAAAACACACATGTCCCCAAAACATACATGTCCCCAAATAATAAAAACACATGTCCCTAATAATAAAAACATGTCCCTCACATATGTCCCACTAAAATCACATGTCCCAATGATTATCTGCACACATGTACGTGATCACCTGCACACATATGTACATGATCATTTGCGTACATATGTCCCTGATCACACAAACCAATTATTATACACTTAACGGAATTTTTTTTACCAAAAACATGTAGCAGAATACATTTTGGCTTAAATTTATGACAAAATTTGATTTTATTGGATTTCTTTTCAAATAGAAAAAAGAAAATATTGTTTTTTTTCCACATTTCCGCTTTTTTTGCGCTTATATCGCAAAAAATAAAAAACGGAGTTGTGAATAAATAACACCAAAATAAAGCTCTATTTGTGCGAACAAAATGATAACAATTTCATTTGGGTACAGTGTAGCATGACCGCGCAATTGTCATTGAAAGCGCTAGAGCGATGAAAGCTGAAAATTGGGCTGGGAAGGAAGGGGGTGAAAGTGCCCTGTATTGTAGTGGTTAAGGACTGGTATGGTGTAGATGTAGTTCAGGATATAGGTTTGAGGCACTGCTATTCAAGTCGTTGTTGCAGCAGATTGTCTTTTGTCAGTGCTGAGAGAGGGACAGACAGGACGCTGTGTGTTGCAGAGAGGGACAGTCAGTTTAATCATTAGCTGTTACTATTAGGTCCACAAAAGTCCTTTTCAGGACTGGTATGATGTAGTAGTACAGGATATAGTTTTGAGTGCAGTGATATTCAAGTTATTGTTGCAGCAGCCTGTGTTTTGTCAGTGTAAATAGGGACAGACAGGAAGCTGTGTGTAGCAGTGAGGGACAGTAAGTTTAATCATTAGCTGTTACTATTAGGTCCACAAAGGTCCTTTTCAGGACTGTTATTGTAATAGGGTTGTACACGTATAATATTCTTTCTTCCAAATATAGAAAGAATATTATACTTGACTGCTGCCCTTCTGCTGCAGTAGTCCTTTATGAGTATAGGGACTGAGGTACAATCTGCTAATCACAACCTACTAGTTCCACAAAGGTCCTTCTAAGGACTGGTAAGGTATAGCGTAGTACAGTGTATAGGGTTGAGTGAGGTACAGTCTGCTAATCCTTAAGGACTGGTATAGGTCCACAATATATAGGGTTGAGGTGCACTACTGCTGACTGCTGCCCTATTCTGCAGCAGTCCTTTATCAGTATAGGGACTGAGGTACAGTCTGCTAATCACAACCTACTAGTTCCACAAAGGTCCTTATAAGGACTGGTAAGGTATAGTGTACTACAGTATATAGGGTTGAGTGAGGTACAGTCTGCTAATCACAACCTACTAGTTCCACAAAGGTCCTTCTAAGGACTGGTAAGGTATAGAGTACTACAGTATATAGGGTTGAGTGAGGTACAGTCTGCTAATCCTTAAGGACTGGTATAGGTCCACAATATATAGGGTTGAGGTGCACTACTGCTGACTGCTGCCCTTCTGCTGCAGTAGTCCTTTATCAGTAAAGGGACTGAGGTACAGTCTGCTAATCACAACCTACTAGTTCCACAAAGGTCCTTAAGGACTAGTATAGGTGTACTATTTGGTGTCCAGTATATAGTTATGTAATACACGTATAAAATACTTGCACATATAGAAAGCATAGTATAGTGCGTTTCCACTGTGCAGCATTGTGACTGCTGAGAGGTTCTGCAGCAATACTACAAAGAGTGACAAACGCAATCCAAAATAAAGTATTGTAACTGGTGTGATAGACCAGTGGCCCCCAAAAACAACAGATTGAAGCGGGGTGTTATATACCTTCTTCCACATACATACTGCACTTCTGTAGAGAGTTTTGTCACAGGGTCATTTAAAAAATGACAGGCAGAGGAAGAGGCAGGCCCTTCCGCAGGGGTGGTAGGGGTAGGGCAGGAGCAACAGGCTTGAGCCAAAGTGGGAAATTGCAGAAGGTGCGTGCGATTACGTCAAAGGAAGCACCATAATTTGTTGAGTGGCTCACTCAGCCTTACTCTTCTGCACCCTCCTCATCCTCTCGATCTGCACCCTCTTCTTCACTCTCTGCTATGTGCACCCCCAAAGACACTACCACCAACAACACCACCAGCACCACCACATACCTTCCGTTTGAGTCACAGGAATTCTTTTTTCCGATCCATATCAAGACATTTCTGATGCGCAGCCACTCTTGGCATTGGATCAGGAAGAGGAGGTAGCAACAACCGCCACTCAGCAGTCTGACGACAGTACCCAGTTCAGCCCAAGGAGGAGGTTGGTCACCGGTGTTGCTGCCTACTCCGAGATCTCTAATTATATCGGTGGGGAAGGTGACGTCGATGATGACGTGTCTAGTGATGTGACGTGGGTGTCCACAAGAGAGGAAGAGGAGGGGAGCTCAGAGGGAGATATAGACCAGCAGATAGGGAGGAGAAGCAGGAATAACTTACATTGCACAGGAGGGACAAAGCAGACTGCTAATGTATCAGGAGCGAGTCATCGACCATGTACGGTCACATCTGACGCTCTCAGGACGCCGGCACATGGCTCCGCAGTGTGGGCTTTTTTTAACGTGTCTGCTGCTGACAATAGTGTTGCCATCTGCAATCTTTGCAGTCAACGCATTAGTCGCGGTAAGCCCAATACTCACCTAGGGACGACCGCCTTAAGAAGGCACATGAGCTGCCATCACCGAGCCCAGTGGGAGCAACGGAACACACAAAGCCACGCTCCAGGCTCTCACCGTCCAGCCTCGTCTTCTACTTCTCCTTCTCATCTCTCTTCACAATTGTCCTCCACTCCACCTTCCATCACGCCAAGCTCACGTTTTTCTGCAAAAAGGCAGTCTTCCGTGGGCCTAATGTTCGAGCGTAAAAAATGATGATGCCGGATAACCCTCTTGCCCAACGGTTGACGGCTGGCTTGTCAGAACTGATAGCCCGCCAACTACTGCCATATAAACTGGTGGACTCGGAGGCCTTTCGAAAATTTGTGGCCATTGGAACACCACAATGGAAGGTCCCAGGAAGGAAGTATTTCTCACAGAAGGGCATCCCAGAGCTATATGGCCATGTTCAAAGGCAAGTGAATGTATCTCTGGCACACAGTGTCGGTGCCAAGATACATCTGACCACAGACACGTGGTCTAGCAAACACGGGCAGGGAAGGTATATCACTTTTACTGCCCACTGGGTGAACCTTCTGATGGCCGTCAAGCATGTAACCCGTGGCACCCGTGTAGATTTGGTTTTACCGCCACGGATTGCATGCAGGCCTGGCTCTTCTTCTCCTCCTCCTCCTACTCCATCCTCCTCCCTCTCCTCCTCGGCTGACTCCTCCTTTTCCGCTGCTAGCGTCTCTTCCGCTGCGCCGCACAAGCTCCCAGAACCTATTCGGCATGCCAGGTGAGACGTTGCCATGCCGTGCTGCATCTGTTGTGCCTGGAAGCCAAGAGCCACACTGGCCCGGCACTCCTTTCAGCTTTGCGTTCACAGGCAGATCAGTGGCTAACACCGCTCAATTTGACAGTTGGTAAAGTGGTGTGTGACAACCGTGCCAATCTGCTTAGCGCATTGAAACAGGGCAAAATTACGCACGTGCCATGCATGGCACACGTCTTAAACTTTGTCGTGGAGCGATTCGTTGTCAAATACCCTGGGGTCCAGGACATCTTGCGGCAGGCAAGTAAAATCTCAGCCCATTTCAGAAGATCTTACACGGCCATGGCGCGCCTTGCTGACATTCAGCGGCGACACAATCTGCTGGTCAGACGTCTTATTTGCGATTGCCCGACGCGATGGAACTCAACCTTCTATATGCTTGATAGGCTGCTCCAGCAGAAACGTGCAGTTAACGTCTACCTGTATGAACTCTGCGGCAGAACAGGTTCTGGGGAGCTGGGTTTTTTTTCACCGCGCCAGTGGCTGCTCATGCGCGACGCATACAGACTTCTGCGGCCATTTGAGGAGATCACCAAACTGGTCAGTTGCAGCCATGGCGCCATCAGTGACATGGTATCTTATGCCTTCTTTATGGAGCGTGCATTGCGTCGTGTCATTGATCAAGCTGTGGAGGAGCAGGAGCGGGAAGATGAGGAAGTCGCAATGCTGGATGAATTCCCGGGGGGGGGGGGGCTACTCTATCTGAGACAAGTGAACAACAGGAGTCTGAAGAGAAGTCAGAGGAGGATGGTGCCGGGGCAGATGAGGAGGAGCAAGAAGAGCATGCTTTAAACCTTTCTGGGATCCCTGTTGTTGTGCGTGGATGGGGAGAGGAGAATGAAGAGGATGACATTATCCTGGATGATGAGCAGGAGCCAGGCCACCACAACGCTTCCAGTTTAGTGCAAATGGGGGCCTTCATGCTCCAGTGTTTTAATAGGGACCCCCGTATAAAAAGCATAAGGGTCAAGGACCAGTACTGGGTGGCAACGTACTTAGACCCGCGGTACAAACACAAAATGGTGGAAATGTTACCGCCGTCACAGAGGGCTGTCAGAATGGAGCACTTCCAGGCCTTGCTTGGAGAAATGCTGCATTCTGATTTTGCGTGCGCTGGCAGAGGAGCAATTCCCACTCCCAGAGAAGGAGTTGCGGGTACCAATCCAACAGCGCCTGCAAGAAGAGGCCGGTTTGAAGATGTGTTGGTGACTTCGGATATGAGGTCATTCTTTCAGCCGACCCATCGACAGGTGTCATCCGGATCCAGCATCAAGGAACGCCTAGACCGTCAGGTGTCCGACTACATCGGGTTAACGGCCGATGTGGACGCTCTGAGGAGTGATGAACCCCTGGACTACTGGGTGGGCAGGCTTGACCTCTGGCCAGAGCTTGCCCAATTTGCAATCAAACTGTTGGCTTTCCCCTCGTCCAGTGTCCTGTCCGAAAGGATGTTCAGCGCAGCAGGGGGGATCGTGACCAATAAGCGTACTCGCCTAGCTCACGACAGTGTTACACTGTACTATATGCCCGTACCCTCCTGTTTGAAGCGGTGTCATATTTCTCCTGGGGCTGCTTATTATGAGGGGCTCCCACCATCCCTGTGCTGTGCTGACTTCCTCCTGGGGCTGCTTATTATGAGGGGCTCCCACCATCCCTGTGCTGTGCTGACTTCCTCCTGGGGCTGTACCTCTGCTGTGCCTATTATGAGGGGCTCCCACCATCCCTGTGCTATGCTCATTATGAGGGGCTCCCACCATCTCTGTACTGTGCTGACATCCTCCTGGGGCTGCTTATTATGAGGGGCTCCCACCATCCCTGTGCTATGCTGACTTACTCCTGGGGCTGTACCTCTGCTGTGCATATTATGAGGGGCTCCCACCATCCCTGTGCTATGCTCATTATGAGGGGCTCCCACCATCCCTGCGCTACGCTGACTTCCTCCTTGGGCTGCTTATTATGAGGGGCTCCCATCATCCCTGTGCTATGCTGACTTACTCCTGGGGCTGTACCTCTGCTGTGCATATTATGAGGGGCCCCCACCATCCCTGTGCTATGCTCATTATGAGGGGCTCCCACCATCCCTGTGCTATGCTCATTTCCTCCTGGGGCTGCTTACGGTGCAGGTGTCAGTGCTGTATATCATGGTGCTGGCGTCAGTGCTTTATGTCACGCTGCTGATGTCAGTGCTCTCTATCACGGTGCTGGTGTCAGATCACTCTATCACGGTGCAGGTGTCAGTGCTGTATATCACGGTGCTGGTGTCAGTGCTTTATGTCACGCTGCTGATGTCAGTGTTCTCTATCATGGTGCTGGTGTCAGATCACTCTATCACGGTGCAGGTGTCAGTGCTCTATATCACGGTGCTGGTGATCATCTCCTGCACCCTCTTCTTAGCCTACCCTGACCTTCCCTCTCCTCCATTGCCTTCATGCACTCCTGAGTCCTGAATTGTCAGAATTTCACATATAAAAAAAGAATGCTTGTAGTTGTCGATCCCAGATTCACCTCATACATGTGTTATGTCATTGGCCATGTGGTGGGACTATGTGTGCACAGCTAGTAATTATTTTGTGGCTGCAAATTTGACCTGTAGGTTTGTAAAGTTTGCCTCCCATTGAAGTCAATGGGGCCCGCCGCGAACGTTACGGTTCGCAAACTATCGGCCGCGTTCGCGTTTCGCCTTCGCGAAACGTCCCGTCGGAAGTTTGTCCATCACTAGTTGTAAAGATATCTATGTACTCTACACAGGGAGGTCCATTCATTGTACTGTATACAGAGAGACCCATGCATTGTACTGTATACAGAGAGATCCCTTTCATTGGAAATAGGAAATGGAGGATACTTTTGTCACTATCTATATCGGGCTCGCCTCACTCTACAGAAGTCTCAAGTCACATGACCTTTCTGGTCTAGGCATGCCTTATATACCTGGCAGTAAAGCAGAGAGATGAGCGGAGGGTTCCCCCACTACTAGTTTCAGTATTATGCTGTATTGAGCTTGGTCTATAAAAGGCTAGATTTTCCTCCTACATTGTGTGCAATGTCTACCATTTCCCTATTACATTCTGTTGACGTCTTCTGTAGCTTTATTCCTGGCTGGCTATTCTCTGCAATCTCTGTATTGATGCATCTGTTGTCTTGTGTATATGCAATAATAATAAACAATTGTGCGCTAATTCAAGAAGCTATTAGACATGTGCAATTCGGTTCGTAACAAATAGATTTTCATACGAATTTGTTAATAATCGTACATTCGGATCAATTCAAACATCTGAATAGCTGAAAGAACCAAATTACGATATTACGAATAAGCAAAATAACGAACATGTGAAAATACAAACTGACAAACTTACGAAAATACGAAACTCCGAAACCGAAAAAGAAAGAAAATTACATCTAACAAATGATTTACATTTTGTATTTTCAATCCTTTGTTCATAATTTCGTATGTTCGTATTTTCATTCGCGTGTTCATAATTTAATTTCTTCGCCTGTTCGTAATTACGTTTGTTCGTGTTCTCGAATCGTTCTTTTGAATGGGCAATGTAAGTGTATCTTAATATGTATATTCGTAATTTCATATGTTCGTAATTTCATGTTCTCGAATCGTTCTTTCGAAAGGGCAGTGTATTAGTGAGTGATGTATCTTACTTAATGGCTTTAGCCAATCAGCTAATTCATTTTGTGTCTGAGTCACATTGCATTCCTGAATCTTTTTAGATTCAGTTGAGGAGGAGAGTGAGTCTGGTCTTGTGCCTGAGGGAGTGAATTGGAGTAAGCACAGGACTTATTCTTTATTTCCTACGAAAGTACAAATCAACGAAAAAGGCAATCTCACAAGAGTAAAATTAGTAAATTACGAGTAGTGTACCGAATAAACGGAAATTATTATCTAACAAAATTACGAATTTCAAATCAAAGAAAATTAGAATCAAACAGAATTATGAATAATTTCGTATCAACGAAAATATATCTGTTACGAAAATACAAACGAGTCTGAATACGAAAACTCGTGTCTTACGAAATTATGAATCATTACGAATCAACAAAAACGTAATGAAACAAAACAATTTTTGTTGTTGTGCACATGTCTAGAAGCTATGCAGAAAAAATAGACAAATATGCATGAACGACTATCCCTAAATAAAAATAAAAAATAAAATGCAATAATGTTGTGAAACAATGATAAAATGCACTAATTTAAGAAGCTATGCAGCAAAAATAAACATATGCTTGAATGACTATCCCTCAATTAAAAAATAAAAATAAAATAATGCAGTAATATGCAAAAATAACTGAAACAGTGATGAAGTGCGCTAATTCAAAAATCTAAGCAGCAAAAATAGACAAATATGCATAAATGATTACCCCTAATGTAAAAAAAAAAAAAAAATACAATATGCTATTATATCTGAAACAGTGATAAAAGTGCTTGAATCAAAAGCAGATACTCATCTGATTTTACATACAAAATAATAAAATATCTGGTTTTGATTCAAGCACTTTTATCACTGTTTCACATATTATCGCATATTATTGTATTTTTGTTTTTTTAATTTGGGATATTCATGTATGCATATTTATTTGTCTATTTCCACTGTTTAGGTTCTTGCATTAGTGCACTGTATCACTGTTTCACATATTATCGCATATTACTGCATTTTTTTTTTTTTTAATTAGGGATTGTCATTCCTGCTTTTTTGTCCATTTTTGCTGCATAGCTTCTTGAATTAGCGCACCATTTTTTATTATTACATATTGTGACGGTATGCAAGGTGAGGTCATCGATAATAGGTATATTTCACCTTGCATTCGTCCTATTGTAAGAGACTGAACCGGAATCTGGCCCGGGTTTATCAAGGCCTCTGTGGCAGGCTTGGTTACAGTCCAGGTGTTGTGGTCTACTTGAGTCCATGCTCAGGTGGACTTTAAAATGACCAGGAAGAGAGCACAGCAGGGCTCTGGCCTGAGACTCAGAAGGAAATCTGAGAGAGAGGAGCCCGGTTTGTTTGGATTGAAAAAGAAGGTTTGCTTTACCTCATGTTTTGTTGGTGATAGGGACCAGCCCCACACCGTCTATAGAGCTAGAGAGTCTACTGTTTTATTTAGTGCCAGACGGCAAGGATATACTTTACTATTTTTGTTTATTTTTATGACTTTGCAAACCCCTTGTAAATAAAGCTAACAACCCACTAGATAGAAATTTAAAGAAACGCTGGCCTTCATTTCGAGAAAAGGTGATCCCCACATGCTAATCTCCCTCAATATACACAGGGCATCCCATGATGGGAATTGTGCTTTCAGATCGAGGGGCAACAGATGCATTAATACAGAGATTGCAGAGAATAACCAGCCAGGAATAAAGCTACAGAAGATGTCAACAGAATGTAAGAGGGAAATGGTAGACACTGCACACAATGTTGGATCATTAGCCATTTAAGGACCCAGCCCAATACCGCTCAATAAAGAAACCAGTAGTGGGGGAATCCTCCGCTCATCTCTTTGCTTTATTGTCAGGGATATAAGGCATGCCTAGACCAAAAAGGTCATGTGACCTGAGACCTCTGTAGACTGAGGGGAGCCTGGTATAGATGGTGACAAAAGTATCCACCTATTCATATTTCCCATGAAAGGGATCTTTCTGTATTCAGTACAATAAATGGGTCTCTCTGTATAGAGCACAATAAATGGATCTCCACGTATAAAGTATAATGTGTGGGTCTCTCTGTATACAGCAAAATGAATGGATCTCCCTGTATACAGTACATGGATCTCTTTACAACACACTACAGTGCAGTTATCTCTCTATATACAATGCATGGCTCTCTATATACACCCCCTATAGTTGGTGGTATTCTGCATTGTTACTGTATTTCTGGGCTTTGTAGTCTTCTATACAGTGGTGGAACTACCAGATTTCTTGCATCGGGTCTTTGAGGTTTCTATTTCCACCACTTGTTAAAGAGGAAGTAAACCCTAATGGGGTATACATCTATACGGTTTTTATCTATACTGCTGACAATTCATTACAGCCGAAATCAGTTTTAAATCACATTTTTCCTTTAGAAATGTAATTTTGCTGTGGTACTGTTCTAAACACGCGAAAGATGAGCTACTTTTACAGGCATACTAAAGATACCACCCCAGAACGATATTTAACCACTTGACCACTGGGCACTTAAACAACCTTCCTAACCAGACCAATTTTCAGCTTTCGGTGCTCTCACATTTTGAATGACAATTACTCAGTCATGCAACACTGTACCCATATGAAATGTTTATTTTTTTCACACAAATGTAGATTTCTTTTGGTGGTATTTAATCACAGCTGGTTTTTTTTTGTATAAATCAAAAAAGACTGAAAATTCTGTAAAAAAAATAAATAAAAAAAAAAAAAAAAAAATTCTTTGTTTCTGTTAAAATGTATTGGCAGAGTATTGGCAGAGTATTACAGAGCATTGGCAGAATATTGCAGAGTATTGGCACAGTACTGCAGATTATTTGCAGAGTATTGCAGAGTATGGGCACTGAGCAGCACTGTGGGCACTACAGATCCAGCCCACAGCGCTGCTGCAAATGATCTCTCCCCCCCCCTCCCCTCACACTGTACAGATCAGTACAGAGAGGGGAGGGAGGAACCGGCATCATGACATGATACCTCTTTGTTTACAAGTGATCGCTCCGTCATTTGACGGAGCAATCACGTGGTAAATGGCCGATACCAGCGGCCATTTACCATGATTCATGATGCACCGGGTCTTCTGGACCCGGTAGTCACGGATTTTTCTGGTAGCACGCCCCAGGGGGTGCGCAGGAGCAAGATTCTGGGAGGATGTCCATGGACATCCACCCAGAATAAGCCAACCACGCTATAGCCGTCTTTTGGCTATGGCCCGGTCGGCAAGTGGTTAAAGGAATATTTTATTTTTATTGTTTCACTTTACGCACTATTAAAATCACTGCTCCCGAAAAAACTGAAATTTTTAAAACTTTTTTTTGCATTGATACATGTCCCCTGGGGCAGGACCCAGTTCCCAAAGCTTTTTATGGCAATAACTTGCATATAAGCCTTTAAAATGAGCACTTTGATCGAAGATGTGATCAAAGATGAATGGATATCGTGGCACAGGTTTTTTTTTTAATAAAGGACTTGTCCCAAATTTTCTACTGTCATTTTTAAAATTTTGAAAATTTTTTAGTGAGTGTGTAGGGGTACAATGTACCCAATACCCATTCACATACTGGGGTGGGATCTGGGGGGGCCCCTACGTAATTTTTTTTATTTTGACTCGGGGTTCCCCTTAAAATCCATACCAGACCTGAATGGATTTTGGATTTTGGGGGGACCCTTACACCAATTTATTTTTACATTTTGGCGCAGGGTTCCCCTTAATATCCATACCAGACCTGAAGAGCCTGGTATGAATTTTTGACTTTTCGGGGGGCAGCCACACATTTTTTTTTTGAGTGCGAGGTTCTCCTTAATATCCATAGCAGACCCAAAGGGCCACCCGATGTTTGACTCGAACATTGGGCTCGTCCCTACCTGCTGGGCTGCCTCCTTAGATAAGGGTCTGATATGGATTTTTGGGGACCCTACGCTTTTAAAAAAAAATTTGGTGTGGGGTTCCCAATAAAATCCAGACCAGACCCAAAGAGCCTGGTATGGATTTTTGGTGGACAGCCACACAATTTTTTTTTATTTGAGTGCAAGGTTCCCCTTAACCACCTTCAGACCGGACCATTTTGCTGGTAAATGACCAGAGGTCTTTTTACAATTTGGCACTGCGCTGCTTTAACTGATAATTGCGCGGTCATGCAATGTTGTACCCAAACAAAATTTTCGTCCTTTTCTTCCCACAAATAGAGCTTTCTTTTGATGGTATTTGATTGCCTCTGCGATTTTTATTTTTTGCGATATAAACGTAAAAAGACCGCAAATTTTGAAAAAAAATGATATTTTCTACTTTTTGTTATTAGAAAAATCCAATAAACTCAATTTTAGTAATACATTTAGGCCAAAATGTATTCAGCCACATGTCTTTGGTAAAAAAAAAGTCAATAATTGTATATTTATTGGTTTGCGCAAAAGTTGTCACATCTACAAACTAAGGTACGTTTTCTGGAATTTACGCAGCTTTTAGTTTACGACTGCCTATCTCATTTCTTGAGGTGCTAAAATGGCAGGGCAGTACAAAACCCCCCCAAATGACCCCATTTTGGAAAGTAGACACCCTAAGGAAATTGATAAGTGGCATGTTGAGCCCATTGAATATTTTATTTTTTTGCCTCAAGCGATTGAATAATGACAAAAAATAATTATTATTTTTTTTTTTACACAAAGTTGTCACTAAATGATATATTGCTCACACATGCTATTGGCATATGTGAAATGACACCCCAAAATAAATTCTGCTGCTTCTCCTGAGTACGGGGATACCACATATGTGGGACTTTTTGGGAGCCTAGCCGCGTACGGGGCCCCGAAAACCAAGCACCGCCTTCAGGCTTTCTAAGGGCGTAAATTTTTGATTTCACTTCTCACTACCTATTACAGTTTTGAAGGCCATAAAATGCCAAGATGGCACAAAACCCCCACAAATGACCCCATTTTAGAAAGTAGACACCCCAAGCTATTTGCTGAGAGGCATTTTGAGTCCATGGAATATTTTATATTTTGCCACAAGTTGCGGGAAAATTACAAACTTTAATTTATTTTTATTTTTTTTTCACAAAGTTGTCACTAAATGATATATTGCTCACACATGCTATGGGCATATGTGAAATGACACCCCAAAATAAATTCTGCTGCTTCTCCTGAGTACGGGGATACCACATATGTGGGACTTTTTGGGAGCCTAGCCACGTACAGGGCCCTGAAAAGCAAGAACCGCCTTCAGGTTTTCTAAGGGCGTAAATATTTGACTTCACTCCTCACTACCTATTACAGTTTTGAAGGCCATAAAATGCCAAGATGGCACAAAACCCCCACAAATGACCCCATTTTAGAAAGTAGACACCCCAAGCTATTTGCTGAGAGGCATGTTGAGTCCATGGAATATTTTATATTTTGCCACAAGTTGCGGGAAAATTACAAACTTTTTTTTTTTTTTCACAAAGTTGTCACTAAATGATATATTGCTCACGCATGCCATGGGCATATGTGAAATGACACCCCAAAATAAATTCTGCTGCTTCTCCTGAGTACGGGGATACCACATATGTGGGACTTTTTGGGAGCCTAGCCGCGCACGGGGCCCCGAAAACCAAGCACCGCCTTCAGGCTTTCTAAGGGCGTTACAGTTTTGAAGGCCATAAAATGCCAAGATGGCACAAACCCCCCCCAAATGACCCCATTTTGGAAAGTAGACACCCCTAAATTTAGGGGTACACTAGTGAGACTAGGTAATAAATGGCGGGTGCCCTGAAACTATAAAAAAAATAACTAACCAACCAGCGTCACCTGTAACAGTTATATGGTGATCACTGGTGAAAGGGTTAACTAGGGGGCAATCAGGGGGCTTTATGCGGTAGTATATGGGGGTCCCTGGCGCTATAAAAAGCTGCGGCGAACCTAAATACCTACCTGCCTAACTAGCGTCACCTGTGACACTAATACAGTGATCAGAAAAACGATCGCTTATTAGGCTGGGTTCACACTGGAGCGATGTGGGAACGCCACGAATGCGCGGCGGGTTCCCGCATCACATGCCTCCCGGCGGCAGTTCACACTGCCCTATGCGAACTGCTGGGAGTGTCAGTGAAATGTTAATGACACCCCCAGATCAGTTCGCATATCGCAGTGCGATCTGCAAACTCGGATCGCATGGTGTGAACACCCATGCGATCCGATTCTGCTGCGGACCAAAAAAAGGGTCCCGTGCGAGTTTGCGGCGGGTGCGGCGGGTGCGACACGAATTCAGCCATACTATCTGTATGGCTGAACTCGAATCGCACAGAGATCGGATGTGATTTGCACTGCAGTGCGGTGCGAATCACATCCGTTCTCATAAACCGCTGCAATGTGAACCCAGCCTTAGTGACACTGGCGACGGGGGGTGATCACGGGGTTAAACCTTTATTGGGGGGGTTAGGGGGGTACCTTAGAACTAAAGGGGGCTAACCCTAACTGCCCTAACAGTTATTACAGTCACAAATGACACCCGCCGGGTGATCAGGGGGTTAAACCTTTATTAGGTAATAAATGGCGGGTGCCCTGAAACTATAAAAAATAACTAACCAACCAGCGTCACCTGTAACAGTTATATGGTGATCACTGGTGAAAGGGTTAACTAGGGGGAAATCAGGGGGCTTTATGCGGTAGTATATGGGGGTCCCTGGCGCTATAAAAAGCTGCGGCGAACCTAAATACCTACCTGCCTAACTAGCGTCACCTGTGACACTAATACAGCGATCAGAAAAATGATTGCTTATTAGGCTGGGTTCACACTGGAGCGATGCGGGAATGCCATGAATCCGCGGCAGGTTCCCGCATCGCATGCCTCCCGGCGGCAGTTCACACTGCCCTATGCGAACTGCTGGGAGTGTCAGTGAAATGTTAATGACACCCCCAGATCAGTTCGCATATCGCAGTGTGATCTGCAAACTCGGATCGCATGGTGTGAACACCCATGCGATCCGATTCTGCTGCGGGCCAAAAAAAGGGTCCCGTGCGAATTTGCGGCGGGTGCGGCGGGTGCGACACGAATTCAGCCATACTATCTGTATGGCTGAACTTGAATCGCACAGAGATCGGATGTGATTTGCACTGCAGTGCGGTGCGAATCACATTCGTTCTCATAAACCGCTGCAATGTGAACCCAGCCTTAGTGACACTGGCGAGGGGGGGTGATCACGGGGTTAAACCTTTATTGGGGGGGTTAGGGGGGCACATTAGAACTAAAGGGGGCTAACCCTAACTGCCCTAACAGTTATTACAGTCACAAATGACACCAATGCAAAAAAACAAAAAAAAAAAAAAAAAAAAGCAATTGGTGTCACTGTGACTGGGGGGGCAGGGGTAATTGGGGGGTGATCGGGGGGTAAAGGGGGGGTGTGAGTGTGCCTGGCATGTTCTACTGTGTAGTGTAGTGCTTGTGCAACTCACCGATGCTCTCTCCTCGGTGCCGGAACGAAAAATACCGACACGGAGGAGAGAATACATCACTTCCTCTCCTGTGTTTACATTACAGGAGAGGAAGTGATGTCACGGGACATTTTCATTCGTCGGGAGCGATCGCGAGGGGGTGGCCATGAATGAATGGCCGTCCCCTCGTCCGGGATCGCTCCCGAACGAATACCGACCGCCGCAGGCACCGGGCGGGGACCCGCGGGCAGGCAAGGACGTACATGTAAGCCCTTATGCCTGCCCGTGCCATTCTGTCGACGTACATCGTCGTGCGGCGGTCGGCAAGTGGTTAATATCCATACCAAACCCAAAGGGCCACCCAATGTTCGACTTGAACATTGGGCTCATCCCTATATGCTGGGCTGCCTCCTTAGATAAGAGTCTGATATTTTTTTTGTGGGCCCTACGCTTTAAAAAAAAAATTGGTGTGGAGTTCCCAATAAAATGCAGACTAGACCCAAAGAGCCTGGTATGGATTGGGTTTTTTTTAAAACCGGAATTTGTTTAGTTTACATTCTGCTGACAACAGGGAATCCAGCTGACAGCAGATGAGTCATGGATGTTAAGGACGCAGAGGCCTCTGAATATGACGCTGAGCATGTGCACTCCACTTCTTTCGTGGACCACGACGAATGGCCTGTTCTGAGTGGAACCTGTCCTGTTAAACCTCTATATGGTCTTGGCCACCGTGCTGCTGCACGGTTTCAGGGTCTTGGCAATCTTCTTATAGCCTAGGCCATCTTTATGTAGGGCAACAATTTTGTTTTTCAGATCCTCAGAGAGTTCTTTGCCATGAGGTGCCATGTTGAACTTCCAGTGACCAGTATGAGAGAGTGAGACCGATAATACCAAATTTAACACACCTGCTCCCCAGTTACGACACTGGGGAGGGAAAATTACTAATTCCATCCAATTTGAACATTTTTACTTAGGAGTGTACTCACTTTTGTTGCCAACAGATTAGACATGAATGGCTGTGTGTTGAGTTATTTTGAGGGGACAGCAAATTTACTCTGTTAAACAAGCTTTACACTTACTACTTTACATTGTGGCAAAGTGTAATTTCTGCAGTGTTGTCACATTAAAAGATATAGTAAAATATTTACAAAAACATGAGGGGTGTACTCACTTGTGTAAGATACTGTACAATGCATGGCTCTCGATATACACCTCCTTTAGCTGGTGGTATTCTGCATTGTTACTGTATTGCTGGGATTTGTAGTCCTCTATTCAGTGGTGGAACTACCAGGTTTCTTGCACTGGGTCTTTGAGGTTTTTATTTTCACTTCTCGTTAAGTGCACTCATTTTCTGCTAGATCTCAGCATATAAACAAGTAAAAATTTCAAATTGTCCTACACCAATAGGATATGTGAAGCCTGGCAAGTCTAGCAATAGCTTAGCAAGTTATTTTCAAACTTGCAGCACAATTACTTGCTATCTGGGTCTCTATTTAGGTGCAGCCTGTCCCTGCTAAAGAGCTGATAACCGACTGAGAAGTCAGCCCAGTTCTGCAGGCACCCAAACCCCTCCTTTATACACCAGCTCCTCAGCCACTTGTTAAAGGGGTTGTAAAGGTAAACATTTTTTCACCTTAATGCATTCTATGCATTAAGGTGAAAAAATGTCTGACAGTGCTGACCCCCCCAGCCCCCCCGTTTTACTTACCTGACTCCTCAAAAGTTCCGCGCTCGCCTCCAACATCCTCTTCGCCGCTCAGCCTGGCCGTTGATTAGCTAGAGTGGATGGATTGAAAGCAGCGCAGCCATTGGCTTGCACTGCTGTCAATCACATCCAATGACGTGGCATGCCGTGGGGCGGGGCCGAGTGATATAGTGATCATGGCTGTATCACGGGAGAGCGCCCGCAAGTACTTCTCACCATGCGAAGGAACTTGCATGAAAGTGAGAAGTACTTGCGGGGGGAAGCCGAGACAGCAGCAGAGGGACCCCAGAAGACCAGGTTCGGGGCCACTCTGTGCAAAACGAGCTGCACAGTGGAGGTAAGTATAACATGTTTGTTATTTAAAAAAAAAAAATTCCCTTTATAACCCCTTTAATTTCCCTTGTCTCTCGCTGCATCTGTGGTGTGCCTCGAGGTATCGGTATTATTTCTGAGAATACTACCTTGGAGTTCCTACTCCTTAGCCAGCAGGCAGGGTAGGTCCAGGTCCTTCAGGACATTCATGTCCAGTATGACAGGCACCTCCACACTTAATAGACTGTGGGACACCATGACCCCGACCCACTAAACTACCTGGTAATCTGTATTCCCAGGTAACTCCTTCCACCGTTATGAGTAGGTTTTTAACCACCTTTAAGGACAGCCAGGAGTCCTGAACTGAACCCTCTTTGCAGCTGGTGCAGGAGGAGCGAGAATCATAATGGCGCCATTAGTAGTGGCCTTGGTCTTAGTGCGGAAGTTTAATGGGTAAAACATCTCTCTATCTGAGTGGGAGGAGAGACTGGAGAGTGCTGCGTGCCTGTACCAAGTTGTCACCCAGCCTGTATGATATCTTGAGGACTAGGCCAATTGCGAACAAGGTGCACCTTGGTGTGGTGGGCAGTAAACACACAGAGTACAAGTTATATTGTAGAAAGATTCAACACAACTTATTCATACTTACTGTATGTACCAAGACAGCGGTCTGAGTACTTGAAGATGCTGACAGTGTCTGCAATGAGGAGCTAAATGTGGACTAGCTGATCCACACCCAAGGGGGAGGCTTCCAGAGGAAAGGTAAATGTAGTCTCTGCACTGTCCCTACTCCCCTGGAACCTTTCCCTTCCTCTAAACACTCTCCCTGCCAGACGGGAATCCATAAAACTCAGGAGCCGGAGTCTTAAACAGACTCTGCCTGACCCAAGATGGCAGCTGCAGTCAAATGAGGTGCCAGAGTCCAATCGTACAGCTGTTTCCCTGTGACTGCAGGAAGCCATAGAGGAACCAAGTTCCCCACACTTCCTTCCCCTTCTGCGCTGCTGCTTCGGTCAAGCGACATATGCCGTGGGAAGCACAGACTACACCTACCTACACGTAGTAGATTGTATTTGAGAGGGTGGTTGACAGGCAGCAGGGAGGTGATATATCACCTCTTCACTGCCTTTTTTAAGTCCTAGAAAGCCTGCGCCACTGTGCTACAATTGCATTTACTTGAATGGGTCACTTTCCATAGTGGTACAGCCTGCTGAATGTAACGGGGTATCATTTTTGCTTCAACTAGGGTACAACCCCCTCCAGCCATTGTGTTGGGTTCAGGGGGGCCTTCCGTAAAAGCGTGGATCATAGTCTTGTTTTTACTGGTCCTTGCCACAAATGTGAATGAGCCCTTACTAAACAACCCTTGTTTCTTTTATAGTGTTATTGAGCATTTTGCATTGATAGACAGCACTGAGATACTTTGTTCATAAATACAATTGCATCTCTTGCAATCAGATTAGGTTATATTTTGGAAACAGAGATGCAATCAATACTTACATATTTTAACTATTGATCAAAATGTGTTTTCCCATGTGTGGCATTTCAATAAAATGAGTTGTTGCCTACAGATCAGTTATCCCTATCAGATGAAAATGATCTTTTATTGAAGCATGTATGGCCACCCACCATAGTCCAAGAAAAACACCATTGATTGACCCTGATGATATTTTTCCTCCGCCACAACCTGCTTGTATCAGTTAATGCCATCAATATTTATCACTCGTTGCTTGGTCATGGCATTTTTGGCATGCTCAATCGATGCCTGATTCGATTATTTTTTTGGACCTGATTGTTCAGTTTTATCAACTCATGCATGGACACCTTAAGGAACAAACAACCACTATTTATGTGTACAAACTGCAATTAAGATGTATAATAAAAATGAGGTGGGTGCATTCTAGTGATGGATGTGCCTCCACTGGGGATCTGGTGATGACAGGTGATGGTTAGTGAGGAATTTGCCTCCACTGAGGATCTGGTGATGACAGGTGGTGGTTGGTGAGGGAATATGCCTCCCCTGGGGATCTGGTGATGACAAGTAATACTTGGTGAGGGATGGGCCCCCCTGGGGATCTGGTGATGACAGGTGATGGGTGTGCCTTCCCTGGGGATCTGGTGATAACAAGTGGGGGTTAGTGAGGGATATGCCTCCCCTGGGTATCTAGTGATGACAGGTGGTGGTTGGTGAGGGATGTGCCACTCCCAGGGATCTGGTGATGACAGGTGGTGTTTCGTGATGGATGTGCCTCCCCAGGGTACATGGTGATGACAGATGGTGTTTGGTGAGGGACATGCTTCCCATGGGGATATAGTGATGACAGGTGGTGGTTGATGAGGGATGTGCCTCCCCGGGATCTGGTGATGACAGGTGGTGTTTGGTGATGGATGTGCCTCCCCTGGGGATGTGGTGATGACAGGTGGTGGCTGGTGGTGAATGTACAGTCCCGGGCATCTGGTGATGACAGGTGGTGTTTGGTGAGGGACATGCTTCCCATGGGGATATAGTGATGACAGGTGGTGGTTGGTGAGGGATGTGCCTCCCCGGGGATCTGGTGATGACAGGTGGTGTTTGGTGATGGATGTGCCTCCCCTGGGGATGTGGTGATGACAGGTGGTGGCTGGTGGTGAATGTACAGTCCCGGGCATCTGGTGATGACAGGTGGTGTTTGGTGAGGGACATGCTTCCCATGGGGATATAGTGATGACAGGTGGTGGTTGGTGAGGGATGTGCCTCCCCGGGGATCTGGTGATGACAGGTGGTGTTTGGTGATGGATGTGCCTCCCCTGGGGATGTGGTGATGACAGGTGGTGGCTGTTGATGAATGTACAGTCCCGGGGATCTGGTGATGACAGGTGGTGTTTGGTGATGGATGTGCCTCCCCTGGGGATCTGGTGATGACAGTTGGTGGTTGGTGAGGAAGGTGCCTCCACTCAGGGCTGGTGCAAGGATTTTTGACACCCTAGACGAAACCTCATTTTGCCAGCCCTCCATGGCTCCGCCCCCTGACTACACCCCCTTTGTCCTACCCATGTATATGGTGAAGGTGGCGGGAGGTGAAGGTTTTTGCGGCGCCTCTCTGCCCACACCTGTGCCTCTGGACTTGGCCTGAAGACAAATAGTGGTGGCACCAGCTCACAGGTATATGGACAGGCTAGGGTAGTATGTGGAGAGGCTAGGGTAGCATGTAGACAGGCTAGGGTAGTATGTGGACAGGCTAGGGTAGTATATGGACAGTGTATGTATGTGTCCTTCGCGTTACTAGGAGTGATGAATGATGACATCTATCTAAAATAAAGTGAGATATAAAATTGCTGCAAAATCGAAAGTGTTCACACACTGCGTGAAATCACTCCCCCCTTTTTTATTCTAGTATATGGACAGGCTAGGGTAGAGAGATGGGGAAGATTAGAAAGTAGGAGAGATATGGAGGGGGCGCGCAGGTGCACTGAGCGCGCTGCAGATCACAGCGATATGCCGCTCATGTCGGCTCCCGTGCACATGTGCGGGAGTGACGTCATTGCGGCTCCAGCGAATCACAGGATACATGCCAGCGGTGAAGATAAAGGAGGAGGACCTCTTCGGGGGCTTCGTTCTCAGGTAAGTTATTCATAATGAGCTAGTATGCTATGCATGCTAGCTCATTATGCCTTTGCCTTGCAGGTTGCATTTTTTTTTTAAAGTGCCTTTACTTCCTCTTTAAAAGACATACAGTGCCTCCCATCCTCACAACATCCGGGGGTTTTCATTATAAGATGTATAAGAGTCCCCCATACATACAGAGGGTCACACAGAGGACACCCCATTATAAGATAAATAGTGCCCCCCATCCTCAGGGCATGCCGGGGCTTCCCCATTATGGAGTACAGACTCAATGCTCATCCTCAGGTCACAGATTAGACCGCTCATTATAATGCACACAGAACCCCCACTCAGAGCAGAAAGGGGATCACCAATTATAAAGCACAATAAGTCCTAATTCTCAGGTCACAAAGTGTGCCCATCATTACAAGGTGTACAAAGCCTCCATCCTCCGGTCATACAGGGGTCCCCATTATAATATGTACTGAGGTCCCCATCCTGAAGTCACACAGAGGGTCTCCAATATAAGTAAAGTGCCCCCCCCCGTCCGTAGGACACACAGGGGTCTCTCAATATGAGTGCAGTCCCCCTAATCCACATGACAGGGGCTCCCCCATTGTGAGTAGTGATGGACGAACTTACGACGGGACGTTTCACGAACGCGAACCGCGAACGCAGCCAAAAGTTTGCGAACCGCAAAGTTTGTGGCGGACCCCATTGACTATAATGGCAGGCGAACCTTAAAAAACTACAGGTCATATTTTCAGCCACAAAATACTTACTAGCTGTGCACACATAGTCCCACCACATGGACACCGACATAACAGAAGTATTAAGTGAATCTGGGATCGACAACGACAAGCATTCTTTTTTTATCTGTGAAATTTTGACAATTCAGGAGCGCATGAAGGCCATGGAGAAGAGGCAAGGTCAGGCCAGGCTATGAAGGGGGTGCAGGAGATGATCAGTGCCACAGTCAGGGCAGCGCAGTCCTGTGCTAGTGTCCCAGTGTGCCAACCTGTGCTTGAGCCCCTCCCTCTGCCCGGCCCTTACCCCCACCTATGCAGGGCTCCACTGCGGTGGTCCGGAGGTGCTAGTCCTGTGCTGATCCTCAGCCATGGTGCTGGCACTGCCTGCTGATTGGCTTCTCCGCTGCTATCTTCCTCACTGTCTGAAACCAGCACCGCGATAGAGACTGAGCACTGACACCAGCACCGCGATAGAGAGCACTGACACCAGCACCGCGATAGAGAGCACTGACACCAGCACCGCGATAGAGAGCACTGACACCAGCACCGCGATAGAGAGCACTGACACCAGCACCGCGATAGAGAGCACTGACACCAGCACCGCGATAGAGAGCACTGACACCAGCACTGTGATAGAGAGCACTGACACCAGCACTGTGATAGAGAGCACTGACACCAGCACTGTGATAGAGAGAACTAACACCAGCACTGTGATAGAGAGAACTGACACCAGCACCGCGACAGGGAGCACTGACACCAGCACCGCGACAGGGAGCACTGACACCAGCACCGCGACAGGGAGCACTGACACCAGCACCGAGACAGAGAGAGCACTGACACCAGCACCGCGACAGAGAGAGCACTGACACCAGCACCGCGACAGAGAGAGCACTGACACCAGCACCGCGATAGAGAGAGCACTGACACCAGCACCGTGATAGAGAGAGCACTGACACCAGCACCGTGATAGAGAGAGCACTGACACCAGCACCGTGATAGAGAGAGCACTGACACCACACCAGCACCGTGATACAGAGCACTGACACCACACCAGCACTGAGATAGAGAGCACTGATACCAGCAACTCGCTGCGGGACCCAAAAATATGACACCGCTCAACCTCTTCAAACAGGAGGGTACGGGCATATAGTACGGTGTGCTTTTTTTGTACAAGGAAGTGCGCCAAAGGTACAAAAAAGATCCGTGTGCTAGATTATATAAATCGTTTATAGAGTTATGCATATACATGGTCTACTGGTCACACGTGTTGAATTCCTCAGAGATCCATGCCTCATTCATTTTTATAAATGTGAGGTAGTCAATACTGTCGTGAGCTAGTCGAGTGTGCTTCTTGTTCCTCCTCATCCGCCCTGGCACCATCCTCCTCTGAATCCTCTTCAGACTCCTGTTGTTGACTTGTCTCAGAGTAGCCCCCCCTGGGAATTCATCCATCATTGCGATGTCCTCATCTTCCTGCTCCTCCACGGCTTGATCAATGACACAACGCAATGCACGCTCCATAGAGAAGGCATAAGGTACGATGTTACTGATGGCGCCATGGCTGCGACTGACCAGTTTGGTGATCTCATCAAATGGCCGCAGAAGTCTGCATGTGTTGCGCATGAGCAGCCACTGGCGCAGTGAAAAAAAAAAAAAAACTCCCAGAACCTGTTCTGCCGCAGAGTTCGTACAGGTATTTGTTAACTGCACGTTTCTGCTGGAGCAGCCTATCAAGCATATAGAAGGTTGAGTTCCATGCGTCAGGCAATCGCAAATAAGACGTCTGACCGGCAGATTGTGTTGCCGCTGAATGTCAGCAAGGTGAGCCATGGCCGTGTAAGATCTTCTGAAATGGGCCAAGATTTTTCTTGCCTGCCGCAAGATGTCCTGGACCCCAGGGTATTTGACAACGAATCGCTGCATGACCAAGTTTAAGACGTGTGCCATGCATGGCACATGTGTAATTTTGCTTGTTTCAATGCACTAAGCAGATTGGCACCGTTGTCACACACCACTTTACCAACTGTCAAATTGAGCGGTGTTAGCCACTGATCTGCCTGTGAACGCAAAGCTGAAAGGAGTGTGGCTCTTGGCTTCCAGGCACAATAGACGCAGCACAGCATGGCAACTCACAGCATGTCTCACCTGGCATGTCGAATAGGTTCTGGGGAGCTTGGGCGGCGCAGCGGAAGAGACGCTAGCAGTGGAAAAGGAGGAGTCAGCCGAGGAGGAGAGGGAGGATGGAGTCGGAGGAGGAGAATAAGAGCCAGGCCTGCATGCAATCCATGGCGGTAAAACCAAATCTACACGGGTTACATGCTTGACGGCCGTCAGAAGGTTCACCCAGTGGGCAGTAAAAGTTATATACCTTCCCTGCCTGTGTTTGCTAGACCACGTGTCTGTGGTCAGATGTATCTTGGCACCGACACTGTGTGCCAAAGATACATTCACTTGCCGCTGAACATGGCCATATAGCTCTGGGATGCCCTTCTGTTAGAAATACTTCCTTCCTGGGACCTTCCATTGTGGTGTTCCAATGGCCACAAATTTTCGAAAGGCCTCCGAGTCCACCAGTTTATATGGCAGTAGTTGGCGGGCTATCAGTTCTGACAAGCCAGCCGTCAATTGTTGGGCAAGAGGGTTATCCGGCGTCATCATTTTTTTACGCTCGAACATTTGGCCCACGGAAACCTGCCTTTTTCCATAAAAACATGAGGACGGCATGATGGAAGGTGGAGTGGAGGACAATTCTGAGGAGAGAGGAGAAGGAGAAGTAGAAGAGGCTGGACGGTGAGAGCCTGGAGTTTGGCTTTGTGGGTTCCGTTGCTTGCACTGGGCTCGGTGATGGCAGCTCATGTGCCTTCTTAAGGCGGTCGTCCCTAGGTGAGTTTTGGGCTTACCACAACGTATGCGTTGACTGCAAAGTCTGCAGATGGCAACACTATTGTCAGCAGCGGACACGTTAAAAAAAGCCCACACTGCGGAGCCATGTGCCGGCTTCCTGGGAGCGCCAGATGTGACCATACATGGTTCATGCCTCGCTCCTGATACATTAGCAGTCTGGTTTGTCCCTCCTGTGCAATGTAAGTTTCACCTGCTTCTCCTCCCTATCTGCTGGTCCATATCTCTCTCTGAACTCCCCTCCTCTTCCTCTCTTGTGGGTGCCCACGTGACATCACTAGACATGTCATCATTGACATCACCTTCCCCACCGCTATAATTAGAGATCTCGGAGTAGGCAGCAACACCGGGGACCAACCTCCTTGGGCTGATCTGGGTACTGTCATCAGACTGCTGAGTGGCGGTTGTTGCTACCGCCTCTTCCTGATCCAATGCCAAGAATGGCTGCGTATCGGCAATGTCTTGTGATAGATCGGAAAATAATTCCTGTGACTCAAGCGGAGGGTATGTGGTGGTGGTGGTGTTGGTAGCAGAGAGTGAAGAGGGTGCAGATCGAGAGGATGAGGGGGGTGCAGAAGAGTAAGTCACTCAACCAAGTCTGGTGCATCCTTTGACGTAATCGAACGTACCTTCTGCAATTTGCCACTTTGGCTCACGCCCCTAGAAAAGTGCAGTATATGTGGAAGAAGGTATATAACACTCCGCTTCAATCTGTCATTTTGGGGGGGGGGGGGGGCACTGGTCTATCACACAAGTTATAATACTTTTTTCTAATTGCGTTTGTCTCTCTTTGTAGTATCGCTGCAGAACCGCTCAGCAGTCACAATGCTGCACAGTGGAAATGCACTATACTATGCTTTCTATATTTGAAAGTATTTTATACGTGTATTACACCAAATAGTTCACCTATACCAGTCCTTAAAAGGACCTTTGTGGACCTAATAGTAGCTAGCTAGTAGCTATTGAATTGCAGACTGTCTATAATATGCTTTCTATATTTGAAAGAAAATATATTATACGTGTATTACAACCCTATATACTGTACACCTATACCAGTCCTTAAAAGGACCTTTGTAGACCTAGTAGCTAGTGAATTGCAGACTGTCCCTGCTCCAAAAACCAAACTGTCCCTACACTGAGAAACTACAGTTGCAAAATCGGTCAGCAGCACTGCATGCAGTGCACTATAATATGCTTTCTATATTTGAAAGAAAGTATATTATAAGTGTATTACAACCCTATATACTGTACACCTATACCAGTCCTTAAAAGGACCTCTGTGGACCTAATAGTAGCTAGCTAGTGAATTGCAGACTGTCCCTACTCCAAACACCAAACTGTCTCTCCCTACACTGAGAAAAGACAGCTGCAGAATCGGTCAGCACTCAGCAGCACTGCAGTGCACTATAATATGCTTTCTATATTGGAAAGAAAGTATATTATAAGTGTATTACAACCCTATATACTGTACACCTATACCAGTCCTTAAAAGGACTTTTGTGGACCTAATAGTAATAGCTAGTGATTAGACAGTCTGTCCCTACTCCACACAGCGTCCTTTCCCTACA
Organism: Lithobates pipiens; assembly: GCF_037356315.1. Classification (NCBI taxonomy): domain Eukaryota; kingdom Metazoa; phylum Chordata; class Amphibia; order Anura; family Ranidae; genus Lithobates; species Lithobates pipiens. Next base: position 300,017,641 of record NW_027507764.1, read on the forward strand.
CTGACAAAAGACAGAATGTAAAATGGCCACCAGATCAGGTCTATTTATAAGGTAGGGGGTATGTTTGGCGAATCGCGAACGAGCAAAGTTTGCCGCGAACCGACAACCAGGTGAACCGCAAGGCCATCTCTATTGATGGGTACAGTGGCTGCATTTCATGGTACAGTGGCGGCAATTGATGGGCACAGTGGCTGCGATTGATGGTACAGTGAGGCTGCAATTGATGGGTTTTATTACAGAATTTTTCAGTTTGTTTGCGCCCCCCTTGCGTGCCCCTTTGTTTGAGCACCAGCCGCCACTGGGAGGGGGTAATAATAAATGAGATAAATTAATAGGAGGTGTAATAATATTGTAAAATCACAGAAGGGTTAACAATAAATATAAAATAATAGGAGGTGTAATAATATAAAATAATAGGAGGGGCAAAATTAGATAAATGAATAGGAAGAGATGATAATGATAACGTGTATACTGATAGCTAGACATATAATAGGTGGTAGGAGTAATAATAATAGGAGGGATAACAATAAATAATATTAAATAATAGGAGGGGATAATAATGATGACGTAGGAGGGGTAATTATAAATTAGACAAAATAATATGAAGGGATAATAATGATGACGTGTGTATATTGATATTATATATCTATATATATATATATATATATATATATATATATATATGTGTGTGGGAGGAGTAATAATAACAACAATAGGAGAGTGTTCATCCTTCCATATTGTCGGACTAATAATGATGACATAACACGGACCACGGGGAGAACTTCCACGAAAAAGATTTCCTCAGACGCGCAGGGGGCGGGGCGGTAGAAGGCTGATTAGCATTTGGGGGAGAGTGGGAGGAGCGGCAGTGCAGAGGAGTGGAGGGGCGGAGCTCCGATGTCAGCCTAGTACCAGGGGGAAGCGATTTTGTTGGGGAGACCGATCTGGGCACACCACCGGCTGTACCCCGTGATGGCAGCCCTGCTGGTAGTCACCGCCTCCTCCATATGACAAGTCGGGGAGGTGTCAGAGCCGATCCCACCTGCGCTCTCCTCATGGAGGACCGTGCCTGAGCACCGAGAGGGGAGGGAGAAGGAGCCTGGTGGACATCGATGATGAGCGGCGGGCGGAATGGGGGAGAGGGGCGGCAGCCTGATGTCATGCAGCGTCTATCAGACACCATAACGTGGAGGAGGCCTCTCCATAGCCTGGCCGTCTTCATGGGCTGTAACGTGCTGTACTGGTAGGTGCTGGCTGTCATCATCCCGGGAGGATGGAGGCTGGGATGAGCTGGCCTGCATTGTCATCATGGATCAGGGAGAATCCTCCATACACCATCAGATCTCAGCACCAGGGAAAGGAGAGCTAGTATTAGGAAGGATAATGACCAAAGATTGTCATGTTTAGTGTTCTGTCCCCTGTTTGTCACTTTGTTTATGTCTTTCTCTCCTGAATACACCAAGTGAGGAAATCTCCCCTCATTGCTGTCACTGTAACATTCCCTATTGGGAGATGTCATGTCCTGTTCTGGTGACAAGTGTAAAATGTTGGATTTCTGGTCCCTTTCTGTCTGAATGGCAATGTTATCAGGACAACACAGAGGGTGAATCTTTCTCCATGAAAGCTTAGGAGGTCCGACACGCCCCTTCACCCCTAGGAGGGTCAGACCGCTCCTCCCACACACAGCGCAGGGTCTCCATGAGTCCGACACACCCCTTCACCCCTAGGAGGGTCAGACCGCTCCTCCCACACACAGCGCAGGGTCTCCATGAGTCCGACACACCCCTTCACCCCTAGGAGGGTCAGACTGCTCCTCCCACACACAGCGCAGGGTCTCCATGAGTCCGACACACCCCTTCACCCCTAGGAGGGTCAGACTGCTCCTCCCACACACAGCGCAGGGTCTCCATGAGTCCGACACACCCCTTCACCCCTAGGAGGGTCAGACCGCTCCTCCCACACACAGCGCAGGGTCTCCATGAGTCCGACACACCCCTTCACCCCTAGGAGGGTCAGACCGCTCCTCCCACACACAGCGCAGGGTCTCCATGAGTCCGACACACCCCTTCACCCCTAGGAGGGTCAGACTGCTCCTCCCACACACAGCGCAGGGTCTCCATGAGTCAGACACACCCCTTCACCCCTAGGAGGGTCAGACTGCTCCTCCCACACACAGCGCAGGGTCTCCATGAGTCAGACACACCCCTTCACCCCTAGGAGGGTCAGACTGCTCCTCCCACACACAGCGCAGGGTCTCAATGAGTCCGACACGCCCCTTCACCCCTAGAAGGGTCAGACCGCTCCTCCCACACACAGCGCAGTGTCCAGGGTCTCCATGAGTCCGACACGCCCCTTCACCCCTAGAAGGGTCAGACCGCTCCTCCCACACACAGCGCAGGGTCCAGGGTCTCCATGAGTCCGACACACCCCTTCACCCCTAGGAGGGTCAGACTGCTCCTCCCACACACAGCGCAGGGTCTCGATGAGTCCGACACGCCCCTTCACCCCTAGGAGGGTCAGACTGCTCCTCCCACACACAGTGCAGGGTCTCCATGAGTCCGACATGCCCCTTCACCCCTAGGAGGGTCAGACTGCTCCTCCCACACACAGCGCAGGGTCTCGATGAGTCCGACACGCCCCTTCACCCCTAGAAGGGTCAGACCGCTCCTCCCACACACAGCGCAGTGTCCAGGGTCTCCATGAGTCTGACACGCCCCTTCACCCCTAGGAGGGTCAGACTGCTCCTCCCACACACAGTGCAGGGTCTCCATGAGTCCAACTTGCCCCTTCACCCCTAGGAGGGTCAGACCGCTCCTCCCACACACAGCGCAGTGTCCAGGGTCTCCATGAGTCCGACACGCTCCTTCACCCCTAGGAGGGTCAGACCGCTCCTCCCACACACAGCGCAGGGTCTCCATGAGTCCAACTTGCCCCTTCACCCCTAGGAGGGTCAGACCGCTCCTCCCACACAGCGCAGTGTCCAGGGTCTCCATGAGTCTGACACGCCCCTTCACCCCTAGGAGGGTCAGACTGCTCCTCCCACACACAGCGCAGGGTCTCCATGAGTCCGACACGCCCGTTCACCCCTAGGAGGGTCAGACTGCTCCTCCCACACACAGCGCAGTGTCCAGGGTCTCCATGAGTCCGACACGCCCCTTCACCCCTAGGAGGGTCAGACTGCTCCTCCCACACACAGCGTAGGGGCTCCATGAGTCCGACACGCCCCTTCACCCCTAGGAGGGTCAGACTGCTCCTCCCACACACAGCGCAGGGTCTCCATGAGTCCGACACGCCCCTTCACCCCTAGGAGGGTCAGACCGCTCCTCCCACACACAGCGCAGGGTCTCCATGAGTCTGACACGCCCCTTCACCCCTAGGAGGGTCAGACTGCTCCTCCCACACACAGCGCAGTGTCCAGGGTCTCCATGAGTCCGACACGCCCTTCACCCCTAGGAGGGTCAGACTGCTCCTCCCACACACAGCGCAGTGTCCAGGGTCTCCATGAGTCCAAGAGTGTCTCAGCCATCCCAGATTCTCCCTCCTGATTGGCTGAGACACAGCAGTGGTGCCATTGGCTGCCATCAATAAAGTCAGATAGCCAGTCGGGAGAGAGGGAGCAGGGACAGATCGGGGCTCTGTGTCTGAATGGACACAGGGAGTTGTGACTTGACTCAGGTGCACCCATAGCAAGCTACTTGCTGTGGGGGCACTGAACAGGAGGGAGGAGCCAGGATCACAGAAGGGTTGAATCCTCTATGCAAATCCACTGCAAAAGAGCAGGTAAGTATAGCATGTTTGTTATTTTTATAGGGAAAAAAACTAGACTTTACAATCACTTTAAGCTAATGGGAGGAAGGGATCCAATAGGAGACCTTCTAATTATTGGACATATGCTGTCTGGTACCACATGCTTAAAACTTGATACATACAAAGAAAAACCTAACTCTAAAAAAGAGGACTTTTGAGGTACCACATGTTTGTATAAAAGGTCAATATTTTATTCTACAAATGTTAAAAAACATGTGACATTTTTGAAGAAACCACAGTATTTCACATAAACATTACACATGCATAAAAAAAGGAATAAACAGTAGCTCACAAAAGTGAGTACACCCCTCCACATTTTTGTAAATATTTTATTATATTTTTTTATGTGACAACACTGAAGAAATGACACTTTGCTACAATGTAAAGTAGTGAGTGTACAGCTTGTATAACAGTGAGTACACCCCTAAGTGAAAATGCCCAAATTGGGCCCATAGTATCAATATTTTGTGTGGCCGCCATTTTTTTCCAGCACTCCTTTAACCCTCTTGGGCAGGCCCGAACCGGGACAAAAATAAGCCTGGGTATTCTGGACTGAATAGCCCATGACATGTTATCTGGCCCCTTCCCCACTCTCCACCCTGGCAGATGCCCCGGGGGGGGGTGGACCGGGTAAGAAGAGCATGGGGAGAGGGCAGGGAGCACATGGAGGAACCTTGAGAACATGGGGTGGGTGGAGAGCACAGGGGGAAGCAAAAACATAGGGTGGGACGGAGAGCACAAGGAAGGCAGGAGTGCATGGGGAGTGAAGAGTACAGGGGGAGGTGGAGAGTACAAGGTGGAGGGGAGGGGGAAAGCACAGGGGGAGGGCAGGAGAGCATGGGATGGGGCGGCAAGCACAAGGGGAGGCCGAGATCACTGGAGGGAGGTGGACAACACTGGGGAAGCTGGAGAGGAAAGGAGCACAGGGAGGGCAGGAGAGCACAAGGGGGGGGGGCTAGAGAGCACGGGGAGGGGGTTGCAGAAAACGGGGAGAGGCAGAGAGCACAGGGGGAGGTTTGAGAGCACAGGGGGGTCTGGAGAGCCCGGGGGGAGGTGGAGTTGCCGGGGGGGGTGGTTGGTGGAGAGCCCAGGGGGAGATGGAGAGCAGGGGGGAAGAAGAGAGCAAAGGGAGGGACGGAGACTGAGGGGGTTGCCGAAGAGCCAGGGTGAGGTGGAGAGCACGGGGGGGGGGGGGGGCAGCGAAGAGCATGGGGGAACTTGGAGAGCACGGGGGAGGCTGAGAGCCAGTGGGGAGGTGGAGAGTACGGGGGGGGCAGAGAGCCAGGGGGGGAGGTGGAGAGCACTGGGGGCCAGAGAGGAAAGGGAAAGAGCACTGGGGGCCGGAGAGCCAGGGAGGGGATGGAGAGCACTGGGGGCTGGAGAGCATAGGAAGGGCCGGAGAGCACAGGGAAGAGGTGGAGAGCACGAGGGAGGCTGGGAGCCAGGGGAGAGGAGGAGAGCACTGGGGGCTGGAGAGCACAGTGAGGGCCGGAGAGCCAGGGGGGAGGTGGAGAGCACAGGGAGGGCAGGAGAGCCAGGGGGGTGGTGGGGAGAACTGGGGGCTGGAGAGCACAGGGGGGGCCTGAGAGCTGGGTGGGAGGGCTTAGAGCCAGGGGGGAGGTGGAGCGCACAGGGAGGCAGAGAGCATGGGTGGGGCAGAGACCGGGGGGGCAGCAGAAAGAAGCAGGATAGGAGGAGCAGTGGTGGTGGCTGCATATAGAAGAATCATTCTCTCCATCTTCCTTTTGCAGTCTCTGAATGCCTGCTACTCCTCCTCCTCCCTCTTGCAGGCTTTCAGAGGCTGCAGGAGGAAGATGGATTGAATGATTCTTCTATATGCAGCCACCACCACTGCTCCTCCTATCCATGCTATAGGGGGGGCTGCACTCACGTTCTCTCTGATCCGGCTCCATGGAGTCTGCAGCGGGTGTCTCCTCTAGCTCCCACCAATGACTGAACTATACTGGAGGCCACAGAGAGGCCAAAGTTGTCTCCTCTAACTCCTCCCTCCTTTCTGTCCCACTGGCGCCAATGGCTGAGCTGGACTGGTGCTCGCAGAGAGGCCGGGTGAGCAGCGTGGACTCAAAGAGCAGCCCAGCTGCCTTGGGTCCCACTAGGGCTTGCGACCCCGGGCCACTGGGCAGTTGCCTGGTTTGCCCTATGGCCAATCCGGGCCTGCTCTTGGGCATGGAGTTCACCAGAGCTTCACAGGTTGCCACTGGAGTCCTCTTACACTCCCCCATGACAACATCACGAAGCTGGTGGATGTTAAAGACCTTGCGTTCCTCCACCTTCTGTTTGAGGATGCCCCACAGATGCTCAATAGGGTTTAGGTCTGGAGACATGCTTGGCTAGTCCCTCACCTTTACCCTCAGCTTCTTTAGCAAGACAGTGGTTATATTGGAGGTGTGTTTGGGGTCGTTATCATGTTGGAATACTGCCCATGCGGCCCAGTCTCCAAAGGGAGGGGATCATGCTCTGCTTCAGTATGCCACAGTACACGTTGGCGGCAGCACTCATGCAGCCCCAGACCATGACACTCCCACCACCATGCTTGACTGTGACACACTTGTCTTTGTACTCTCCTGGTTGCCGCCACACACACTTGACACCAACTGAACCAAATAAGTTTATTTTGATCTTATCAGACCACAGGACATGGTTCCAGTAATCTTTCACTTAAGGGTGTACTCACTTTTTTGTTGCCAACAGTTTAGACATTAATGGCTCTGTGTTGAGTTATTTTGAGGGGTAAGCAAATTTGCACTGTTTTATACAAGCTGTACACTCACTACTTTACATTGTAGCAAAGTGTAATTCCTTCAGTGTTGTCACATTAAAAGATATAATAAAATATTTACAAACATGTTAGAGGTGTACTCACTTTTGTGAGATACTGTATCCCCATTATACTTGGACGATGACATGCTTGCTGTAACTTTGACGCGTTTCACGGGTCCATGCCCACTTCATCCGGAAGATATTAACAGTCAAGCTCTATAATAATAAACAATACAATCATCAAGCTAACAGTGATATAAGAAATATCCAATACAAGTTTGTCCCCCCTACTGGGGGATAAGAAAATATTGCATACCTGTATTTTTACATATAAAACGATCATACATAGAGAGATACACACAGCCACTAATTGTAAAGGTTCTGGACTAGATGGGTCAGTCCACATGCAAAAAAAAAAAATCGCTATATATATATATATATATATATATATATAAAATGGGATAATCCATCATTTACAGGGGTGTGCCTACTCATTATCGGCAATAATCTAGTAGTGTCTTCATGTTATTGTTATAACAATGTAAACCATGATGCTCACAGATGGTGAGAATAATATAATTAGGGGCCCATATTTCCAAACTACACCCCTACTCCCCAATTTGAGAAAATTAGCTTTGTGGTCCCTGGATCCACCTCAAGCAGGCATGTACTGGCCACCGGGACCACCGGGAGTTTCAGTTCAGCTTTCAGTGAAAGCCGGTGGTGTCGCTAGGGGGTGACCCTGATGTAAGTGGGGGGGGGGGCTCTCTGGGGACCCTGATGTAAGTGGGGGGGCTCTCTGGGGACCCTGATGTAAGTGGGGGGTGGCTCTCTGGGGACCCTGATGTAAGTGGGGGGGCTCTCTGGGGACCCTGATGTAAGTGGGAGGGCTCTCTGGGGACCCTGATGTAAGTGGGGGGGGGCTCTCTGGGGACCCTGGTGCAAGGCTGGGACTCTCTGGGGATTCTGATGTAAGGGGGGTTCTCTGGTGACCTTGATGTAAGGAGGGGCTCTCTGGGGACCCTGATGTAAGGGGGTGGCTCTCTGGGGACCCTGATGCAAGGCTGGGACTCTCTGGGGACTCTGATGTATGGGGGGTTCTCTGGTGACCCTGATGTAAGGAGGGGCTCTCTGGGGACCCTGATGTAAGTTGGGGGCTTAGAAGTTCATGTCCTCCTCAAGCAGGCATGTACTGGCCATCGGGACTACCGGGAGTTTCCCAGTGGGCTGCTTTCAGTGAAAGCCGGTGGTGTCGCTAGGGGGTGACCCTGATGTAAGTGGGGGGTTCTCTGGGGATCCTGATGTAAGTGCAGGGGGGGCTCTCTGGGGACCCTGATGTAAGTGGGGGTTGGGCTCTCTGGGGACCCTGATGTAAGGGGGGTTCTCTGGTGACCCTGATGTAAGGAGGGGCTCTCTGGGGACCCTGATGTAAGTTGGGGGCTCTGGGAACCCTGAAACAAAAAAGCCGTTTATACTTACAGTGGAATGTTTTTACTTTTTTTTTTTTGCGCAATTGCGTATAGTTTATATATTGTTTTTGTGCGTGTTTGCAAATTAAAGTGGGGCAGTCTGGATGAAGTCCAGGGCCAAATTTTTGTCCCAGTCCAGCCCTGCCCTCAAGGGGTTGAACCCATTATTATCACAGTAATATCAAAGGTCATTATAATAAAATAATTTACCAAGTAAACTAAATTATGTATAATTATATTCCCCTTAACAAGAGGCGGCCAAAATCCCCATTACATTAAGTGTATGGTAATCCATCTCTAGTGTATAAAAGCATCGAATGAATCCCGCTGGACAATCCGCCCATGTGTGGGCTCCGGCTGACTTTTTTTCCCCAAAAGTCCAGCGGACTTAGAAAGTAGTTTTGACTGAAAAATTGTCCACTGGACTGCGAGTCTGGCGGACAATCCGGCCGTCTGTGTGCTAGTCTGACAGACTTTTGAAATGAACAAACTTTCCCATACATGGAGAAAAGTCAGTTCATTTTGAATGCGGCTCCATGTAGACGGGACTAGAGCAGCAGGTCAATGTCGCCACCTTCGTCACCTGGTATCGAAAAAATTACGTTGGGGTCCCCCCTAAGGTCCATATACGACCCTTATCCAAGCACGCAACCTGGCTGGTCAGGAAAGGGGGTGGGGACGAGCGAGCGCCCCCCCCCCCTCCTTAGCCGTACCAGGCTGTGTGCCCTCAACATGGGGGGGTGCTTTGAGGAAGGGGGGGCCCTGCCTTTCCCCCACCCCAAAGCACCTTTTCCCCATGTTGATGAGGACAAGGGCCTCTTCCCAACAACCCTGGCCGTTGGTTGTCGGGGTCTGCGGGCGGGGGGCTTATCGGAATCCGGGAGCCCCCTTTAATAGGGTGGGGGCCGGTATCTGGGGGCCTCCTTATGTGAATGAGTATGGGGTGCAATGTACCCCCTACCCATTCACCTGGTGAAAAAAATTTAAATAAAACACAACACAAGGTTTTAAATAATAAAATAATTTATTGCACAGCTCCGGGGGTCTTCTTCCGTCTTGGGGGGGTCTTCTCGCTGGTCTCTTCTGCTATCTTCTGCTCTTTTGCTAGCTCTTTCACTAGCGGAGGAGCCCGGCTTTCTTCTTCGTCGCCTTCCGGGGGTCTTCTTCCGACTTCAGGGGTCTTGTCCTCCTCTTCGGTTCTTTTTCTTCCATCTCTTTTACTAGCGGTGGCCCGGTCTTCTGTTGCCGCCTTCTCTTCTTCTTCCTTGAGATGTTGACTCAACGCTGTCTCTGGCCGCAATGACAGGGATGTGTTGCGCGGTGACTTATATAGGGACAGTGGGCAGGGTCACCGGGTGATGTCACCGCCCATTATGATGTCACAGTCTCAGCATCCTCTGGGACTCCGGTCACTGGATAAGCTCCCGCCTGCAGACCCCGACAACCAATGGCCAGAGTTGTCGGGAAGATGCCCTTGTCCTCATCAACATGTCCTCACCCCCCATGCGCTAGTCCCATCTACCTGGAGCCGCTTTCAAAATGAACAGACTTTCCTCCGTGTGTAGGCAAGGCCGTTCATTTCAAAAGTCTGGCGGACTCCCGCCAAAAGTCCGGCGGACCTAGTCTGACAGAAAAGTCCAGTTGTGTGTGGGCAGGTCCGCTCGTTCGGAAAGTCCGGCGGACTTTCCAGTGGTTTGTCCGCCAGACTAAGTCCGCCGGATAGTCTGATCGTGTGTACGTGGCATTAATAGTCCAGTAAGGAAGGGAGGTCAAATATCCTCCATAGTGTTTGTAGGAGCATTACCCAATAGTTCAGGGGTGCCCAAACTTTTTTCAAAGAGGGCCAGATTTGATGAAGTGAACATGCACGAGGGCCGACCATTTTGTCTGACATTCTTTGAACCATTAAAATTCGGTCTAAAGCCTCATACACACGATAGGACTTTGTACAAACTTTCCCTTGGATTTTTGTACAAAGGGCGTCGGCCCTGAACTTGTATTGCATACACACAGCAGGACTTTTTCAGCCAACTTTCACCAAATCACGTGGTTTTTCTGCTCTTTACCGCCACCTTTGGTCAACTTCTGTATTGTTGTCTGATCTTTTGCATTGGTTCTGAGCATGCCTGTTTGTACTTTGTACAAAAATCCTATGGTTTTCTGTACACACGATCAGACTTTGCTCCATCAGACTTTTGTTCCCAGAAAGTTTGTCCGTTCGCACAGCCAACAAAAGTCCGATGAAAACCAAAAAAGTTTGTCCAATGGAGCGTACACACGGTAGGATGTTGCTCCAAAACAGCTAATTTGCATGTTTGTTGTCAAAAAGTCTGATCGTGTGTATGGGCCTTAAGTGTGTTTGTTCGAACACTAATACAGGGCCCAACAAGAATTCTCTTGCCTTTGTGGCTGTGTGTGTTGAAGAGATGAGCTTGGGCGTGTTATTTGGATATACCGTATTTATTGGCGAATAAGAGGGAAGTTTCAGGAAAAAACCTTAAAATGTTAAATAAAAAACTGTGAAGCAAAATAAGGGTCAGTGCCCATCTGCGCGCCCACCATTGCTGGGAATGCAGCCCCCACCATTGCTGGGAATGCAGCCCCCACCATTGCCAGGAATGCCGCCACCATTGTCAGGAATGCCGCCACCATTAGCCAGGAATGCCGCCACCATTAGCCAGGAATGCCGCCACCATTAGCCAGGAATGCCGCCACCATTAGCCAGGATTTCACTCACTATTAGCCAGGAATGCAGCCACCATTAGCCAGGATTTCACTCACTATTAGCCAGGAATGCAGCCACCATTAGCCAGGATTTCACTCACTAGTAGCCAGGAATGCAGCCACCATTAGCCAGGATTTCACTCACTATTAGCCAGGAATGCAGCCACCATTAGCCAGGATTTCACTCACTATTAGCCAGGAATGCAGCCACCATTAGCCAGGATTTCACTCACTAGTAGCCAGGAATGCAGCCACCATTAGCCAGGAATGCAGCCACCATTGCCAGGATTTCACTCACTATTGCCAGGAATGCAGCCACCATTAGCCAGGATTTCACTCACTATTGCCAGGAATGCAGCCACCATTAGCCAGGAATGCAGCCACCATTAGCCGGGAATGTACTTACCATTGCCATCAGTGCAGCCTTGGACGGGACATGGAGGGGGCAGGACGAGCGCTAAAGAACAGGAGAATCTCCTGTTTATACAGCGGCCTCTTTAAGAGAAAGTCCTGCCTCCTTTGATGGACGGGACTTCCTATTACAGAGGCTGCCGTGTAAACAGGAAATACTCCTGTGTGCACAACGCTCGTACAGCCTCCTATCTCCGATGCAGCCAGACTATATATCTTTTGTGGCCCCGGCGCTGGGAGATCGTTGGGGGCCACAAAAGATATATATGTTTAGATTACCAGGCGGGCCGCTCAAAACCGGGCCGCGGCCTGCGATTGGCCCGCGGGCCAGACTTTGGACATGCCTGCAATAGTTACTCTCCTCTATAAATAGGAGAAGTACAGTGGATATAAAAAGTCTGCATACCCCTGTTAAAATGTCAGGTTTTTGTGATGTAAATAAATTAGACAAAGATAAATAATTTCAGAACCTATTCCACCTTTAATGTGACCTATAAACTGTACAACTCAGTTAAACAACAAGCTCAAGTCTTTTAGGTGGAGGGAAATAAAAATAAAATAATATGGTTGCATAAGTGTGCACACCCTTAAACTAATACTTTCTTAAAGGCACCTTTTGATTTTATTACAGCACTCTGTCTTTTTGAGTCTATCAGCATGGCACCTCTTGTCTTGGCAATATTTGCCCACTTTTCTTTGCAAAAAGATTCCAAATCTGTCAGATTGAGAGCGCATCTCCTGTACACAGCCCTTTGCAAATCGCCCCACAGATTTTCAATGGGATTCAGGTCTGGGCTCTGGCTGGGCCATTCCAAAACTTTAATCTTTTTCTGGTGAAGCCATTCCTTTGTTGATTTGGATGTATGCTTTGGGTCGTTGTCATGCTGAAAGATTAAGTTTCTCTTCGTGTTCAGCTTTCTAGCAGAAGCCTGAAGGTTTTGTGCCAAAATTGACTGGTATTTGGAACTGTTCATAATTCCCTCTACCTTGACTACGGCCCCTGTTCCCGTGGAAGAAAAATATCCCCAAAGCATTAATCACTTGCTGCCCATCCCGCCATCAAATGACAGAAGGGCAGTGTGGCTCTCGTTACGGGTGGATGTCCTACGACGGCGCCCAGAACGGCCGTTCACGTGCGCCCCCGGGGGTGCATGGCAACACGGCACGTCCACAATCTCTGTAAAGAGCCATGGCTGTGGCTCTTTAACCATGTGATCTGCATGTATTATTATTATTATTATACAGGATTTATATAGCAGTTTACGCAGCGCTTTACAATATAGAAAGGAGTCAGTACAGTTATAATATAATAAAATACAGGAGAATTAAGAGGGCCCTGCTCAATGTACATTCTATCTGTGCAAAGGTAGCAAAATGTTATTCATTGAAAAAAAAAAAAAAAGTGTGAATGGGGGGAAACACAACCACATGGCCACCAGATGGAGCTGAGGAGCATATGCATTTCCTATAATACTCAGCACCATCCAGTGGCCGCAACGTGACACGCTCCCCACCCACTACTCCCTTCTCCTTCCTCTTGTCTCGTTTTTTTTTTACATCACAGAAACCTGACATTTTAACAGGGGTGTGTAGACTTTCATATCCACTGTAGGTGCATGTTTCTGCTGTTCCCTACGTTTGCGCATGTGCCAGAGGAGGGGCTTCACATCGACAATATGGCATCGTTTCGCTCTTATTGATCTGCCACATGTGCACACTTTTGCGCCATTGTGCTCACGCACGCCATTGCGTTTTCGCAGGTCATGTATGGGCTCTGCTTTGCTCAGAAGGGATCGCACCATTGAACCTCGCTGAGCAGGCAGATGACAGGTCCGTCTCTGCACACTGTGCAGGGACAGACCTGTCAGGGTGCCGCTCTCCTCTATGAAGGATTGGATGAAGACGTACCATAGAGTTCATTTTCATCCGATCCGCCAGACAGATGAAAAAATAGGGTTTCCATCCGTCACACTTTAGCAGAGCGGGAAGCATGTCAGCAGGCATGTCACCGCTGACATCCAGAACCAGAAGCACAAGACATATGAAAGTCAACTGTTAGCCAGGTCAAGAAAGTGCAAAAAAAAGGCTTGTAACCGGCAGTGTCATTCAAGCCTGGTAGTTTAGTAGCATCCAAATAGTGAATCCACCTCTCCTCTCTTTATAATACGAGGCTATCCCAATCCCCCCTTGTATATCACAATAAACCCTTTTGAGTGCAAAAAAACTTTACAACACCTTTGCATGTTCCATGTCTGCCAATGGGGGACATGATGTCTCCACCCTTGCTTTGTACACCGGTGCACAGTCATGTTGGAACAGGAAGGGGCCATCTCCAAACTGTTCCCACAAAGTTGGGAGAATGAAATTATCCAAAATGTCTTGATATGCTGACACATTAAGTGTTCCCTTCACTGGAACTAAGGGGCCAAGCCCAACCCCTGAAAAGCAACCCCACACCATAATTCCCCCCTGTCCTGACCTCAACCCAATAGAACACCTTTGGGATGAATTAGAGCGGAGACTGTGAGCCAGGCCTTCTCATCCACATCAGTGCCTGACCTCACAAATGCGCTTCTGGAAGAATGGTCAAACATTCCTATAGACACACTCCTAAACCTTGCGGACAGCCTTTCCAGAAGAGTTAAAGTGGATATAGCTGGAAAGGGTGGGCCAACTCAATATTAAACTTTGTTTAAAGTGTTAAAAAATGATACTATATTAAAAACATCAAAAATGTATGAAAATTAAAAAGAAACCCCAGGACACTAAGCACACACTAAGCACACACATGCAATAGGGCACACGTGTATGTAAACAGCATTTGCATCCTAGGTACATGCAGGGCTCAAGTCCTGCGGGAACGCATGGGAACGGAGTTCCTGTACTTTTTCCACAACAGGAACCCCCCCCCCCCCACCCAGTCTCCTGCTTACTTGCTCTGTGTGTCCCGCTGAATCCCCCCCCCCCCCCCCCTCTATCTTCAGTGCCATATGATGAGAGAACCCAGAGGAGGAGTACAGCTATTCTGCTCACAGGACATGCAGGGAGAGAGGTGAGCTGAGGGAGGAACATCAGTTTGGGGTGGTAAGCTGAGCACAATAACTGGCAAAATGTAATGCCAGGAGGGAAGTTTATGTGGAAATAGCTTAGGTTGGAATAGCAGCGAGTGTGTGTTGGAGCCCTGTAGAGTTTGCAGCCCCCCAAGCTAACATACATCTCCTAAGCAGGAACACATCACTAGCTCCCCAAGCATTCTTTCCAGATAATGTGCAGTTCATATATGACCTTTCCATTTAACCCTGTGTTATCCAAACTCTGTTCAATGAAAAGTGTAAACTCACCACATAAACACTCTATATACAAAATAACATTTCCCAATAAAGATCAGAACACAATGTTCACATTTGCATGGAAGCACAATTGAATGAATGCCGATTATTCCGAGTATTTATGTTTATTGAAGATTGTTTTGTTTTTTTATGTACTAACAGTTAAGCTTCATATACACAATACGATGGTTGAAAAATACCACCTTTGAAGTGTTCGTGCATATGAGCATATCTTTTTTTTTTTTTTTTTTTTTTTGGTGGGCGAGTGGATCTTGGGTGGGAGTTCCCACACTTTTTTCCCCAGGACTTGACCCCTGGGTACATGTTAGGTATTGCTTCAAATGTCAGAGTGAGAGTAGTAAATTTAGTCCTATAGTTCATGGCTCACACTAAATTTTTAATTTTTTTTTTAATTTTTTTTTATAATGTCGCCTATGGACAATTTTGGATACCATTGTTTTGTTTTTTTGTTTGTTTTTTTGCCATTTCATGGGCATGTGCAATTTTAGGGTTTGACATGTTTGGTATCTATTTACTAAACACAAAAATTCATTCTAGTGTATTATTTCCTGAAAATACAGATTTGATAAACATTTGCGCAAATAACATGTGGCATAAAAAATTGCAACTGCCACCATTTTATTCTACAGGGCCTCTGCTTCCCGGAAAATACTGTATATAATTGTTTGGGGGTTTTAAGTAATTTTCTAGCAAAAACAGATTTTAACATAGAAAAAAAAATGTCTTGGATGTGGTTAAAATATACAAACAGTATATGTATGTATGCTTGAATACCGATCTGCATCAGTGTGTGCCTATTTTATTTGGCTAGAATTAAAGTTCACCTTTTGTTCATTTTTTTTTTTTTTCCTAGATTTCATCTCCCCTTTGTACCAATGGAGCATTAATGTACTTCTTTTGCAAAAAAGAAACAGCTTTCCATTTATTCTACCCATGTTTACCTAAAAAAAAAATTTTTATAAAGAAAAAACACTGCGCTATCCAAATATCTAGAAGCTGGTAACACAGAGCCCGTTCACACTGAGGCAGCACGACTTTCAGCGCGACTGCCTCAGGCGACCGGGATCCGACTTTAGCGGCGGCTTGTGAAATGACTTCTGTATAGAAGTCAATGCAAGTCGCCCCAAAAGGAATCTTTTTCTAAGTATTGAGTCGCTCCGATTAGAACGGTTCCATTGCATAGAGCGGGACGCGACTTGTCAGGTGGCTAAGTCGCCTGACGGGTCGCCCCTGTGTGAACCGACCCTAAAATTGATATTTTAGTTAAGAAGTGTACAATTTGTAAGAAAGTGTAGCGCTAAAAAAACATCAGAGCAGTCTTTCCCAAACACAAATGGTAACAATAGGTTTTCTCCAATCACATAGAGGCCCAACTCAGAGTGATGAACAAATAGAATGGAAAGATAGAGCCATATAGCGTAATTCCATTTAAAGTCGAAACTTATAAAAAAAAAGTAGTAACAAACTCACATTTATGCAGTTTATCAAGCGCTTTCAATAAAAAATGGCGGCAGTGGAGTCCTTCTGACGTGTTTCGTCCTCATAGACATCGTCTGGGGTTTTTGGCATTCAAGCACCTGCGAGTTTGAATTCCCACAGATATTATAAAAGTGTGCATGACCCTTGGAATATACCCATATTTACCTCACTGTCTTCATGGATGTTTAAAACCCTGCTTGATTACTTCTGCCTTACTTCCTAAAAAGACTTTGGGTCATGACATAGGAAGGAGTTTACAAGCTGACGGGAGATGATGCAGGGTGTGTGCTCATGAGATCAGCTGCTCAACTCCTTCCTGTGTCATGACCCAAAGTCAGTTCAGGAAGTAAGGCAGAAGTAATAGAGCAATGTGTTTAAACATCAATGAAGAGAGTGAGGTAAGTGTGGGTAGAATAAATGGAAATCTGTTTTCTTTTTGCAAAAGAAGTACATGAATGCTACATTGGTACAAAGGGTAGCTGGAATTTAGAAAAAAAAAAAAGTGAACTTGGCCTTTAAGCTTTAAGGCTAGGTTTAGATGTGCTGCAATATTGGCATGTCTCTGTAAAGCGGTTCACATTTGGATCGCTTTTCAGAGGCGATTGACAAGTGGTGAGGAGGTGACATGTTGCCTGTTTTAACCCCCGTAGATGCTACACCACCACACTACAACTATGTGCAGTGCAATAAAAAGCCTGCCTGCTTGCAGCTTAAAATTGGAGTCTTTAGTTCTGCTTTAGAGGGGGGCGCTGTTAAGGGCTCAACTGCTTGTTTTTATCACTCACTCTAACCGCAAGTGTAAACGGGCTTTAACCTAAATACGGCTTCCTCATCTTCACTGGATTTAGTGCAGGCGGGTCAATTTAGTAGCAAATATTTAGAAAACCTTGTAACTTGCCCAAAGGCTCTCAGATTTATCCTCTTGGCAGAAACTGATACCGAGGAATAGCAGATAATGTTGATTTGTAGACTCGGGACCAGAGGCAGAGAGAAAAAAATTATGCAAAGATAGCAAAGACTCCCAGGGACAAAAAACACGGCAGGACAAAATCCAAGGAACACATCAAGGTCAGAAAATATAAAAAATCTGACATTGCAATACATAATAGTACAAGTAACCAATGCATAAGAGAAGCTTGCTAATGATTACTGGTACTAAACCTTTCTTTTTTATTAACCACTTCAATACCGGGCACTTAAACACCTTCCTGCCCAGACCAATTTTGAGCTTTCAGCGCTGTCGCACTTTGAATGACAATTGCGCGGTCATGCTACACTGTACCCAAATTAAATTTTTATCATTTTTTTCCCACAAATAGAGCTTTCTTTTGGTGGTATTTGATCACCTCTACGGTTTTTATTTTTTTGCGCTACAAATAAAAAAATACCGAAAATTTTGAAAAAAAAAATGTTTTTTTTTGTTTCAGTTTTAAAACTTTGTAAATAAGTATGTTTTCTCCTTCACTGATGGGCACTGATGGGGCTACACTGATGGGCACTGATAAGGCGGCACTGATGGGCACCAATGTGGCACCAATGAAGTGGCACTGATGAGGTGGCATTGATGGACACTGATAGGCGGCACTGATAGGCGGCACTGATAGGCGGCACTGATAGGCGGCACTGATAGGCGGCACTGATGGGCGACACGGATGGGCGACACGGACGGACACTGATAGGTGGCACAAATTGGCACTGATAGCTGGCACGGATTGGCATGGATGGGCGGCACAGATGGGCGTGGATAGGCGGCACAGATGGGCACGGATAGGTGGCACAGATGGGCATGGTGGGCACTGATAGGCGGCACAGGTGGGCACTGATAGGCGGTACAGGTGGGCACTCATAGGTGGCATTGGTGTTATACTATAGTAATGGATGCCAATCAGTGCCAAACAATAATGCATGCCAATCAGTGATGCCCATTGTGGGCACTGATTGGCATCCATTATGGGCACTGATTGGCATCCATTGTGCTGACTGGCATCCCTGGTGGTCTAGGGAGGATTACCTTTTCCCTGGGGGTCTGGTGGCGTCCCTGGTGGTCCAGTGTGGGCATCCTCGGGGGGGGGGGGCTGTGCTGATAATCGATCAGCACAGACCCCCCCTGTCAGAGGAGCAGCCGATCGGCTCTCCTCTACTCGCGTCTGACAGACACGAGTGAGGGAAAGCCGATCACCGGCTCTTCCCATTTACACTGTGATCAGCCGTGATTGGACACGGCTGATCATGTGGTAAAGAGTCTCCATCGGAGACTCTTTACCGAGATCGTAGTTGCCGGGTGTCAGACTGACACCCCGCAACAACGATCGCCGCGCTGCGCGCCCCCGGGGGCGCGCAGCGGCTCATAATCCTGATCACGTCATATGACGTCCGGTCAGGATTATGAAACCACTTTGCAGCCGTCAATTGCCTATAGGGCGGGCGGCAAGTGGTTAAAGAAATATGTAATGATCATGTTTACTTTTATATTACCTGATCTGGGACAGTTTATTATGTTAATAATATTGCTATCATCTGTTGGGTTTTGGGTATTGCATATGTAACACCCTTAAGCCCCATACACACTATCAGATTTTGTGCTGATTTTTTCCTTCAGATTTACCAAAACCATGTAGTGCAAGGGCGTGCCTGATTGCATACAAATTGAAACTCATAAGGTTTGACCTCATATTATATGGTTTTGGAAAATCTGCAGAAAATCTGATAGGGCTTAAGTATAGCTGTTACGGGAAACATTGGTCTAAAAGGTGGACTTAGTCCTTAACCACTTCAGCCTCGGACCAATAAACACCTTAAGGACCAGAGGTCTTTTTGCAATTTCGCACTGCGCTGCTTTAACTGGTAATTGCGCGGTCATGCAATATTGCACCCAAACGAAATTTGCGTCCTTTTCTTCCCACAAATAGAGCTTTCTTTTGATGGTATTTGATTGCCTCTGCGATTTTTTTTTTTTGCGATATAAATGGAAAAAGAGCGAAAATTTTGAAAAAAAAAGATATTTTCTTCTTTTTGTTATAAGAAAAATCGAATAAACTAAATTTTAGTCATACATTGAGGGCAAAATGTATTCAGCCACATGTCTTTAGTAAAAAAAATGTCAATAAGCGTATATTTTTTGGTTTGCGCAAAAGTTATAGCGTCTACAAACTAGAGTACATTTTCTGGAATTTACACAGCTTTTAATTTATGACTGCCGATCTCATTTCTTGAGGTGCTAAAATGGCAGGGCAGTACAAATCCCCCCCAAATGACCCCATTTTGGAAAGTAGACACCCCAAGGAAATTGCTGATGGGTATGTTGAGCCCATTGAATATTTATTTTTTTTGTCCTAAGGGATTGAATAATGACAAAAAAAAAAAAAAAAAAATTTTTTACTAAAAGTTTTCACTAAATGATATATTGCTCACACATGCCATGGTTATATGTGGAATTGCACCCCAAAATATATTCCGCTACTTCTCCCGAGTATGGGGATACCACATGTGTGGGACTTTTTGGGAGTCTAGTCGCGCACGGCACCCCGAAAACCAATCACCACCTTCAGGATTTCTAAGGGTGCAAATTTTTGATTTAACTCCTCACTACCTATCACAGTTTCGAAGGCCATAAAATGCCAAAATAGCACAAAACCCCCCAAAATGACCCCATTTTGGAAAGTAGACACCCCAAGCTAATTACTGAGATGCATGTTGAGTCCATGGAATATTTTATATTTTGCCACAAGTTGCGGGAATATTACAAACTTTTTTTTTTTTGCACAAAGTTGTCACTAAATGATATATTGCTCACACATGCTATGGGCATATGTGAAATGACACCCCAAAATACATTCTGCTGCTTCTCCTGAGTACGGGGATACCACATGTGTGGGACTTTTTGGGAGTCTAGTCGCGTACGGGACCCCGAAAACCAATCACCACCTTCAGGATTTCTAAGGGTGCAAATTTTTGATTTAACTCCTCACTACCTATCACAGTTTCGAAGGCCATAAAATGCCAAAATAGCACAAAACCCCCCCCAAATGACCCCATTTTGGAAAGTAGACACCCCAAGCTATTTACTGAGAGGCATGTTGAGTCCATGGAATATTTTATATTTTGCCAAAAGTTGCGGGAAGATTACAAACTTTTTTTTTTTTTGCACAAAGTTGTCACTAAATGATATATTGCTCACACATGCTATGGGCAGAAGTCAAATTACACCCCAAAATAAATTCTGCTGCTTCTCCCGAGTACGGGGATACCACATGTGGGGGACTTTTTGGGAGCCTAGCCACGTACGGGACCCCGAAAACCAAGCACTGCCTTCCGGATTTAAATATAAAATGCTACCAAAAAAACTGTTAGCGATGGCAGGGATCAGGCCTGACTCTGCGATCGCTGCAGTTATGTGTTTAGTGTTTTGTAAGTGACAGTGATCGATCGATACTGCACTTGGGTGGGCTGGGCAGAGGGGCAAAACGCAGGTGCTAGCAGGTATCTGGGCTGATCCCGCTAACAATGCGTTTTTTTGGAACCCTAAACTGCTGGGGACGCTAGTATAGATCTGATCAGATCAGATATTGATCTGTTCAGATTCTATAGCACTACGGGAGGTGTATGCTTTGCGTGTGGGTGTTAGCGGTACTGGCACTAACCTAGCGCTGCCTGGGGCAACGCAGACCCTGACCCTAAAACCTAATTGATATCACCCGCCGGGTGATCAGGGGGTTAAACCTTTATTGGGTAATAAATGGTGGGTGCCCTGATGCTATAAAAAACAAACTAACCAGAGTCACCCGTAACACTTATACGGTGATCAGTGGTGAAAGGGTTAACTAGGGGCAATCAGGGGGTTCAAATTTTTATTAGGTAGTATATGGGGGTCCCTGGCGCTATATAAAAACCTGACGGGGAACCTAAATAACTAACTGGCTAACCAGCGTCACCAGTGACACTTATACTGTGATCGCTGGTGAAAGGGGGTGAAAGGGTTAACTAGCAGCAATCAGGGGGTTAAAACCATTATTGGGTAGTATATCGGGGTACCTAGCGCTATAAAAACCTGGCGGTGAACCTAAAAAAATAACTAGCTACCTAGCGACACTAGCGACACTGATGCAGCGATCAGAAAAATGATCGCTTAGTGACACTGGCAAAAGGGGGTGAAAGGGTTAACTAGCGGCAATCGGGGTTAAAACCATTATTGGGTAGTATATCGGGGTACCTAGCGCTATAAAAACCTGGCGGTGAACCTAAAAAAATAACTAGCTACCTAGCGACACATGCAGCGATCAGAAAAATGATCGCTTAGTGACAATGGCAAAAGGGGGTGAAAGGGTTAACTAGCGGCAATCAGGGGGTTAAAACCATTTTTGGTTAGTATATCGGGGTACCTAGCGCTATAAAAACCTGGCGGTGAACCTAAAAAAATAACTAGCTACCTAGCGACACTAGTGACACTGATGCAGCGATCAGAAAAATGATCGCTTAGTTACACTGGCAAAAGGGGGTGAAAGGGTTAACTAGCGGCAATCAGGGGGTTAAAACCATTATTGGGTAGTATATCGGGGTACCTAGCGCTATAAAAACCTGGCGGTGAACCTAAAAAAATAACTAGCTACCTAGCGACACATGCAGCGATCAGAAAAATGATCGCTTAGTGACACTGGCAAAAGGGGGTGAAAGGGTTAACTAGCGGCAATCAGGGGGTTAAAAACATTATTGGGTAGTATATCGGGGTACCTAGCGATATAAAAACCTGGCGGTGAACCTAAAAAAATAACTAGCTACCTAGCGACACTAGCGACACATGCAGCGATCAGAAAAATGATCGCTTAGTGACACTGGCAAAAGGGGGTGAAAGGGTTAACTCTAGGGGCAATCAGGGGGTTAAATCTTTATTGGGGGTGATAGGGGGCTACCCTGGACCTAACACTAACTGTCCTGACAGTTTTTACTGTCACAACTGACACTGAATGCATTGATCAGTAAAGAAATAATCAATGCAATCAGTGACACTGTGACTGGGGGGGGGGAGGGGGGGCGGGGGGGGATCGGGGGGGGGTTTGTGTGCCTGTGTGTACCTACATGTCAGTGTAGTGTTGGTGCACACTTACTATTAGTCTTCTCCTCGTAGTCCGGTCAAAAAGACCGCCCCGAGGAGAATGACATCACTTCCTCCTTCCTGTGTAAACAATACACAGGGGAGGAAGCTTCTCATTGGCCAGGAGCGATCCAGAGGGGGTGGCCGAAAACGAACGGCCATCATCTCATCACGGAGCGCTCCTGGAGGGAACCGGACCGTCGTATCCAACGGGAGGGGGTCCGATTGGACCCCCCACCCGCTGGAAGGCAATCACGTACATCTACGTGATTGTGCCTGCCTGTGCCATTGTGCTGACGTACATTGGCAATACGGCGGTCCTGAAGTGGTTAAAGTGATACTAAACACACACTGTGTAATTTACATTGTCCCTTCTATTCCTGTGTATGGATGATGGTACTATATTTTTTTAATAAATAAAAAAAAAAGTACCTTTTTCCTAATTGATATACAGCTGTCACATGACCCAGCTCTTTCCCTGCTTGTCTGCAGGGAAACGGTGGCAGGAGAAGCTTCTAGTTCTCTGCTGCCGGTCACATGTTCAAAATAAATAATTAAAAAAAAAACAGCCTCTGGAATACAGAGTAAAAATAAATAATATCAATAAACTGTTTTATGTTGTCATACAAATATATATTTGAAATCAAATCTTTATTATTTTTTTGACAATAACATAGTGCCAGTGCAATGTCACTCCAGCCTGTGTCTTAGGCCGCGTACACACGGGCGGACTGTTCGCCCAACCTTGTCCGCTGAACAGTGTTTGGGCGGACAGTCCGCTCGTGTGTGGGCTTTCAGCGGACAGTTTCAGCGGACAGTTGGACGGACAAAGTCTTTCGGAAATTCCGAAAAACTGTCCGCTGAAACTGTGTTTGAGCGAACAGTCCGCCCGTGTGTGGGCTTGTCCGCTGTACTTTCGAAATGAGCAGACTGTTCCCGCTCGGAAAGTCCGCCCATTTCGAGCGCGTGTACAGGTAGGCGGGGCCCGCGAAGGAGACGTCGCGGGCTCCGCCGCCTGGAATGGGCTTAAAGGGGAACCCCAACGCCGAAAAAAATCGGCGTGGGGGTTCCCCCCAAGTCCACACCAGACCCTTGTCCGAGCACGCTACCCGGCCGGCCAGGAAAGGGGGGCGAGCGAGCGCGCCCCCCCCTCCTGAGCCGTACCAGGCCGCGTGCCCTCAACATGGGGGGTGCCTTGGGGAAGGGGGGGCCGCGCGGCCCCCCCACCCCAAAGCACCTTGTCCCCATGTTGATGAGGACAAGGGCCTCTTCCCGACAACCCTGGCCGTTGGTTGTCGGGGTCTGCGGGCGGGGGGCTTATCGGAATCCGGGAGCCCCCTTTAAGAAGGGGGCCCCCGGATACCGGCCCCCCACCCTATGTGAATGAGTATGGGGTACAATGTACCCCTACCCATTCACCTGTGAAATAAAGTACAAATAAAAACACAACACAGGGGAAAAAAATATTTTATTGCACAGCCGGGGGTCTTCCGTCTTCGGGGGTCTTCTCGCCGGACTCCTCCGCTATGTGTGTGTAGCTCTTTTGCTAGCGGAGGAGTCCGGCTTTCTTCCTCCCCGCCGCCGGCCTCTTCTCCCGACTTCGGGGGTCTTGTCCCCCTCTTCGGTTCTTCTGCCGGGCCACCGCGCCTGGTCCGGTGGCCCGGTCTTCTGTCGCCGTCTTCCGTTCTTCTGTCGCCGCCTTCGGTTCTTCTGCCGGGCCACCGCGCCTTCTTGTAGCTCTTTTACAGGCGGTGGCCCGGTCTTCTGTCGCCGCTGTCGTCGCCGCCGCCGCCGCCGCCGCCTTCCGTTCTTCTTCTTCTTCTTCTTCTTCTTCTTCTCCTGGAGATGTTGACACGTCGCTCCCTCCGGCCGGAATGCCAGAGCCGCCCTGCGCTGTCACTTATATAGTGACAATGGGGCGGGGTCACATGGTATATGTCACATGGGTTGGTCACATGGGTTGATGTCACATGGGGACTATGACATCGTAAGGGGGCAGGGTCACCATGTGACCAACCCATGTGACATATACCATGTGACACCGCCCCATTGTCACTATATAAGTGACCGCACAGCGCGGCTCTGGCATTCCGGCCGGAGAGATCGTCGAGTCAACATCTCCAGGAGAAGAAGAAGAAGAAGAAGAACAAGAACGGAAGGCGGCGGCGGCGGCGGCGACGACAGCGGCGACAGAAGACCGGGCCACCGCCTGTAAAAGAGCTACAAGAAGGCGCGGTGGCCCGGCAGAAGAACCGAAGGCGGCGACAGAAGAACGGAAGACGGCGACAGAAGACCGGGCCACCGGACCAGGCGCGGTGGCCCGGCAGAAGAACCGAAGAGGGGGACAAGACCCCCGAAGTCGGGAGAAGAGGCCGGCGGCGGGGAGGAAGAAAGCCGGACTCCTCCGCTAGCAAAAGAGCTACACACACATAGCGGAGGAGTCCGGCGAGAAGACCCCCGAAGACGGAAGACCCCCGGCTGTGCAATAAAATATTTTTTTCCCCTGTGTTGTGTTTTTATTTGTACTTTATTTCACAGGTGAATGGGTAGGGGTACATTGTACCCCATACTCATTCACATAGGGTGGGGGGCCGGTATCCGGGGGCCCCCTTCTTAAAGGGGGCTCCCGGATTCCGATAAGCCCCCCGCCCGCAGACCCCGACAACCAACGGCCAGGGTTGTCGGGAAGAGGCCCTTGTCCTCATCAACATGGGGACAAGGTGCTTTGGGGTGGGGGGGCCGCGCGGCCCCCCCTTCCCCAAGGCACCCCCCATGTTGAGGGCACGCGGCCTGGTACGGCTCAGGAGGGGGGGCGCGCTCGCTCGCCCCCCTTTCCTGGCCGGCCGGGTAGCGTGCTCGGACAAGGGTCTGGTGTGGACTTGGGGGGAACCCCCACGCCGATTTTTTTCGGCGTTGGGGTTCCCCTTTAAGCCCATTCCAGGCGGCGGAGCCCGCGACGTCTCCTTCGCGGGCCCCGCCTACCTGTACACGCGCTCGAAATGGGCGGATTTGCCTCCTCCTTACGTGGGCGAGTCCGTTCATTTCAAAAGTTGAGCGAACTGTTTGCCCAACCTTGTTCGTCAAACAGTCCGCTCGTGTGTGGGCAAGTCCGCTCATGCAAATTTTGAGCGGACTGTTTGACAAACTGTTTGCCGAACAAGGTTGGGCGAACAGTCCGCGCGTGTGTACGCGGCCTTAGAATAAGAAGGAGGTGAAGCCTCCATTAATCTACATGTAATATTCATTGTGTCAATGCTCAGATTATCAGTACAGACCCATCAGGGATGCTCTCCAGAGCCCACCAGGGATGCCAACCCATGCCCGACAGGGATGCAAATCGGTGTCCATTAAGGCTGCCAAACACTACCCATCAGTAATGCCTGTCAGTGTGTCCTCATCAGTGCTGCCTATGAGTGCCCATCCGTGCTGCATATCAGTGGCCATCATTGCTACATGTTAGTGCCATCTCATCGGTGCCACCTCTTCAGTGCCAGTCAGTGCAGCCTCATCAGTGCTCATCAGTGATGGAAGAAGACTTACCTATTTACAAATTTTTATAGCAAAGACTAAGAAACTTTTTTTCTTCAAAATTTTCAGTCTTATTTTAGTTGTTTAGCAAAAAAATAAAAAACCCAGTGTTGATCAAATACCACCAAAAGAAAGCTCTATTTGTGGGAAGAAAATGATCAAAATGTTGCATGACTGCACAATTGTCATTCAAAATGCAACTTCACTGTAAGCTGAAAATTGGCCTGGGCAGGAAGGGGGGGAAAGTGCCCAGTATTGAAGTGGTTAAGAGATAGCAAGCCCAATACACTAAACTGCTATGTGTTATGTGCCATAGCAAATTGGCCATGAGTGTAATTTTCAGCTGTCATTGGATCTTATTGCTGAACATAATGATCATGTTGGCAGATACTATTCTTTATATCTTCATGCAATAATTCTCAGTTGGGGTTCTGGAGAAGTTTCCAGGGGTTCCAATGCTTGCCACCGTTGCAACAGATTTATACAGTATTTGCCCAACGTTGACTTCGGTGTCCCCATGTGGTATGCTTTAGGTTCTAGTGCCAATTCACTTATGCTTAAATATATTGCTCAATAGCCACAAAGGATATTAAAGGGTTTGTAAAGGTTCAGCATCGGGGCCACTCTGTGCAAAACGAGCTGCACAGTGGAGGTAAGTATGATATGTTTGTTATTTAAAAAAAACATGAACCTTTAGTGTCCCTTTGATCTACTCCGTATACACCAAATACCTTTGCAAACCTGGATGTTACCTTGTAAAAGGGATTGACAGCATCACTGTGTTGTACATAGCCTGTGCAGAGAGCAGAGCTGTGCGATGAACCTAACATGCCCTACCCACTATAGGCTATTTGCAGAAATCTACTGGAGGGGGCGGAGACAAGACCAGTCACCCTGCACAAGGAAAGAGAGCAGCACAGAAAGGTCTTTATTACAGGAGGCTCTTCCACAGAGGCAAAGTTTTGTTCTAGATTACTGCTCAGGTCTGGAAGAAATATACAAACCATCCCAATATTCAAGTAAGAATACACACGACTCTTGGATTCAGACAATATTTACTTATCCCAGAGTTCCCCTTTAACTAATTTTAATAAAGGCACGGCAGTTCAAAAGAGGAGCTTCAGAAGAAAGGCGTAGAAAGGGCTGGTGTAGTTATTTTGCATAGAGTTAATTTTGAAGTTATTAGCTCTCCTTATGCTGCTATTATGTTATGGGATAACAAGTAGGTTATGAATTAAAGAGGAAGTAAAGCGAGAAAAAAAAATACACCCTGCAAGGAAAGTCATAATGAGCTAGTATGCATAGCATACTAGCTCATTATGAATAACTTACCTGAGATCGAAGCGACCCTTCCTCCGTCACTGCCATGATACCCTTAATGACTTCCGGGCATCGCAGCTCCGGTGCTGTGACTGGCCGGAGCCACGATGACATCATTCTGGCGCATGCGCTCGGGAGCAGTCAGTGACGGCATGTTCACCTTCACTTGCGGCGCGCTCAGCGGT
Source organism: Lithobates pipiens (assembly GCF_037356315.1). Taxonomy (NCBI): domain Eukaryota; kingdom Metazoa; phylum Chordata; class Amphibia; order Anura; family Ranidae; genus Lithobates; species Lithobates pipiens. The sequence goes on from NW_027507764.1 coordinate 300,044,783, forward strand.
GCACAGTTTTTGTAAAATATCTCCTTAACAGTGTAGGTTAAGGAGATATTTCTTGCACCTACATGTAAGCCTTAATCTAGGCTTACCTGTAAGTTAAAGTGGTCCCAGGGGGTTTACAACCACTTTAAATGAATAGTTGCTGACCAGTCGCTACAGAAACTTAAGAGCAAAATAACATGCAATCGTTTTTTTTTTCCTCTGAACTAGTCTTGCAGTGCATGACAGGACCTCTTAAATATGAGATCTGGGGTCAAAAAGGCCTCAGATCTCATATTTGGACTTAAATGCAAAAAAAAAAAATTAAGTTTTGTAATTTAGAAAAAATTACATTAAAAAAATTGTGCCTTTAAGACGTATGGGCGGAAGTGACATTTTGACGTTGCTTCCACCCTGCTATGGTATGGAGACGGTTGGGGGCCGTCTTCCACTCGTCTCCATATCTAGCAAGGAGACAGGCGCGATGGCCTCTAATGCTGCCGATGGCTCCGGTAAGCGGCGGAGGGCACCGGATAGCAGCGGGAGGGGGCCCCCTCTCCCGCCACTGATAAAAGTGATCCCGCGATGAATCCACTGCAGACACCACGTTTATCTTGTAGCTGACCTCCGGCCGAACACGGGGATACTGGGATTATGGCAGCTAGCTGCTGCCATAACAACGATATCTGTCCCCAAAATAGGGACGGACATCGGCGCGCGGCAGTTCGGCAGGACATCCAGAACTATATACACTATATTATTGTCAGAAACCATGAATCAGACCGAGACAGAAGTACAATTAAATCTCACGTGTTTATTAAATAAAAAGGTAAATGGAGCGTAGTCAAAGCATAGCCAGAGTCCAGTAACCAGATAGAGTAGTCAGCCAGGCCAGAGTTCAATAACCAGATCAGGTAATCAGCCAGGCCAGAAGTCAGGCATCCAAGTAGAGCAACAGCAAGCAGGATAAGGAGCCAGAAGGGATGTCAGCAAGCCAGTCTTTAAACAGAACCGCAGGAGATGGTTTCTTGTGATGTGACCAAGGCAAAGGCAGAGGTGAAGTGAGCTGGACAGCTTTAAGTAGGCAGGTCAGATGAGCATAATCAGGAACAGCTGGTAACTGTGGAGAGAGATGAGAGCTGGCAATTAGCCGACATCTGAGCAGCCAGCCCAGCGAAGGAAGGGCTAAGCCAGCCCTAACAGTGATGTCTTCTCTCCTCGGTCTGGAACGAAAAAGACCAACACGAGGAGAGATGACATCACTTCCCCGTCAGTGTTTACACTTATCCTTCCCCTGTCGTATATCATTCGTCAGGACCGATCACCAGGTCCAGGCCAGATATCACTGGCCTGGGCCTGGGGATTGATCGGTGCCTGATCGAATCCGATGGTCGCGGCTGACGTAACATGACGGCGATTCGCCTGCCTGTGCCATTCTGCCACAGTACAACTGTGGCGGATAGTCAGCAAGCAGTTAAATAGCTTGTTTGGGCCTTTTGGACAAAATAGACTATTTAACCACCTCCCGCCCACTGTATAGACCATGGGTCTTCAAACTATGGCCCTCCAGTTGTTCAGGAACTACAGTTCCCATCATGCCTAGTCATGTCTGTGAATGTCAGAGTTTTACAATGCCTCATGGGATGTGTAGTTTCACAACAGCTGGAGGGCCGTAGTTTTAGGATCCCTGGTATAGACTAATGACGGTGGAGGGGTGGCTTTCTCATTCATATCATTCATGTCATATGACATTGCCCCAGTCTTGCCGTGCTTGTGTGCCCACGGGGGCTCACAGATCAGCGGCACAGTGGACAGGGCACAACCCTGATCTTGGTAAAGAGACGATGATGAGGCTCTTTACCCATGCGATCAGCTGTGTCGAATCACAGCTGATCACATGTAAACAAGGAAATGCCAGTTTTGTCTCTCCTCGCCTCACACTGAAGGCATGTGAGGAAAGAACAGCCAGTCAGTGGCATTTCCTCACAGAGGAGATCTGCACAGATAATTAGGGCACTGATTATCAGTGCAACCCCAGTAGTGATGCCAATTTTTGCCCATCAGTGATGCCAATCAGTGCTGCCCATCAGTGCTGCCTATCATTGCCCATAACTGCCACCTATCAGTGCACATCACTTGCCCATCAGTGCTGCATATTAGTGCCACCTCATCAGTGCAGCCTTAACAGTGCATGTCAGTAAAGGAAAAAATAACACAACAAAAGTTCCTTGAGTGCTATAAACTGTCAGCCATCTGTGTAGATATACGTATCCTGGAGAATATAAAGAGAGCTAAAGCCCAGTGCAGCCGCCAATCACTGGAAAAGGTGGATAACAAGACACTAAAACAAAAAAGCAGCGCTCCATGGGTCCAGCATAAAGACTGGCAAACATATAGCCAATTTAAAAATGAATTAATTTATTTGATGCACTCTTAAAGAGATAAAAACAACTGTCAATGATTAAAAATTTGTAGGGATTTGCAGAAGCAATCATAAAAAATAATGGTCATTGTGGATATAATGTGAACAGGATAAACACGGTAAGACTATGACATCCAGGTGGAAAGGGGCTAACATCAACCAAGTAACTTCTGCTATCAGTCCTTGGTGAGACCGAATGGATCTCTAGGATAAACCACCTAAGCGGGGAATCCAAAATCACAGCTATCATCATGATACCTGGATGTGGGTGTCAAACCTGCTGTGCTGCGGGAGGTGTGTTGTAACAACATTTTCTGACAGAAGCTAAGAAATTATAATTTTTTTTTTACAGGGTTCCCTTTAAGAGCCGCCAGAGGGAGCACATGCACCTGCTGAAAAGCAGGGGACCTGATGTGCATGGCCGGTTGTGATCACTGCCGGTCATGCGCATTCGCGTGCACAAGAGCTAGCATACAAAAACACACAAATCCCTGTTTTGTCAGGAGAAAAGAGATGTCATTTGTTCCTACTAAGTAGGAACAAAGATATGTCTCCTCTCCTACTCAGTCCTATCTCCATACAGTTAGAACACACTGAGAGAACACACATTTAACCCCTTGATCACCCTAGTGTTAACCCCTTCCCTGCCAATGACATTTATACAGTATTCGGTGCATATTTATAGCACTAATTGCTGTATAAATGTCAATGGTTCCAAAAATGTGTCAAATGTGGTTGATCTGTCTATCACAATGCAGTACCGCCAAAAATCGCAGTTCACCGCCATTACTAGTAAAAAAAAAAAAATGCCATAAATCTTTCCCATAGTTTGGTTTGCGCGAAAGTCATAGCATCTACAATCAATATACGCTTATTGCGATTTTTTTTTGCCAAAAATATCATATACATATCAGCCTAAACTGATGAAGACTTTTTTTTTATATTGGGGGTATTGATTATAGCAAAAAGTAAAAAATATTTTTTTTTTCAAAATTGTCAATGGATCAAATTCCACCAAAAGAAAGCTCCATTTGTGGGAAAAAAAAAATAGATGCAAGTTTTGTTATGGGTATAGCGTCCGGTCAGGAAGGGGGTAAAATCTCCTGGGACTGAAGTGGTTAAATACATATATTTTGTGTGGGAAAAAAAATGAAAAGAATTTATTTTGGTACAGTGTTGTCATTCAAAGTGTAAGGCCGCGTACACACGGGCGGACTGTTCGCCCAACTTTGTCCGCTGAACAGTGTTTGGGCGGACAGTCCGCTCGTGTGTGGGCTTTCAGCGGACAGTTTCAGCGGACAGTTGGACGGACAAGGTTTTTCGGAATTTCCGAAAAACTGTCCGCTGAAACCTTGTTTGAGCGAACAGTCCGCCCGTGTGTAGGCTTGTTCGTCAAACAAAGTTGCGCGCATGCTCAGAAAGGATTTTCACGCCGAAAGCTATAATGCAGTGTATAGGACGTCGTATTTTTCGTCCCGTCGTACGTGCCGTTCACGTCATCGCGCACGGTTTCAGCAAACTGTTCGTCCGTCGTGTGTGGCCATGTCCGTCCATGCTAAGTTTGAGCGGACTGTTTGCCGAAACTGTTGGACGGACAAAGTTGGGCGAACAGTCCGCGCGTGTGTACGCGGCCTAACAGCGCTGAAAATTGGCCAGGGCAGGAAGGGGATAAAAGTGCCCAGTATTGAAGTTGTTAAAGGGACATTAAATGTGACGCTAGGCTTTAATTGAAAAGTCCTATTCCAGATTCTGGTCCCTTCACCCCCCATTGGAGCACCCCTGCACCCTGAATCTTTATTCATGCCTTCAGTGTAGTCAGTGATGTCACAAGATCCTCTTCTTCCTATGTCAGTGAATGGATCCTAAATATTGCAGAGGGTTACAGCATTCTCCTTTCAGATCGTGGCTGGTGGGCAAAGCTCCCAACTTCCCAACTGTCCCTGATTTAGAGGGACTGTTACTGATTTGGAACAAAGTCCCACGGTCCCTCTTTCCTTCTCATTTGTTCCTCATTTTGGTCTGATATATATATATATATATATATATATATATATATATATATATATAAAATGCTCTATTTCTCTCTTAAATAGTGTTTCCCAGTGCTAACCCTTTCATCCAGTTTCTAAATTGCTGCATTTGTAAATGTCAAAAGCCAATATAAAGGAATAGTAGTGGTAAACAACTTTTGGGTTTAACTAATTTTCCTTTTTTTTGTTGCATAATTCTCCTTGAAGGGGGTGTGTCTTATGCCTACATACTTTTGCTGATAGATGTCCCTGACTCCCATCGCAAAAAGTTGGGAGGCATGCTGGTGGGTAGAGTCATGATCTGAACGGGGAGCCGTGCTGGATTGGTAAATGGGTGAGTTGGTGGTGTTATAGCACTGGAGAGTATTGCAGCCAGAACGTTTTTTTTTTAAATTTTTTATCTTGAACCTGTGTTGGAGATTACATTTGATAAAATCTTACTGCCGAAACTGAAGAATGGCTTTAAGGCTAAGTCCTCCTCCTTATTAACCTCGACTTCAACAGTCCAGCACGTGCAATGACCCTTTGCGATACTGGCATTTTCTCTCCTGATTTTTCCAGGTCTTTGGCTGCTTTAATTGGCCAGCATGGGACTCCTTTCCATGTTCAGGAGGTCAGTCATCCCGGCACACAGCCACTATGCCTGAATGTAAACTAAGCTGCACTTTTGCAACTTACTGTACATGTTAAAGAGGACTAATGTCCCGTACACACGATCGGACATTGATCAGACTTTCCGACAACAAAATCCATGGATTTTTTTCCGACGGATGTTGGCTCAAACTTGTCTTGCATACACATGGTCACACAAAGTTGGTCGTAAATTACGAATGTCAAGAATGCGGTGACATACGACACGTACGACGAGCTGAGATAAATGAAGTTCAATAGCCAGTGCTGCTCCACTGCTTGATTCCAAGCATGCTTAGCACTTTATGCATCGGAATTATGTGCACACAATCAGAATTTTCGCAAACAGATTTTGTTGTCAAATTTGAGAACCAGATTTCAAATTTTGTGTGATGGAAATTCCGATGGAAACTGTCCAATGGAGCCTACACAACCTCCGATCACACATTTTATGTCGGAAAGTCTGACCGTGTGTACAGGGAATGAGAGCAGTAGGGGGAGTTTATTTTATTGCAGAAGAGACATTGCATCAGCCTGCTCACATTTATTTTTAATTTAGAATTTAGTTCCGGTTGTATTTATTTGTCGCATACGTAGGCTGACTTCTCATCTGTATTTCTCTGTATTTTTTTATTGCTTTGGGCAGAAGTATTGTGATGCGTTGACATGCACTGAAATTCCCATCAAAAGCTCTGATAGCAAGCCTTATTGCATTTAAAAACGGACCTTAATTTTTTTTAGTCAATGCACTGCATAGATGTGAGGTAGCACCAGTACTTATTTACACTTGTATTGGCCTTTGAAGAGTGGGCAACATGTGATCACTGTTCAGAGGGTGTTTGGCAGGCAGCAAGGAGGCATTATGTTGCCTCCTAACAACCTTTTTTAATTCCTAAAAGCCAAAATTTTGGTGCATCACAAATATAATCTGAGAGCCGCCCCTTGCAGCTGTCAGAATAAACAGATCAGTGCTGCGACTGTTTGGTGTTCCTGCAAAGCAAACAAGAACGGCTAACAATAACACAGAGAGTAATGACATACCATTGACTCAATAAAACAACAATTTATTAATTTTTTACATTTTTTGTTTTTTACTTTCTTTTTTCTAATTTTACTTAACCGGGTCCATCCACATCCAGAAAAAAACCCAGAAGACTGCATAATTTTCTGGACCAGATCAGAAGTAGCCTGGTGTATAGGTATAGGGGAGTCCTTTATATCCGGTAGTCCATAGAGCTGACAGCGGTCTACCCCTGTCCACTGGGCAAAACCTTTAGGGGCTTAAAACATGAATCATTGTGCTTTCCATAAAAGCCAATACAATAAAAGACAAATGGATCGCTCATCAGGTCTCCATATATCGCTCTTTATTTGGCACATATATAAATCGATTCCTCAAACTCCTGGGAACAACTCAAAAGCTGCCAAAACCTGGGATTGAACCAGGGACTGTTAGACCTTCAATCTAACACTCTACCACCTGAGTTATTTTAGCAAGTTCAGCGGTGTATTGTTTATTAGCTATGTTGGAAGGCTAGAATTTGTAGGAGGAGTCTGAGGGTTATATATCCTTCCTCTTCTATTAGATCCTTTGTCGGCTCCTTTCTGGGTTACGGGTGATGCACGTCACTTCTGGTTCCTCAGTGCGGTGTTCAGTGGCAGCAGTGGTGGCGGTTCCTCTCACAATGCTCACGCCGGGTACCATCGCGGGACCACCCACGCATCCAGTGCGCAATTCAGCACCATCGAGGGGTCCGCCTGTCCGCTCTCCTGGTGCTTATGCCAGGTACCATGGGGACCACCTGCCCATGCATACATGCTCTATCCGGCATTTGGGAGGAGGAGCCACCTGCTTTCCCCAGTGCTCACGCCGGGGGAGAGGGAGGGCGTCCATCCACCCACTCCTCCCTAGTCATGCCAGCGTCGGGGGGGGGGGGCATCCGCCCATCCATTTCTCCCAGGGTTTGCTCTATTCGTTTTTACAGTTATTCCAGCCCCTCCTAGTCTCCGCCCATCCAGCCCTCTGCACTGCAGCTCCTCCTGCTCTCCCTCAAAAATCGAGTCACTCTTCTGCCGCACTGCCCCTGTGTGCCCCCCCTTCAAGCTGCCGGGGGGGGGGGGGAGTGACTGAGGGCAGTTCCAAGATGGGGGGGGGGCTGCCATGGCTGACTACAAATAGTTTTCATGATTGGTAAGATTACTGTTTTATCTGTTGGGATGATTTGGCCACTCCTGGAATTTCTTTGATGATAAATCTTTATCCCACCTCTTTCTCTGTATTTCTAGTATTTATCACATGGCTCCACCCCCACTGCCAACATTACCATCTCCCTCTTTTATCAAAACTTGGAGATATCCAGAGAGGAAGTCAAACCCTCAGCCGGTTCTTCAGTTCCAACCTTCAACAAGCTGGTGCAGTTCTCAGTGGTGCATTTGGATGGTCATGTTTTAAAGTTCCAGGTGAAGAGTAAAGCGGCGTCTCTGGGGGAGCTGTTTGTCTCATTGAGCACTGTCCCACTAAACAAGGATGTCTGATATCGCCTGGGAGAATGACCCAACACATCTGCAGCTTCAGGAATAAGGGGGATGGTTCTGATGATATTTACAGTGCCTTGCAAAAGTATTCGGCCCCCTTGAACTTTTCAACCTTTTGCCACATTTCAGGCTTCAAACATAAAGATATCAAATTTTTATTTTTTGTGAAGAATCACCAACAAGTGGGACACAATTGTGAAGTGGAAAGAAAACTATTGGATTTTTGAAACTTTTTTAACTAATAAAAAAATGAAAAGTGGGGCGTGCAAAATTATTCGGCCCCCTTGCGTTAATACTTTGTAGAGCCACCTTTTGCTGCGATTACAGCTGCAAGTCGCTTGGGGTATGTCTCTATTAGTTTTGCACATCGAGAGACTGAAATTCTTGCCCATTCTTCCTTGCAAAACAGCTCGAGCTCAGTGAGGTTGGATGGAGAGCGTTTGTAAACAGCAGTTTTCAGCTCTTTCCACAGATTCTCGATTGGATTCAGGTCTGGACTTTGACTTGGCCATTCTAACACCTGGATACGTTTATTTGTGAACCATTCCTTTGTAGATTTTGCTGTATGTTTGGGATCATTGTCTTGTTGGAAGATAAATCTCCGTCCCAGTTTCAGGTCTTTTGCAGACTCCAACAGGTTTTCATCCAGAATGGTCCTGTATTTGGCTGCATCCATCTTCCCCTCAATTTTAACCATCTTCCCTGTCCCTGCTGAAGAAAAGCAGGCCCAAACCATGATGCTGCCACCACCATGTTTGACAGTGGGGATGGTGTGTTGAGGGTGATGAGCTGTGTTGCTATTACGCCAAACATATCGTTTTGCATTGTGGGCAAAAAGTTCGATTTTGGTTTCATCTAACCAGAGCATCTTCTTCCACATGTTTGGTGTGTCTCCCAGGAGGCTTGTGGCAAACTTTAGACGAGACTTTTTATGGATATCTTTGAGAAATGGCTTTCTTCTTGCCACTCTTCCATAAAGGCCAGATTTGTGCAGTGTACGACTGATTGTTGTCCTATGGACAGACTCTCCCACCTCAGCTGTAGTTCTCTGCAGTTCATCCAGAGTGATCATGGGCCTCTTGGCTGCATCTCTGATAAGTTTTCTCCTTGTCTGAGCTGAAAGTTTAGAGGGACGGCCAGGTCTTGGTAGATTTGCAGTGGTCTGATACTCCTTCCATTTCAAAATGATCGCTTGCACAGTGCTCCTTGGGATGTTTAAAGCTTGGGAAATCTTTTTGTATCCAAATCCGGCTTTAAACTTCTCCACAACAGCATTACGGACCTGCCTGGTGTGTTCCTTGGTCTTCATGATGCTCTCTGCGCTTTTAACAGAACCCTGAGACTATCACAGAGCAGGTGCATTGAGCGGCGTGCTGGGTGAGCGGCGTGCTGACGTTACCGCCATTTCCCGTTGACCAGGAAGGACGGGCAGTGTTAATAGGAGAGAGCCGGCCGGCTCGTGATTGTACTTACGCTTGTACTCAACTGGAAATTTGTGAGTTTGTTTTATCTTTATTTCGTTCGGATTAAAAATTTTATGCGGAATTAGGCTATGGGAGCCTTTCTTTCTTTTTTTACCTAATAATTACGGTGGAATGTGAGACGCTGTAAGAAAGAGATATAAGAGGTGGAGACGCCAGCAGAACCCATTGGAGAGACCAGGAACGATCGTTTTTCTTCATGCTTGTATGATCTCCCTAAAAAGAGATCTTGGCAGCTGGTAAGCCTCATTGAAATAGGTGGTGGATAGAACTTTCTCTTTGGGCGCACCTGCTATACATCTGAAGGGTGTTTGTAAAGAGTCACTTCAATGGACTAAATTCATATCTTTGGGCTTCCCTCCTCTTGGACTTTTTATGTGTTTTAAGTTTGAGGATTTTCTACACAATTTTTGATAGTACACACTGTCTAGTATTTAATACTAGAATTTAACATGTCACAATGTTATTATTGTAATGTATAAGTTTTAGCGCAGCTTTATATTTTTTGGTTTGGGTTTAGTGTGCGTATCTCACATTGGGCTGCAGCAAGAATTTATACTGTTATTATTTATATTATCACATTTAGAGTTTGCTTCACTGGCTTAGGCCTTGTTTTGATGAATTGAGTTATTTTTTGGACAGCGCTGTTTTCCAAAGGTTTTTAGGTGCATTTATACAGACTTGATTACACACAGGTGGATTCTATTTATCACCATCAGTCATTTAGGACAACATTGGATCATTCAGAGATCCTCGCTGAACTTCTGGAGTGAGTTTGCTGCACTGAAAGTAAAGGGGCCGAATAATTTTGCACGCACCACTTTTCAGTTTTTTATTTGCTAAAAAAGTTTAAATTATCCAATAGATTTCGACCCACTTCACAATTGTGTCCCACTTGTTGGTGATTCTTCACAAAAAATTAAAATTTTATATCTATGTTTGAAGCCTGAAATGTGGCAAAAGGTTGAAAAGTTCAAGGGGGCCAAATACTTTCGCAAGGCACTGTATATAAGTAGTGACCAACACCTAATGGAGTAATTGCTATCAGATGGTGCCATTCTTGTCATTTGGCAACAGTGGGAAATTCTTTATTATCATGGACAGACCTAGTCATTATGGAATTACTGATATTTTCAGTGTTTGTGTTTCTATCTTAGCGCGTTCTTGTCTTAGCGTGTTCCTGTCTTAGCATGTCATTTTTCAGTCATAGCTTTTTTAGTCGCAGTGTTTCAGTTTCAGTCGCAGCGTTTCAGATGGAGACAGCATTGCCTAGTGCTGGCCGCGGACCTCCAGTGGCGGCAATGGCGGGGAAAAAAATTGGGAAAACGCAGATTTCCTGGGAAACTGTAAGACTTAGACAGGTCTAAATCCCGGGAAGGTCCTGGGAAATTCGGGAGGGTTGGCAAGTATGCATACTGACCAGCTAGGCCAAGGCTCACCTCAGGTCTTGGTAGTTATGCGATAATCCTTTCCAAGGGAAGACTCTGACTACAGGTTAGAAGGCTAGCCTCAGCTTAGCCTGAATTTGTAGGAGGGGTCTGAGGGCTATATATCCCCCTCCTCCTCTTTTAGATCCTTTGTCGGCTCATGTCTGGGTTCCCACCCACCCGTTCCCCCATACTTTCATCATTTCATTTACATTTCATACATATTCATTCAGGGTATGCCCTCTTTTAGGCATGCGTGACCAGCTAGGCCAAGGCTCACCTCAGGTCTTGGTAGTTATGCCATAACCCCTTTCAAGGGAAGGCCCTGACTACAAGTATTTATTATAGGAAATAAATACAATCCTCACACCCAAAATGGATGGGGTTATGGGCAATGTTGATGTATCTCAATCACAATGAGTGATGCACGAGGTGGTGATCTGCTGAATTGGCAAACCCCTGTCCTGCGATCCTCACACCGATGGGGACCGGCGGCTATCTAACATGTGATATAATGTAGCAATGTTATTCACATCTTCCAGCATTGTAGATCCATGGCAACCAGCAGTGGCATCACTAGGGTGGGGGAAATCTGGTGTGGTAAAACATGGTGTGATGGTCATCCCCACAGGGGGCAACACCATGTTGTCCTACCCCTGCTACTAGCACAAATCCCCCCCCCCCCATCCCCCTCCTCCCACAAATACCCCCAAACACCCTCTCCTAGCACAAATCCCCCCCAGCAGCTGGGAATGAATCAAACACCGAACATGCCAATGTAAGAGCAATCCTGTGTCATATGCTTTATGGCAGATCGCTCTGCTGATAGGAGGGGGAAAGCACATCCCGCACTCCCGGCTCTCTCCTCTGTCATTTCTCCTTTGTGGACACTGCTCAAGGCTGCTCTCCCCTTGTCCCAGCTGTGAGTGCAGGGATGGGGGGAAGACCAGGTACAGCAGCCTTGGGGGGGGGGGGGTGGCACAACTAAAATCGGCGCCCCCCTCAGATCCAGCCATAGTGTCATCCATCTGGCAAGTGTCATCTCTCTGGTAGATGTCACCCGGGTGCGGTCCGCACCCCCTTAGCAATGCCATTGTCAATCACAATGAGTGATGTGCAAAGGTGGTCATCTGCTGATATGGCAAACCACCACTATTTCCAATCTTCAAACACAAAATGGACAGGGTTATGTAATACGATATAAATCCAATGTCATTAATGTCGTCCAGCAATGTTTATCCATGTCTATCATGATGAGTAGGGATGAGCTTTGAGTTCGAGTCAAACTCATGTTCGACTCGAACATTGCCTGTTCGCCGAACAGCGAACAATTTGGGGTGTTCGCGGAAAATTCGAAAAGCCGCGGAACACCCTGTAAAAGTCTATGGGAGAAATCTAAAGTGCAGGAAAAGGGGGAGGTCGAGAGAGCGCCCCCCCCCTCCTAAACTGTACCAGGCCACATGCCCAACATTGGGAGGGTGCTTTGGGGGTCTGTGACCCCTCAAAGCACCATGTCCCCATGTTGATAAGGACAAGGGCCTCATCCCCACAACCCTGGCCAGTGGTTGTGGGGGTCTGCGGGTGGGAGGCTTATCAGAATTTGGAAGCCCCCTTTAACAAGGGGACCCCCAGATCCCAGCTCCCCGTTTGAAATGTACCCCTACCATTTCACAAAGAAAGTGTAAAAAAATGTTAAAAAACACACACACACGGTTGGGAAAAGTCCTTTATTAAAAAAAAAAAAAAAAGATTCCAGCGGTGGTAATCCACTCTTGCTATCCAGCGATGGCTGATATCTTCTCCAGGGTCCAGCGATGGGTGATCTGATCTCTTTTCCGGGGTCCATCGATGGGTGATCTCTCCCGATGGTCCACCGGAGACACTGGGGGAATCCCGGCAGCCTGACAAATCTTAGCTGAGGAGGATGGGGTCACCCGTCACCTGACCCCGCCCCCCTCTGACGCAAGGGGAAAGCCGGGCTTCCCCAGTAACATGCGGATGATGTAATGGAAACCTGCAAATTGTAGGTCTGTTCGCAGGTTCTGGTGCGAACTGAATCGGGGGGGGGGGGGGGGGGGGGTGTTCGGCTCATCCTTAACCACTTTCAGACCGGACCATTTTGCTGGTAAATGACCAGAGGTCTTTTTACACTTTGGCACTGCGCTGCTTTAACTGGTAATTGCGCGGTCATGCAATGTTGTACCCAAACAAAATTTGCGTCCTTTTCTTCCCACAAATAGAGCTTTCTTTTGATGGTATTTGATTGCCTCTGCGATTTTTATTTTTTGCGATATAAACGTAAAAAGACCGCAAATTTTGAAAAAAAATTATATTTTCTACTTTTTGTTATTAGAAAAATCCAATAAACTCAATTTTAGTCATACATTTAGGCCAAAATGTATTCAGCCACATGTCTTTGGTAAAAAAAAAGTCAATAATTGTATATTTATTGGTTTGCGCAAAAGTTGTCACATCTACAAACTAAGGTACGTTTTCTGGAATTTACGCAGCTTTTAGTTTACGACTGCCTATCTCATTTCTTGAGGTGCTAAAATGGCAGGGCAGTACAAAACCCCCCCAAATGACCCCATTTTGGAAAGTAGACCCCCTAAGGAAATTGATAAGAGGCATGTTGAGCCCATTGAATATTTTATTTTTTTGCCTCAAGCGATTGAATAATGACAAAAAAAAAAATTTTTTTTTTTTTTTACACAAAGTTGTCACTAAATGATATATTGCTCACACATGCTATGGGCGTATGTGAAATGACACCCCAAAATAAATTCTGCTGCTTCTCCTGAGTATGGGGATACCACATATGTGGGACTTTTTGGGAGCCTAGCCGCGTACGGGGCCCCGAAAACCAAGCACCGCCTTCAGGCTTTCTAAGGGCGTAAATTTTTGAGTTCACTTCTCACTACCTATTACAGTTTTGAAGGCCATAAAATGCCAAGATGGCACAAAACCCCCACAAATGACCCCATTTTAGAAAGTAGACACCCCAAGCTATTTGCTGAGAGGCATGTTGAGTTCATGGAATATTTTATATTTTGCCACAAGTTGCGGGAAAATTACAAACTTTTTTTTTTTTTTTTTTTTTTTTAACAAAGTTGTCACTAAATGATATATTGCTCATGCATGCCATGGGCATATGTGAAATGACACCCCAAAATAAATTCTGCTGCTTCTCCTGAGTACGGGGATACCACATATGTGGGACTTTTTGGGAGCCTAGCCGCGTACGGGGCCCCGAAAACCAAGCACCGCCTTCAGGCTTTCTAAGGGCGTAATTTTTTGATTTCACTCCTCACTACCTATTACAGTTTTGAAGGCCATAAAATGCCAAGATGGCACAAAACCCCCACAAATGACCCCATTTTAGAAAGTAGACACCCCAAGCTATTTGCTGAGAGGCATGTTGAGTCCATGGAATATTTTATATTTTGCCACAAGTTGCGGGAAAATTACAAACTTTTTTTTTTTTTTTTTTTTTTTCCACAAAGTTGTCACTAAATGATATATTGCTCACGCATGCCATGGGCATATGTGAAATGACACCCCAAAATAAATTCTGCTGCTTCTCCTGAGTATGGGGATACCACATATGTGGGACTTTTTGGGAGCCTAGCCGCGCACGGGGCCCCGAAAACCAAGCACCGCCTTCAGGCTTTCTAAGGGCGTTACAGTTTTGAAGGCCATAAAATGCCAAGATGGCACAAACCCCCCCCAAATGACCCCATTTTGGAAAGTAGACACCCCTAAATTTAGGGGTACACTAGTGAGACTAGGTAATAAATGGCGGGTGCCCTGAAACTATAAAAAAATAACTAACCAACCAGCGTCACCTGTAACAGTTATATGGTGATCACTGGTGAAAGGGTTAACTAGGGGGCAATTAGGGGGCTTTATGCGGTAGTATATGGGGGTCCCTGGCGCTATAAAAAGCTGCAGCGAACCTAAATACCTACCTGCCTAACTAGCGTCACCTGTGACACTAATACAGCGATCAGAAAAACGATCGCTTATTAGGCTGGGTTCACACTGGAGCGATGCGGGAACGCCACGAATGCGCGGCGGGTTCCCGCATCGCATGCCTCCCGGCGGCAGTTCACACTGCCCTATGCGAACTGCTGGGAGTGTCAGTGAAATGTTACTGACACCCCCAGATCAGTTCGCATATCGCAGTGCGATCTGCAAACTCGGATCGCATGGTGTGAACACCCATGCGATCCGATTCTGCTGCGGGCCAAAAAAAGGGTCCCGTGCGAATTTGCGGCGGGTGCGGCGGGTGCGGCGAATGGCTGAACTCGAATCGCACAGAGATCGGATGTGATTTGCACTGCAGTGCGGTGCGAATCACATCCGTTCTCATAAACCGCTGCAATGTGAACCCAGCCTTAGTGACACTGGCGACGGGGGGTGATCACGGGGTTAAACCTTTATTGGGGGGGTTAGGGGGGTACCTTAGAACTAAAGGGGGCTAACCCTAACTGCCCTAACAGTTATTAGTCACAAATGACACCCGCCGGGTGATCAGGGGGTTAAACCTTTATTAGGTAATAAATGGCGGGTGCCCTGAAACTATAAAAAAATAACTAACCAACCAGCGTCACCTGTAACAGTTATATGGTGATCACTGGTGAAAGGGTTAACTAGGGGGCAATCAGGGGGCTTTATGCGGTAGTATATGGGGGTCCCTGGCGCTATAAAAAGCTGCGGCGAACCTAAATACCTACCTGCCTAACTAGCGTCACCTGTGACACTAATACGGCGATCAGAAAAATGATCGCTTATTAGGCTGGGTTCACACTGGAGCGATGCGGAAACGCCGCGAATCCGCGGCGGGTTCCCGCATCGCATGCCTCCCGGCGGCAGTTCACACTGCCCTATGCGAACTGCTGGGAGTGTCAGTGAAATGTTACTGACACCCCCAGATCAGTTCGCATATCGCAGTGCGATCTGCAAACTCGGATCGCATGGTGTGAACACCCATGCGATCCGATTCTGCTGCGAGCCAAAAAAAGGGTCCCGTGCGAATTTGCGGCGGGTGCGGCGGGTGTGGCGGGTGCGGCGGGTGCGGCGAATGGCTGAACTCGAATCGCACAGAGATCGGATGTGATTTGCACTGCAGTGCGGTGCGAATCACATTCGTTCTCATAAACCGCTGCAATGTGAACCCAGCCTTAGTGACACTGGCGACGGGGGGTGATCACGGGGTTAAACCTTTATTGGGGGGGTTAGGGGGGTACATTAGAACTAAAGGGGGCTAACTCTAACTGCCCTAACAGTTATTACAGTCACAAATGACACCAATGCAAAAAAAAAAAAAAAAAAAATGACATTGGTGTCACTGTGACTGGGGGGCAGGGGTAATTGGGGGGGTGATCGGGGGGTAAAGGGGGGGTGTGAGTGTGCCTGGCATGTTCTACTGTGTGTGTGAGTGTTGGTGCAACTTACTGATCCGCTCTCCTCCGTGTCGGAACGAAAAATACCGACACGGAGGAGAGAATACATCACTTCCTCTCCTGTGTTTACATTACAGGAGAGGAAGTGATGTCACCGGGGATTTCTATTCGTCGGGAGCGATCGCGAGGGGGTGGCCATGAATGAATGGCCGTCCCCTCGTCCGGGATCGCTCCCGTACGAATACCGACCGCCGCAGGCACCGGGCGGGGGCCCGATCGGGCCCCCGACCCGCGGGAGGCAAGGGACGTACATGTATGTCCTTATGCCTGCCCGTGCCATTGTACCGACGTACATCGGCGTGCGGCGGTCGGCAACTGGTTAAAGATGAGTGATGCACAAATGTCGCAATCTGCTGACAATCTTCCAACCTGAAAGAGCCAGGGTTATAATCAAATATATTTTGTCCTGTGATGTCGATCCACATCAGAGATGAGAATTACCCTTCACATGTCTTGGGAGGCTGCTGGACCAGACTGAAAGCGCAGCTGGATTTCGTGCATGCGCACTTGGGGTCACAGCTGGCTCCCTAAGTCTAGTTAGTAATGCCAGGGATTCTGAAAACCAGCAAAGTATTGGCCCGGCTAAAGACAGTATAGGACTCTTGGATTAGTTAGGCCGCGTACACATGGGCGGACTGTTCGCCCAACTTTGTCCGCTGAACAGTGTTTCAGCGGACAGTCCGCTCGTGTGTGGGCTTCAGCGGACAGTTTCAGCGGACTGTCTGACGAACAAAGTCTTACGGAATTTCCGTAAAACTGTCCGCTGAAACTTGGTTTGAGCGGACAGTACGCCCGTGTGTGGGCCAGTCCGCTGTACTTTCGAAATGAGTGAACTGTTCCCGCCCGGAGAAAAGTCCGCTCATTTCAAGCGCGTCTCCAGGTAGGCGGGGCCCGCGAAGGAGACTTTGCGGGCCCCGCCGCCTGGTATGGACTTAAAGGGGAACCCCAACGCCGAAAAAAATCGGCGTGGGGGTCCCACCAAGTCTACAACAGACCCTTGTCAGAGCACGCTACCCGGCCGGCCAGGAAAGGGGGGCGAGCGAGCGCGCCCCCCCTCCTGAGCCGTACCAGGCCGCGTGCCCTCAACATGGGGGGTGCCTTGGGGAAGGGGGGGCCGCGCGGCCCCCCCACCCCAAAGCACCTTGTCCCCATGTTGATGAGGACAAGGGCCTCTTCCCGACAACCCTGGCCGTTGGTTGTCGGGGTCTGCGGGCGGGGGGCTTATCGGAATCCGGGGGCCCCCTTTAATAAAGGGGCCCCCCGGATACCAGCCCCCCACCCTATGTGAATGAGTATGGGGTACAATGTACCCCTACCCATTCACCTGTAAAATAAAAGTACCCCAAAAAAAACACAACACACGAGATAAAATATTTTATTGCACAGCTCCGGGGGTCTTCCGTCTTCGGGGGTCTTCTCGCCGGACTCCTCCGCTATCTTCTTGTAGCTTTTTTGCTAGCGGAGGAGTCCGGCTTTCTTCCTCCCCGCCGCCGGCCTCTTCTCCCGACTTCGGGGGTCTTGTCCCCCTCTTCGGTTCTTCTGCCGGGCCACCGTGCCTTCTTATAGCTCTTTTAGAGGCGGTGGCCCGGTCTTCTGTCGCCGCCTTCCGTTCTTCTTCTTCTTCTTCTTCTCCAGGAGATGTTGACACGACGCTCTCTCCAGCCGGAATGCCAGAGCCGCGCTGTGCGGCCACTTATATAGTGACAATGGGGCGGTGTCACATGGTATATGTCACATGGGTTGGTCACATGGTGACCCCGCCCCCTTACGATGTCATAGTCCCCATGTGACATCAACCCATGTGACCAACCCATGTGACATATACCATGTGACACCGCCCCATTGTCACTATATAAGTGGCAGCGCAGCGCGGCTCTGGCATTCCGGCCGGAGAGAGCGTCGTGTCAACATCTCCTGGAGAAGAAGAAGAAGAAGAAGAAGAACGGAAGGCGGCAACAGCGGCGACAGAAGATGGGGCCACCGCCTCTAAAAGAGCTATAAGAAGGCACGGTGGCCCGGCAGAAGAACCGAAGAGGGGGACAAGACCCCCGAAGTCGGGAGAAGAGGCCGGCTGCGGGGAGGAAGAAAGCCGGACTCCTCCGCTAGCAAAAGAGCTACAAGAAGATAGCGGAGGAGTCCGGCGAGAAGACCCCCGAAGACGGAAGACCCCCGGAGCTGTGCAATAAAATATTTTATCTCGTGTGTTGTGTTTTTTTTTGGGTACTTTTATTTTACAGGTGAATGGGTAGGGGTACATTGTACCCCATACTCATTCACATAGGGTGGGGGGCCGGTATCCGGGGGCCCCCTTATTAAAGGGGGCTCCCGGATTCCGATAAGCCCCCCGCCCGCAGACCCCAACAACCAACGGCCAGGGTTGTCGGGAAGAGGCCCTTGTCCTCATCAACATGGGGACAAGGTGCTTTGGGGTGGGGGGGCCGCGCGGCCCCCCCTTCCCCAAGGCACCCCCCATGTTGAGGGCACGCGGCCTGGTACGGCTCAGGAGGGGGGGCGCGCTCGCTCGCCCCCCTTTCCTGGCCGGCCGGGTAGCGTGCTCTGACAAGGGTCTGTTGTGGACTTGGTGGGACCCCCACGCCGATTTTTTTTCGGCGTTGGGGTTCCCCTTTAAGTACATTCCAGGCGGCGGAGCCCGCGACGTCTCCGTCGCGGGCCCCGCCTACCTTGACACGCACTCGAAATGAGCGGACTGTCCTCCGCGTGTGTGGGCGAGTCCGTTCATTTTTAAAAGTTGCGCGGACTTAGTACGACGAACTTAGTTTGCCGTATTAGTCCGCTCAAAAAGTGCCGTGTGTGGGCAAGTTCGTTCATTCAAAAGTTTGAGCGGACTGTTTGACGAACTTAGTTTGGGCAGACAGTCCGCCCGTGTGTACGCCGCCTGAGTGTTTCTTAAATGACAGCAGACCTTATTCTTTCATTTCCTTTTCATCTTTCTCCATTTCTTGCTTATGAAGCTGACGCCATCTAACAATCTCTGTTGCTCATCTGCAATTCTTTCTTTCTTTCTTCTGTAGTGAATCAGTTTCTTCATTTCAAATTGCTCAATTGTGTCTATTTCTGGGCACTGCAACAAGAAAATACATAAATCAGACGTATCATTAAACACATGACATACCAACCAGGAGATGCATTTTCAAATGTAACACTATACTACCTAATGTTACCATTATAACTGATATTTCGGTTCTTCTATGAACTTTTAATTGTATTTTATAATAATAATTAGCAGTTGGCTGCATGTAGAATATAGCAAATATACAGATGAACATTTTTTTTTTTTGTTTTTTTTTGCAGTTTATAATTATTCTGCAATTCCTAGTAACTGAATGCAGCTCCCTATGAAATGATCTCCTTGTATGTGCACACATATTAATTGTACTTCCAATGGACTTACTTCTGGCATCCACAATGGTGAAGTAACCTTTCCTTCCTCCAACTTCTTCCAGTCAATAGATCTGAAGAAGGGGTGTTCCCGCAGTCTTTTCACTGCCAACCAGCGATCTCTCATATTTTCTGTAATGAAAGATATGAAAAGGATATGACATTTAGCATACAGTAGATTGTTACTAATAGAAAATGATAAATTAGCCAGTTAAGTTTGGCTATTATAAAAAATTCAAAAAAAATTCAGAGTATCATATTTTAATTCCTTAAAAGAGGCCCAAAACATAAATCATAGATTCCACAAATAAGAAAACAAGTTTATTACAATAAAATATTAAAATTGCACACCAGGTCTCCAGATACCGCTCTCTATTTGGCTAATACAGATCAATTCTACTTCCTCTGTGTGTTGATATTTCATACCTGCAATACTGACTTAAAGCCTCTCTTTAGGTGCTTCAAGCGAGCTTTGTCATAGACTTCTATGGAGCATTTGAAAACGCTTTAAAGCACCACTAAAGTGACATGGGGTATGACTTTTGAAGCAAAGCCAAAGCAAAGGCAAGGAGTAAACAGGACTGTAAGCTAACCATTTTATTTAGTGACAGGGGCTTTGTCTGGCATTCATAGAGCTTTAAAAAAGTGTGTCCGAAGCCTTGTTTTGAAGCAGACGAGCACTGAGGGGGGCTGCTGCACACAGAAGGCTTTTTATCTTAATGCATAGACTGCACTGGATTTGATTGACAGCAGCGGGAGCCAATCTATCCAATGAAATTAGTCTCCTGTATTTTCATACAGGTCAAGGATTTTAGGGTGAAGTGGATTATTTTGGTTTGTTGCACTTTCATAAATGGCTGGTCAGATTCCCACTTTGCTAAGAAGGACAGTCGATAGTTCCCGGGGGGGGGGCAAAATCAACAGGGTACAGAGGGTGCGGGGGAACTGGGCCTTGATCTGTGCAATATTCTTCAAACAAGGTATGATGACTGTAAAATTTGCCTGGGATAGGAAACGACTGCAAAAAACGATGGATCTGTACAGCTTTCCAAAAGTCAAGTTGACAGGGGCTTGTGACATCCATCAGGGCTTGTAGCGAGGGCCAAGCACCCGAGGACAAGAAATGAGAGGCTTGGAAATGTCCTGATACCCAGAGTGAATAGAATGGGTCTTCCCGAGGTCCTGGAGCAAAACGTGGATTGCCCAGGATAGGGTATTTCAGGGGTTCCATAGTAGATAGTTTAGATGCAGAGAAGAGCCGGAAACGCACACATGTCATAGGTCCAATGAGTGAGTGCTTTCAAATACTTATTTTACTCACTGAACTGCAACTCCATTTATAACCTTTGTATCATGTTTTTTCAGGATTTTTGGTTGATATTCTGTCGCTATCAATTAGCCCCTGTCTCTCTCAAAGGAGATATTCTGTCTCTATCAAAAGCACTTATGATAAAAAATTATAGACTCTTAATTTCTTTGTTAGTGGGCAAACTTGCAAAATCTGCAGTGGATCAAATATTTATTTTCCCCACTGTACACTACATGCACCACATTACTGCTTTGCTTAAAGTGGATGTAAACCCACTCTCATGCTTTCCAAACTACTGCCCTAGTGATTATTTGTGAAGATATACATGCCTTCTGCCATGTCACTCCAAAGACATGCAGGTAGGTTTATTGGCTTCTGTCCAAAATTGGCCCTAGTATAAGAATGGGGACCTTGGATTGTGGGCTTCTTGAGGGTAGGGACCGATGTGAGTGTGCAATGTACAGGGATAGGGACAATTGTAGACACTCACTCAGGTTGAACTGGATGGACTGGTGTCTTTATTCAACCTTGTTAACTATGAAGCTAACTATGAAACGATGTATCCTTACCTGTCAAATGTCTCCCGTCTGTCTGTTATGAGACCTTAAAAACTGAAGATTCTGTGGGTGGGTCTGTTGTCCGTAGCTAGGTGGGTGGAGTCGTGATGTCAGTAGACTCTCCACCCACCTCTACACTCCCCTTGTCAACATGTATTTTATCCTGTGTATTTCTTACACTGAACTTCTGCTGTGATCACTAACATCCAGTCAAAACCCAGAAAAGTCAAGACAAAATATCAGGAAATGTGCATGCATTGCAATGACTACTGATTTTGTTTTAATTTTGCCCAGACATATGTTTTGAGGGGCATATTTATAAACCAGTAAATTGGTCATTCACCAAACATTCACTGCAAGCAAATCTTCCTGGTGCTTTTGTTTTAGGCTGCTTTGTTTATGTGTGAATTGTTTTATGTTCATGGGGCCCCTTTTTAGGTGATGGGCTCTTTAAAATGATACTAAAGGCTGTTATTTTAATAAAAATTCAGCCAGTCCCTATTGGGTTTATTTTGTCCATCTACTGTATGGCCAGCTTAAGGAATTAGTGAATGAAACAAATGATGAGTTTAGGAATTTAAAAAAAGTAAAGTCAAAAAGAGGAAAGGGAGATAGTAAAAGAGGGAAGTAACAAGGAATGAATGAAGGAAGGGCGTTAAGGGTGGTGTGGGGGCAGATAAATTTCCTTCTCCCATGGTCCATCTAGGTACCCACATAGCTCAAAGGTTCAACAACCTTTTATCTGGTTGGGAGTAAGCTATCTATGGGAAAAAAAAATTTAAGGAATTTCCTGTGTGTATCAGAGTAATTGGCTGATAATTCATTAGTCATGTTCCAATTCAAATTTAATACCAGAGACTTCCAAGAGCAAGCTATAGTATGTTTGTTGGTACTAAAGGTAAAGGTAATTGAATTTTCTTCTGCATGTTGGACATTTGGGAGGTTGTTCAGCAAAGCTTAAGATCCTTACGTAAGTTACATCCCAGAACAGTATAAATCAATGTATAAACTCCTATACATAACTTGGGGCAAGTCCACCATATATGCAACATCATTATTTTCTGCCCACACGTATAGAAACGTAAAGGTGACTACTTTGGTACCAATTTGGAAAGTGAGTACCAGAGGAAGAGGACTTGTATGACTTCTTCAAGGCCAAAATATTGAATGAGCTTTTGGCTATGGAAACCCATATTTCCATCAAATCCTCTGGTGAAGAGTTCCTCTTCCCATCAAATCATGTAATATGTTTTAGGAGTTAGAGACATGGATAGAGGTCTGTATTTAAAAAGCAACAACAAAGTGGGTTTTCCATTCTCATGGGGAATAAATTGCATTTTATTAAATTCAAAAGGGGTAATTGAGGTGAGATGACGCTCAACCGAGTCACATTTAAGAGGAACTAAATAGGAGCCTCTCAATTAGAGTGCTAATGGGGCAATGTGTTATATAAATAAATTTAGGGACCCAAGCGCTACCTCCAAAAGGTGTTTTTAAGTGGCAAATATACCCTTACTACATAGGGTGATATGAAATTTATTAGCTATAGTAGTCTTTATGTCCCGTAAATAAGAGGGAAAAGTGTGCCTAATGTAAACAACAAAGGCAAAGCAAGAGGAAAGAGCCACAGCCTGTATATTCTAGACCACTGTGGGGGTACTCTATGCTTGAGCTATGTAGTTCTGAACACTGGGTAAGTTATCAACACCCCCCTACTTAATGTGTATACCAGCTGGTTATATAAACATGCTATAGGGAAAGGGTCAGAGTTGATACTATATCACATCGTTAGACCATAATCAATTACAAGAAAACAGTATAAAATAGATGAAAAAAAAAAAAGCACAAGAGTAATAATAATAAATTAACGGTTAACTGGTGACTTTCTGTCACTTATCTGACTATGTGAAATATATACAGCCCTAACTTTATAAGTACACTAAGCCAATGTCCAAAGATCTCCACCTCAATATCGTAGATGTCCTTATCACATCAACTCGATGTTATACAGTCCACACTATATGTGAAAGCATTATTATAGGTCACAAAGGGATAAATTATGTGCAAAAAATTCAAAGGGATAAATTATGTGCAAAAAAATGTGCAAAAGAGCGTGTGCAAAAAATGTGCAACTGTGCAAAAAATGCGAAAAAAATTAATTAAAAAAGAATATATATAATATTGGCTAAAATAAAAAATAGATAATAAAATATGAAAAAATATGAAAAGAATATATTAAAGTGCTACAATATAAGTAAACACAAAAGTGCCAAAGAACCCGAAACACACATTAATTTATGCTGTAATGTGCAGATAGTCTGTAAATATCATATAGAGTCCTTGGAAGAAAAATTATTTAACAAAGAAAGTTCTATGTACAGCAGATCTTCAGGTAGGTAGATCATAAGGTGACGTTAGTGCTCATACAGACAAGCCGGTGACTTCTGTGCTCACCCCCTCAGGTCCCCACTCACCGGATCCCTGTACCCACGGGGGGTAATTGTGCATATATATCCCAATCTCCAGGAACTCGTCAGCCCGATAGTCCACAATTTCACCTTCCTCTGATGTGCAATTAGTGCTTCAGTGGAGCTGGTGCATGCAGGCCAGTGTATCCTTAAAGACGAAATTACCAGAAGGGGCCCAAAGGATGGCGCTCAAGAGCTGAAGTTCCTCGTAATACGAGGCTTTAGAGGTGGGAATTAACACAAGAGCAGACTGCACTAATTCCGCCTAATTACACATCATTCCTGGGCAATGGGGCAATGTGTGTTGCCGTGTAGTACCTTGATAGAAGCAGGATTAATTTATGTCGATATTGAATAGTTTTATTTATTGTGAGTATATGGAACCCTTTATAAGTTTAAGTATCTTATTCATAAGGGAACATAAGATAAATCTATCAGATTATTATAATAATAATGCAAATGTTAGTTTACAACTATGTGTTTTGTTCTGTATTTCAGGTTTCTAGCACTGAGCCCCTGGAGAATTTATCACTTACTCTCACTGATTTTACTTGGACTTCTTCTGCTTCAGATTATTAAACATTTTTTGCTGTCTAGAAACACAGGTGAGTAGATCTATTTATTCCTATCATATAGTTTTACAAATTTTGGACATTTTCCCATGAACTACAAACCTAAATAAGACAACAGTAAATGTTTCTATCAAAGTAGATAGAGGCCATCACTCATGTAACAAACACTTCCAAAATATCACTATGTATCCAAGAAAAAAAAAGTGGACTTTACTGGTACAAATGAGATGATGCTGACATATAAAAATCATACATTATTTTAATATTACTCCTAAAATATCTGGATCATTTATATCTTAAAAAACATAGTTTCCATGATTAACAGTATCTCCTCATAGCTGACACCACTTAATTTAATATACAACGTATAAATGGTCACTTCACACACACACACATATATATATATATATATATATATATATATATATATATATATATACACAGTATCTCACCAAAGTGAATACACCCCTCACACATTTTTGTAAATATGTTTTCATATTTTTTCTTTTCATGTGACAACACTGAAGAAATGACACTTTGCTACAATGTAAAGTTGTGAGTTTACAGTTTGTATAAGAGTGCAAATTTGTCCCATTAATGTCTAAACTGCTGGCAACAAATATGTACACCCCTAAGTAAAAATGTCCAAATTGGGCCCAATTTGCCATTTTCCCTCCCCAGTGTCATGTGACTCATTAGTTTTACATGGTCTCAGGTGTGAATGGGGAGTAGGTGTGTTAAATTTGGTGTTATCACTCTCACTCCCTCATACTGGTCACTTGAAGTTCAACATGGCACCTCATGGCAAAGAACTTTCTGAGTATCTGAAAAAAAGCATTGTTGCTCTACATAAACATGGCCTAGGCTATAGGAAGATTGCCAAGACCCTGAAACTGAGCTGTAGCACGGTGGTCAAGATCATACAGCAGTTTACCAGGACAGATTCCACTCAGAATAGGCCATGGTCAACCAAAGAAGTTTGTGCACGTGCTCAGCGCCATATCCAGAGGTTGTCTTTGGGAAATAGATGTATGAGTGCTGCCAGCATTACTGCAGAGGTTGAAGGGGTGGGGGTCAGCCTGTCAGTGCTCAGACTATACGCCTCACGCTGCATCAAATTGGTCTGCATGGCTGTCGACCCAGAAGGAAGCCTCTTCTAAAGATGATGCACAAGAAAGCCCGCAAACAGTTTGCTGAAGACAAGCATATTAAGGACATGGATTACTAGAACCCTTTCCTGTGGTCTGATGAAACCAATATAAACTTGGTTCAAATGGTGTGAACCGTGTGTGGTGGCAGCCAGGTGAGGAGTACAAAGACAAGTATGTCTTGCCTACAGTCAAGCATGGTGGTGGGAGTGTCACTGGGTGAGCTACAGTTCATTTAGGGAGCCATGAATGGGAACCATGAATGCCAACATGTACTGTGACATACTGAAGCAGAGCATGATCCCCTCCCATCAGAGACTGGGCTGCAGGGCAGTATTCCAACATGATAACGACCCCATACACACCTCCAAGATGACCACTGTCTTGCTAAAGAAGCTGAGGGTAAAGGTGATGGACTGGCCAAGCATGTCTCCAGACCTAAACCCTATTGAGCATCTGTGGGGCATCCTCAAATGGAAGGTGGAGGAGCGCAAGGTCTGTAACATCCACCAGCTCCATGATGTCATCATGGAGGAGTGGAAAAAGATTCCAGTGGCAACCTGTGAAGCTGTGGTGAACTCCATGCCCAAGAGGGTTAAGGCAGTGCTGGAAAATAATGGTGGCCTCACAAAATATTAACACTTTTGGGCCCAATTTTCACTTAGGGGTGTACTCACTTTTGTTGCCAGCGGCTTAGAAATGAATGGCTGTGTGTTGAGTTATTTTGAGGGGACAGCAAATTGACACTGTTATACAAGCTATATACTCACTACTTTACATTGTAGCAAAGTGTCATTTCTTCAGTGTTGTAGCATAAAGATATCATAAAATATTTACAAAAATGTGAGGTGTGCACTCACTTTTGTGAGCTACGTGTGTGTGTGTATTATATATATATATATATATATATATATATATATATATAAATTAATTATATTTATAGACACTGAAAATCTACAAATGATCTTCATATTCAGATAAAAAAACAAATGTGTCAACCTACCCTACCAATATGCAACAATACATCTGAGGTGGGCAGAAGGGGCATCAAGGAATGGGCTAATCTTCTTCTTTTTTTTTTTTTTTTTTTCTTTTTTTTTTTTTTTATTCTTAAAGATGAGAGAAAAAGATATAATTTTAAAATGGGGCATCAACCCCTCCACCAGATCCACTATCTCACAGGGGGCTTACATCCTGTTGTATCAACTTTTTAATTGTATTCATTATGGTGTCCAGAATATGCCATAATTGGAGTGATCTAAATAAGTAATGTATTAACAATTACTTCAAAGTTAAATGACTATATATCACCCCTGATCAATCCCGCATATTCCTTTAGATATTTTGATTTAAATGTATACCTACACATTGTAAGGAGAGAGAGAGCAGAGGAAGGGAAAAGGGGGAAAGGGATTTTTTTTTTGTTCTAGATTTTTTTTTTTTGGTTGTTTCGTTTATTTGTACATGATTGTTATTGGGTCTATGGGGTGCCTAACAGAAACCATATTACATCATAGAGGTGGTCTCTTGTCCCATCTTATAATTTTTATGTAATTAGTGGCCCTAAAAAACATACACGTAAAGGTGTGTACAGCTTTTTTAGAATATAAATGATCCCGATATTTTTTTAAGTAATAATAAAATGATGTATCATTTTTTTGCTACGTCAGTGTCATCTTATTTTTACCAGTAAATTCTGCATTTATTTTTTCTTGGATACATAGTTTCTGACAAAGGTTGTTTGTATATTTAATAACTCCATGTCTTGCAGATAGACCCGTTCATGATTC
Organism: Lithobates pipiens; assembly: GCF_037356315.1. Classification (NCBI taxonomy): domain Eukaryota; kingdom Metazoa; phylum Chordata; class Amphibia; order Anura; family Ranidae; genus Lithobates; species Lithobates pipiens. Next base: position 300,071,992 of record NW_027507764.1, read on the forward strand.
TGTATGTGGAACATTGTACTGTTAAATTAGGCTTGACATAGACAGAATGATATCTACCTGAGAATGGTCGATGTGCATATATCTGCTTGTCCTTGTACAACTCAAACAAGGACCAGGAACCTGCCACGATGATCATCTAATGCAGATAGTGGAACATGTTCTGTACTTCTGATCTTTCACTTTAAAATCTCCTTCTATTGCTGATCTCCCATCCCCCCATTTATTGTACAGGTATCATAGGGTTAAGAAGTGAAGGGCATTCCCGTAATGGGGTGACAAACAGGAATAAAAGCAGAAGAAATTGTAATTCAACTCATCAGCGCCCATCCTGAACTGTTTTGTATGTATAACATTTGATGCCCTTTCTTATGTCCCAAAAGTATGTAATGATAGATTCACCTAAAAAAAAAAAAAAAAAAAAGGAAGCAAACTTCTGTAGTCTCTAGTCTTTTTATGGTTCGGTAAGCAGAGCTTCCCTTTTTATGTTTAAAACGTGTATGCTTGTTTTTTTTCTAGGTGCACAACTATGGAGAGGTATAGTCAAAAGGTATAGTGAATTTTGTTACATATCTTTATTATGCTGTAGTTCTTTACATCTGATAATGTATGAATATTCCTTTTATAATAAAGCCCTTCCATTAAAGGACTTTTGTGCTCCACGAAGATACAATAATGCATTATTAAAGTGTTTGTTACCCCAATATTTCATAGTCCTGATATGCGTATGTTGTCTTATGTGTACTATGTACTTGTGTTAAAAAGTATCCTGTTCTCTTTGTATTTCTTCCTTTGTGTGAAATACCTGGTGATCCTGCCAGTCCCCCTGCTTTCCTGTTTCAAACTGACACACTAGGCATAAGAGCACACCCTTGGCAGTGTGGTCAGTTTTCTGGCTGTGGTGGGAGACAGCCTGCCTGTCCTCCAATGGTCAGACTTGTGCTGACACGCCCCCCTCCCACACACAACTCGTCATCAGGAAGATCAGTGTATTTCTCTTTCTCTGCCTTCTGCTGACACCCCATCCCCCTGCAGCCTCCACTCTCACCTTTCTAAGCCCCCTTTACAACTAAGAACAGAGGTCATGTCATTACTTATAGGAAATGAAAATATTTTATATATGTGTGTGTGTGTGTGTGTATATGTATATGTATATATATATATATATATATATATATATAAAATATTTTCATGTGTAAAACCTTGGATTGTGAGCATAATAAAAGAAACATGCATGTAAACCAAAGCACTTGTATATCAAAGCAAAAGGTTTGTACACCTACACTGTAAAAGTACGGTGTTGGTGTACAAACCTTTTGTATGTTTAGGATGTTAAGAGTCCAAACACGAATATATCCCATTTCCTCTTTCTGTATCAAAGCAAATTTCCCCATAATAAATAATGGAAACACAAATTATTCTTTCCACAACCATTTATTCATAGGTCCTTCAGTTTATAGCCCTTATAAAAAGAATATAGCAATGTGACCAGGTTGTGTAACCATAAAATGTCCATCCCCAAGGGGATTCGAAGCAAAATCCAGCAGGAGCTACAGAGTATAAAAGAGAAGAGAGGCGCCTCTAAGTGTAGCAATATATTGCTAAATGTTGTACCTTCATTAAATGTAACCATATTGCTACACTTAGAGGCACCTCTCTTCTCTTTTATACTAAGTGACATGACGCTACTTGTATATCAAGTCAAAATGTATTTAAAATCTTGCAAAACACTCTCAAATCAAGGTTTTACTGTGTTTATATATATATATATATATATATGTGTGTGTGTGTTTATATATAATATACACATACAGTGCCTTGAAAAGTATTCATACCCCTTGAAATTTCCCACATTTTGCCATGGTACAATCAAAAACGTAAATGTATTTTATTGGGATTTTATGTAATACTCGCAGGGAAATGCAATTAGTGGACCTCCCAGCTGTTGCAGAACTACGAGTCCCATGAGGCATAACAAGACTCATACAGCCACAAGCATGACACCCAGAGGCAGAGGCATGATGGGACTTGCAGTTTTGCAACAGCTGGAGGTCCGCTAATTGCCTATCCCCAACACTAAGTGGCACATGATTGTGACGTGGAAGGAAAATTCGAAATGGTTTTCAAAATTTTTTGCAAATACCTGAAAAACTTACATTTATATTCCGCCTCACCCATAGTTCATTGTTAGTTTCAGGTGCACTACCAGGGGCTGAAATGCTCCAGGAAAGCTCTTTTCATGCTGAGCTAATCAAAGTGATTACAGTTGAAAGTCAAATGGCTTTGTGTGCCATCGAGAAGGCGATTAGCTACACCTTATTGAGTTAACAAGCCATTTTTAGGAGGGGGTGATCTTTTCCAACTCAGTGTTTCAGTTTTTGAATTTTTACTTTTTTTTTTTTTTCCCCGGACATGTTGGTGTTATATCTTGCACTGTAAATACAGCTGGATAAAACAAAATCAGGCTGCAAAGCAACAGAATGTAATTATTTTTAAGGGGGATGATTCTTTTCTATACCCACTGTATATGTACACTATATACACAAACGTTTTTCCTTAGATTTCTATTGTATTCCTGAATACGTTTTTTTTTACAAGGTAAGCATTTAGATATGCTTTAATAAAGCTATTTCCAACATTGATATCTTTGTATTTAAAGTGGTGTTCCACCCTAAAAAGATAAAAATAAAATCATGAATGTGCCTAAAAATAAAAAAAAATTAGAATTAGAACCTCTAAATGGCTGTTACTAGGAGGTCCCTCGTAGTCTGCCTCTTTCAGTGCCTGGGCTCTTGACATCACTTCCCCTCAGCGCAGGAAGGGCTAAGCTCTGCCCCCTCCCTCTTGTCAATCATTGCGCGGCCAATGACGGCATGCGGCGCTGCTCATTCATGCGCAATGGGTGCCCGGCTGTGGCTTCACAGCTGGGTGCCCACAGATACAATGCTGGCGACGCTGAGCGGAGGGGGAGACGAGCGGGGCTTCGATCCACCGCATCGCTGGACCCTGGGACAGGTAAGTGTCCGATTTGTTAAAAGTCAGCAGATGCAGTATTTGTATTTTTTTTTTGTAAATGAGAACCCCTCTTTAAAGCAGTCGTTCAAGGGGACAAAAGTCGGTGATTTAAAAATCAAAGAGGAGCTTCAGTCAGTATGGTAAAAATTTTAAGTCAACAGGTACAACAACTGTTAATAAACAGACACTCATCTATCCCAGGATCCAGCGCTGTGCTCACCCAATCCCTTTTCTCCACCTATCTTCAGTCCCTGATGCTGTTATCTTAATTGTGGGCACTTGACTGTGACAACTTGCGGCTTTACAGCCGAATGCCCACTGCGCATGCACAAGTCGCACTTCACATTGTGAATGGACACACCACAGATCCCGGAAGACTACGGGGAAAGAGGGAAGGAGGAGAACTTCTGCTCGGATCTCCGAGGTGATCTGAGCAGAGTTGGGAAAACTGTGTCAAACTAGGTACCCCCCCCCCACAAAAAAAATGCCATTGCTGAAAGAGGATAGGGGAGAAGGCCTTAAAGCGGAACTTCCCCTTTTGGGCGAAGCTCCGCTTTTAAGTCCAGCTTTCGGACCACGTTTTTATATTTTCAGATTTAAAAATGAATTGTCCACAGCTCCCCAGCCTCAAACCACCCCCTTTCCCCACTTGCAGAATCCTGTGGTTTTTCACCCTGCTGGCTCCTGTCATTATATGAATTTGGCACAGCCATGTGTGACTCTGCTGGCAAAGCTATGCCATATGTTTACAGATATCTGCCACAATGTTGTTCTCAATAGAGCACACGTTGGGTGATGTCACTGCACTTGTAGTCCATTGATATTTACTTTAGCTCTGTAGCTGGTGGTACTGAGCTGGAAAGAGTCTACATCAGCCGAGCACCCATAATCCACTGATTGTGGTTACAGCTGGTTCAAAGGCAAAAAATAATAATAAATGCATATTTTTGCAATATGGGCACATTATTTATTATTATTATTATTAGAATGTATTTTATTTATTTTAAATTTATTTTTGTGAAACATGGAATTTTTCTTTTTAACAAAAAAAAAGAAGAAAATCTGAATTAGCTTATTACTTTAAAGTTTTTATTTTTGCATACTTATGATTGCATGATTTAATTAAAAACAAAATTCCCCTTATTCAGAGCTAAGTGAACATTCATTTTGCTAAATGGGCATTCCTGATACATATCTGAATTACAAAGTTTGTAATAGGATGGCATTTTTATCTTACATGTCCCAGACGGTGTCCTCATACTACCCCTGTACAGTATCTGCCAATAGTGTCTGTATTTTCTGGAAGCTCATGCGTGGATGAAGTTCCATCATTAACACCTCTATTCATTAGAACCAGCTTTCCTCGTAACTCACTTCTGAGAACTACTGTACTACTTCTGCACTATTTTTAAAGTTATAAAGTATGATATAGTACATGTTATGCTACAAAGCTTGCACTATAGATTTTGGTGTTCGGTAAGGCCTAGCGCAGTAACTCATAGCAACTTATAATTCACCTTTAACTTGACTGAACTGAGTGAAGTACAATGCGAATGGGATGGTGTCCTTTTCACGCTGTTATTTTTCTTTGCATTGCCTCATTAAGCTTGTAATTTTTTGTATTAATTTTCATTGCCTCATTAAGCTTGTATTTTTTTTTTTGTATTTCTTTGCATTGCCTCATTAAGCTTGTATTTTTGCACACTAGAATTTTTTCACTTTGACATAGATAATTCTCCAGTGACAACAGTCTTATTGGAAATGTGTACTGAGGAAAACACCTTGGTTGGTGCTGATGATCTTGTTCCTAAAATGCTAGTTACCTGGCTCTCTCTGGCTCCAATTTTTTAGGTCACTGATCCGGATCAAGTATATCTCTAGGTCTCTAAGCGAATTAGTGGAAGCTCCAAATCATAAGTCAAATTCCCCAAAAAACTTTAATCGTGTCATGTTAAACTTGTACACAACAACCAACGTGTTTCGAGGGTTTAGACCCCCCTTCATCATGGCTATAATACAAAACAATAATGTAACTGAAAAAGAAAAAATTCTATGGCCTATATGGTGCTTCCATTACTTCTCTTACACTCTTTGACTTCTCTTAGAACCCCAATAGGGGGTACTGTGTTACATGTGTGCCCTGCTGATCCATTGGCAGTGACTAAAGGTATTAAAGCCAAGATAATCAGCATGACAGCCAAGATTTGCAGAATGAGAACTCGGCAATGCCATTCTCTGTGTTTCTCTCAGCAAAGGCTTGTTTTAACCACTAGCCGACCAGCCGCCATCATTATACTGCGGCAGGTTGGCTCTCCTGGGCAAATGGCTGTAGCTGTTCATCGGCCCTTTAAATAACCTTGGAGGCGCGTGCGTGCCGCCAGAGGTGCTCATGGCCACAGCGTGACATAGGAACTGATGCAATGTCTACCGAGCACCCTCATTTAAAAAAAAAAATGTGATATTTATTACAGCAAAATTGACGCTCTTTTTTTCTTTAAAGCGCAAAAAAGAGGTGATCAAATACCACCAAAAGAAGGCTCTATTTGTGGGGAAAAAATTACATCAATTTTGTTTGGGTACAACCCACACTATCGCAATTCTCAGTTAAAGATACGCAGTGCTGTTTGGCAAAAAATGGCCTGGTCATTAAGGGAGCAAATCCTTCTGGGGCTGAAGTGATTAACCATAGCTCCCAGTTGTCCCTCATTTGGAGCGACTGTTCCTCTTTGGATACCAAATCTGTAAAAAGCCTCTCTATCCTGCCCATTTGTCCTTTTTTGGTCTTATCTATGAGTGTCTATAAAAGTACATCATTTAATTACCAAAAATGTTATACAACACTAAATCTCTCATCCATCTTCTATGTCATTGCTATTATTAGTTTTAAAACTATTATAAAGTAAAAGTTGTGGTGAAAAATTTACACTTGTGAATTGAACCAATAATTTTTGGTTCACTAAATCTTCATAGTCCTAATAAAGGGGTCATGTCTTATGCCTACATACTGTCTGCTAAAAAGGTGTCCTTCGTTCTCTGTCCATCAAGTTGGGAGGTACAGTATGTTGTAACTAAAAGATCAAACTTGTATCAGTCTAAAACTTCCAGCAGGAGGCAGCATTGTAGGAAACTTGTGCATCACTCTATATGAACTATGGCACAAGCAAGCACATCCAGTAACAGATATTATTGGCAATGGCAAGTATACCGGTATTTTAAATATCTCAATCAGGTAAGAATTCAGTAAAGAATGGCTATACACGATTTATGTAATTTAAATTTGATAATGTTTTTATTAAATTATGTTATCAGGCTACCCTAAAACATGTATCCTTGATTGACTCCTTGCTAATGGGAACTGTATAATACAGCATATATTCAGAATGTCTGGTGCTGTGTATGCATATGTAAGCCCTAAAGCCTAATTCTGGAAAATTGAAAATTCTCTCCACTGTCAGGGTTAACTGCTCCTAGACAAGATTTACTTACCTGCTCCTCTGAGCTGATGGACCAGTCCCTGCAGTATCTTCTCCCCCATGTGCTAGTGGTCTAAGGTTCTGATGCCATCAAGACTTATGCAGGGTGCATAGCCCTGCATTTGGTGTGATGACTACAAAAGACTGTCGACCGCCAGAGCATAGGGAACACTGCATGTTCAAGGAACATAGAATGTGTTAAGTAAATGTGTTTTAAGGCTCCATTTACATTAGCGCATCTCCAAAGTCTCACACTTTCCAGTGCGACTTTGGAACGTGACTTTGATGTAATTTTTTGGGTGCATTTTTCATCCAACTTTACATTCTCTGGAAGAAAGTCACATCAAAGGTCAGACCAAAGTAGTGCAGGCACCTTTTAAACCACTTGCCTACCAGGCACTTACACCCCCTTCCTGCCTGGGCCATTTTTCAGCTTTCAGCGCTGTCACACTTTGAATCACACAAATAGAGCTTTCTTTTGGTGGTATTTAACCACTGCTGGGTTTTTTATTTTTTACAAAAAAAAAAGTGAAAAAAAATGTTTTAGCTTTTTTACTGTCAGTAAATAGTGTAACTAAGTAATTTTTCGCCTTCACTGATGTGCACTGATGAGGCGGCACTTATGGGCACTGATAGGCTGAACTAGTGGGCATTGATGATATGGCACTTATGGGCACTGATTAGGTGGCACTAATGAGGCACTAATATGCCGCACTGATAGACAGCACTGGTGGGGACTAATAGGTGGCATTAGTGGGCACTGATAGGCAGCACTGGTGGGCACTGATAGGCAGCATGGATAGGCGGTACTGATGGACATTGATGGGTGGCACTGATGGGTGACACTGGGCATTGACAGCAGTGATGGGCATTGATGGGCAGCACTGATTGCCAGCACTGACTGGCATCACTAATGGGCACTGATTGGTGGCACTTGTGGGCAGTGTTGGGCACTGATTGCTGCCACTGGTGGGCACTGATTGCTGTCATTGGTGGGCACTGTATCGTGACACTATCTTTCACTATTGTCATCAGGGCACTGATGATCAGTGCACTGATTATATTCCAAATGTCCCCCTGCGTGGAGATGCCGTGGATCGACTCTACTTGCTACACACTCTGTCAGTGTGAGGCGAGGAGCGGCAATTACTGGCACTTCCTTGTTTACACGTGACCTGCTGTGATTGGACACAGCAGATCACATGTTTCCACAGATCAGGGTCTCGCCGTGTCCTAGCAACATGGTGCGGCTGCGATCGATGCAATGTGCGCACCTTCGGGAGCGGGAGAGTGGCCGTTCTGGGGCACCGTCATATGACGGCATCCCAGAACAAGAGCCGCACCGCCCCGCTGTCATTTGACAGTGGGCAGGCGGCAACCAGTTAAAGGTTTCTGCAACTTTAAGTCTCACTGATTTAAACAGGTACCATTAAAAAGAATGGTGTGCGATGTGTCATGTGGCTTTGATGTCTAAAGTCGCATGACAAATCACACATATGTGAATGGAGCTTTACTCTCCCTAGAATAAACAAGCACAGTTTATACAATAAACAATCATTGCAGTTCAGAGGTCCTGCAGTTAAATAAATTCTATAGCCCCAGAGCCATAGATCCTTTTTTTTTTCTGGGGGAGGGTGGGTACAACGTTAAGCACCCAGAGGGGATTTAAGGCGGTGGGGGTTCCTGTGATGAATTGTGCTAACTGTGGCGGAAGCATAAAAACTTGGGCTTACTCACTGTGTATACAGTAACATATGGCACAGTCCTTGTACCTACAAAATATTCTTTAGATGCTATCCCATGAGTAAGAGTCAACAGACGCATACAAACCTAAACACAGGTAAGCTGTGTGCAGGAAAGCCGCATTTTTTCTCAAACCTCACCGGGTATTACCAATGCAGAAAGTGCCCTGTGTGTAACATAAATGGTTGTAGATCTAGGAGAAGTACCACCTTTAGATCTGCGGTGACTTCTAAGTCTTTCACGAGGCGGTGGTCTACTTGCTGGAGTGCCCTTGTGGCCTCCAGTATGTAGGGCGGACCAAACGTGCTCTACATGTGCGTTTGAATGAACACATTGGGAATATCCGTAGGGGGTATACCCAACATTCGGTCTCCAAACATTACCTTTTGGTGCATAATAGGGACCCTACCAACACAATTTTTTTGGGAATCGATAAGTTCAACCCCAATTGGAGGGGAACCCATTTGGTGAGAAGCATTTCAAAGCTTGAAATGATGTGGATACATAAACTAAAAAGTTATACCCCTCATGGCCTTAACATTGAAGTGGACGTAAATGCGTTCATTGACAATGCATGAACAACATATAACTGGTTTGAACAGCTTATATAGTTTAGGCTTCCTGTTTTACCTTTGACTGTAAACTTGGTGTGAGTTCCATGAGTCTTTGCTAAGTGATTTTTGTTTCCACCTGTGTTGTTTTTTACCCGGGGTTATCATTACATATTTTCTCTATGGTGGTAGCATCTTTTATATATACAACTGATAACGTCTGTATATACAACTGTTAATATTCAGATATAAAAAAAGGGAAAAAAAATATTTTTTCGCCGTATAGGCCCCTTTGCTTATCCATCTGGATTGTCTTGCCTGTGTTGATTCACATTTAATTTCATTTTTATTTTTTATATATTATTTTAATAAATATTATTTTAAAAAAAAAAAAATCTCAGGGGATGTTTTTTTTTCCTTTTTTCTTTTTTTGGACATGTGTATATACATGGGTCTGTAATATATTTGACCAATGAGAGGGGGAGGGGAAGAAAGGATTCTCTCTGATGAGAGATGACCTCTTTTGTTTTTATAAAGTTTTTTACATTCATTGTATATCTACATGATTTTTAGTTTTTAATCTGTGATTCCCAGGTAATTCTGATGGTTATTGGCAGAGGTCTGGCTTTGTGTGGCAGCAGGGCAATCTTTATCCTCCTTCCCTCATGCAATATGGTGGATTAGGAGATAATATGGGTATTTTTGTCCTTTTTCCCTTACTTAATATGGCGGATTGAGAGACTGCATGGAGCTCAGACCGAGGCTGTTTTGTTTGTGACTTGGTATATAGGCGGTGCGTCAGAACGCCTTCCCGCATCCCGTGAACACGTCCGTTCGTGACGAAACACGCGTAGGGAGGTAGGCGTTCTGACGTCTCCGCGTTCTACGCCCAACTAGGAAGTGCGGGCGGCATACGAGTCCCGGCCGGCTCGTTTTTCTTATTATTCGATCGTTTTCTTCTATGCACATGTGAGTGTAATATTTTACATTTTAATTCTACTAAACTAAGTGGTTTTATGCTATGCGAGTGCCTTTTGATTTCTTATATGATCCACGATACCCTCGTTCCTTGTCTTGAGGCTTCGTATCAGAGATAAAGGTTGTGTGGCGCCTGTGACGGTTCATCCAGAACTTCTGTGCTGTTGCCCTGTTGATCTCATTGACACTGAGATCTATAATTCTGGTAAGCGGCCCCTCTTCTCACTGGTGGAGGATTGTTTGGATTTTCTTTAACACAGAAATTTGTGGGTGTCCACTTCATATTTTCACCTTGGAAGAATCATCACTACTCTTTGGACATTTTGTTTTTCTATTTTATTATTTAATATATAATTTTTTGCCAGTCTTTTCTGTTTATTCACTACAATTAATTTACTGGTGTGTCGGTTTATTTTCTCTAATGTATACGATTTATATATAAGGGGTATATAATTTATGCTATTATTGGTTCTGATTCAAAAAAATTTTTCACTCATATGATGAAAAGTTATTATTCACTTATATAATTCAATTATTTGCATTTTTTTGGTCACATAACTTTTTTTCACGATTATTGATGAATTTTTGTGATTAGATTTATTTTTTCTGTTTAGGATTTTTTTTGTTTAGTTCTTTTAGCGCAGCTCACTTTTTTCACTTATCTAGTTTGGTATCGGAGTATTACGATTAGGGTTGCTGCTTGTAGGGAATTTATTTATTTGTTTATATTTTATTTTTTATAGTCTTTATCTTGTTTGAATAGCGCGGTTTACTCTTTATACCATTAAAAAGAATGGTGTGCGATGTGTCATGTGGCTTTGATGTCTAAAGTCGCATGACAAATCACACATATGTGAATGGAGCTTTACTCTCCCTAGAATAAACAAGCACAGTTTATACAATAAACAATCATTGCAGTTCAGAGGTCCTGCAGTTAAATAAATTCTATAGCCCCAGAGCCATAGATCCTTTTTTTTTTCTGGGGGTGGGTGGGTACAACCTTAAGCACCCAGAGGGAATTTAAGGCGGTGGGGGTTCCTGTGATGAATTGTGCTAACTGTGGCGGAAGCATAAAAACTTGGGCTTACTCACTGTGTATACAGTAACATATGGCACAGTCCTTGTACCTACAAAATATTCTTTAGATGCTATCCCATGAGTAAGAGTCAACAGACGCATACAAACCTAAACACAGGTAAGCTGTGTGCAGGAAAGCACACAGCTTACCTTCAGGAGGAAATTCATCAACATAGTCTGACTACTGGTCAATCAGCAATTGTTGTGCAGTATAGCATAAAGAGTGCAGGGGTTAGACGTATGTGCACAGAGTGCAGTGGCCAAGAGTGTGTCCTATGCAGCCTAGCCTAGCATATCGAGTGCACTGATCAGGAGTAGGTCTTATACAGCCTAGCATACAGAATGCAGTGGCCAGGAGTAGGTCATATAAAGACTAGCATACGGAGTGCAGTGGTCAGGAGTATGTCATATGCAGCCTAGGATACAGAGTGCAGTGATCAGGAGTATTTTATATACAACATAGCGTACAGATTGCAGTGGTTAGGTGTATGTCATATACAATGACATGTATATGTATGTGCAATGGTTGGTAACCTATTGGAACCTTCCATACTGGAATGATTGGTATGGCGTAATCATTTAGCAGGAAACAAGGTATGCAGAAAATATTTTTATCGTTCTACAAAATGCATTGTTATAGTACTCTATGCTGGAATTGGTTTTTAATTTACCGTGAATTGTTTAGTCTTATAAACCTGTGGTAGTACTGAAAGACGTGCAGTAACTCCTGGAAACAGCAGGGTGCTGCAGAAGACTAGAGGAGGTATCATGTAGATTGAAGCAGCCAATCAGAGCCTCCACTACAGTGGCCAGTCAAAGCTTACAGCAATAGGCAATGCAAAAAGGTGTTGTAGATTTTAGAACCAATAGTACGTCACTGTCACCACCCGAATACCATGCCCCGTGTCCAGGTGTAACCAGCTGATCCCAGCAATTGTGGTTGTGTGATCACTGATTTTACAGGTTTTTAGCTGAGTATTATATACCAAAGGAACATTCCATGCTTGCATTGTTTACAAGTCCTTCATTCACATATTATTTTAAACTTTGCAGTTCAGTATTTAAAACAAATCCTCCAGGACTGCCTATGTTTTCAGACTGGAATATTGACTGGTATGACTCAAATTGTTCCTATGGAATGAAAGTCTTCCCCATATCAAGTGGATGTAGTTCCCACTCTCGCATGCCATTGAACATCCTATGCTTGGTCAAGTATGATCTGTAATATCCATTAATCCAGCACAGCTTGTTCTCAGATGGTACTAAAAGGTGGAATTATATACTTGTAGCTCATACCCCTTCCCTTGATATATATAGCCTGCAGTTGTCAAGAGCACACTCTTCTTGAATTATCACTTTTTAATAGCAGAAATGCAAATCTCTTCTATGCAATTTCATATTTATTTAGCCTGTGACTTTTAGATGAATGTGGAACAGGATTGAAATGTACAGAAATGTCCGATGTTTGACCAGAATGGCCTGCAGCTTTAGAGGAACCTTATTGTGCTGTGTTGAGGCCAACAGTAAATATGAGGGCTGTACCAAAAGTAATGAAAAAATTTGACATACATTTTTTATTATAAGTGTTTCAAATTTCACATGTTCATAGAGCAACTCTTCATTTTCTTTTTTCATTGCAGGTAAATAATGGATTCCAAACAAAATCAACATGCCGTCATTGAGTTCATGATGGAGGGGTGCAGAAGGCTACAGGGTATTTACCAATTTGACACCATTCGCATAGGACAGAAGAGGAAGACGTTTAAGGAGGGGGACAAACCATGCAGTTAGAAACCATCAACTGCGATCACTGACACGAATCGTCGCCGAGTGGCACTTAATGATGGCATGTTGTTTTTTCATGGAATCCATTATTTACCTACCACAAAAAAAGAGTTACTGTAGAGGAAGAGTTACTTTAACAATATGATATTTGAACGACCTATGCAAGTCAATAAAAAAGTTATGTCTACTTTGGTATTATGAGGATAGTACAACCCTCATAAATACAGGTTGTGGGAGATGTTTTACCTGCTAAAGATTTACTCTTTCTGTCCATCCAGTCCTGGGATTTACACTGCTTAACCAAATAACACAGACTTGTCTGCCCAGATTTCAGTTTTATAATGATATTAACCGCTTCAGCCCTGGAAGATTTTACCCTCTTCCTGACCAGAGCACTTTTTGTGATTCTGCACTGCGTCGCTTTAACTGACAATTACGCGGCCGTGCGATGTGGCTCCCAAACAAAATGTACGTCCTTTTTTTCCCCACAAATAGAGATTTCTTTTGGTGGTATTTGATCACCCTGGCAGTATTTATTTTTTGTGCTATAAACAAAAAAAACAGGGACAATTTTGAAAAAAAACTATTTTTTTTCCCCCTCAGTTTAGGCCGATAGCCCCGGGAGGAATAACACCCCGGCATTGTTGTCCCCGGGAGGAATAACGCCCCGGCATTGTTGTCCCCGGGAGGAATAACGCCCCGGCATTGTTGTCCCCGGGAGGAATAACGCCCCGGCATTGTTGTCCCCGGGAGGAATAACGCCCCGGCATTGTTGTCCCCGGGAGGAATAACGCCCCGGCATTGTTGTCCCCGGGAGGAATAACGCCCCGGCATTGTTGTCCCCGGGAGGAATAACGCCCCATGATTTTTGTCCCCGGGAGGAATAATGCCCCAGCATTGTTGTCCCCGGGAGGAATAACGCCCCGGCATTGTTGTCCACGGGAGGAATAACGCCCCGGCATTGTTGTCCCCGGGAGGAATAACGCCCCGGCATTGTTGTCCCCGGGAGGAATAACGCCCCGGCATTGTTATCCCCGGGAGGAATAACGCCCCGGCATTGTTATCCCCGGGAGGAATAACGCCCCGGCATTGTTGTCCGCGGGAGGAATAACGCCCCATGATTTTTGTCCCCGGGAGGAATAACGCCCCGGCATTGTTGTTCCTGGGAGGAATAACGCCCCGGGCATTGTTGTTCCAGGGAGGAATAACGCCCCGGCATTGTTGTTCCCGGGAGGAATAACGCCCCGGCATTGGTGTTCTCGGGAGGAATAAAGCCCCGGCATTGGTGTCCCTGGGAGGAATAACGCATTGTTGTCCCCGGGAGGAATAACGCCCCGGCATTGTTGTTCCCGGGAGGAATAACGCCCCGACATTGGTGTTCACGGGAGGAATAAAGCCCCGGCATTGGAGTCCCTGGGAGGAATAACGCCCCAACATTGTTGTCCCTGGGAGGAATAACGCCCCCCGGCATTGTTGTCCCCGGGAGGAATAACGCCCCGGCATTGTTGTTCCCGGGAGGAATAACGCCCCGGCATTGTTGTTCCCGGGAGGAATAACGCCCCGGCATTGTTGTTCCCGGGAGGAATAACGCCCCGGCATTGTTGTTCCCGGGAGGAATAACGCCCCGGCATTGTTGTTCCCGGGAGGAATAACGCCCCGGCATTGTTGTTCCCGGGAGGAATAACGCCCCGGCATTGTTGTTCCCGGGAGGAATAACGCCCCGGCATTGTTGTTCCCAGGAGGAATAACACCCCAGCATTGGTGTTCCCGGGAGGAATAACTCCTTGGCATTGGTGGTCCCCGGCAGGAATAACTCTCCATCATTGGTGTTCACGGGAAGAATAGCGCCCCGTTTTTTTTATGATTTTATCCAATTAATCGAAAAAAGAATTGACCGAAAATAATCGTTTGTTGTAGCCCTAGTGTCACGTACCTGGTTAGAGAGCCCCGACGTGCAGGGAGCGGCGCCTCGTAAACCACCGGCTCTCGAGCCCCTGGTGATGGAGACAGGGGTTCAGGAGCCCGGAGGACACAAGTGCCTAGCCGGATAGCAGATAGCGGATACAACTGGAACTGGTGGTAACAGGAACGGCAGGTGCACCTGGCGTTGGATGTCAGTCAAGGACTGCTGGGCGGCTGGCACAAGTGGACCGGCAAGGTGGCAGAGTCAATGGGTGCCGGACTTCGGGCAGACAGGCGTAGTCAATCAGGCTGGGTCGGTAACTATCAGGCAGCGGAGGTACAGAAGCGAGAGGCAGAGGCGTGGTCAGTCAGGCAGGGTCGGCAACTATCTGGCAGCGGAGGTACAGAAGCGGGAGGCAGAGGCGTAGTCAATCAGGCAAAGGTCAAGGGCAGGCGGAATACAGGCAGAGTCCAGGAACAGGTCGGGTATAATATCAGGAACACAATCACGAACAAACAGCAGAAGTCTCAGGAACGCTGTAGACCGAACAGCGCCGAGGAGCAGGAGCTGTGGCCTTAAATAGTCTATTGGGCAACAGGATTGGTCGTACGGCCCGTTTGCGTACCCCCGCAGGTGGCCGTGGTTACGCTCGTGACCCCGCGCACGTCCGTACGGTGCGAACGCCCGCTTGTGTCGGCGCGCACCTGCGAACGTCTGTTGGGACCTGCGTGCACCCGCGCGTGTTTGTTCGCGTCGACCCGCGTCCGAGGGCGTCGGAGATCCCGTCGTACAGGAACCCTGCAGGTACGTCTCTTCTGTACGATCGGGGTAGTGGAACGACCGTGACATTGCCCCCCCCCAAAGGGCAACCTCCGGATGCCCAACTGCATCATCCTATCAGGATGGGACCTCTTAAAGGCTTGGACTAGTTTTGCAGCATGCAGGTTGGACTCTGGTTCCCACGAGTTCTCCTCAGGGCCGTAGCCCTTCCACTTTACCAAGAACTGGATCTGGTTCCGTCTCTTCCTGCAGTCCAGGATGGACTCGACCTCGTACTCCAGTTCCCCATCAATTGTCACGGGCTCAGGAGGATTGGTATTCCGGTCAACAAAGGGATCAGGAACCGCAGGCTTCAGTAGCGAGACATGAAAGACCGGGTGTATCCTGAATGACTCCGGGAGTTTCAGCTCGACGGCCACGTCATTTAGTTTCCTTACGATGGGAAATGGACCCACAAACCTCGGGCCCAGCTTCTTGGATGGGCAGGCTAGCTTCAAATTTAGTGTGGACAACCAGACCAGGTCCCCGACCTGGAGGTCAAGTTCCCCTCTTCTCCTCTTGTCAAAGGCCTCTTTATAGCATTTCTGGGTCTTCGCCAGGGTCTCTTGAAGAAGCTTGTTATTGTTCAAAAAAAAATTAAGGTCCTCCAGGACTGCAGGTACAGAACATTCGGGGAGACTACCGGACAAAAAGGACGGATGAAAACCAAAATTTGCAAAAAATGGTGACTGTTTAGTGGCAGAATGAGTAGCATTATTATAAGCAAACTCTGCAAGCGGTAAAAGTGATGCCCAATCATCCTGAGAGAAAGAGGAGAAACAACGCAGATATTGCTCTAACGTCTGGTTGGTTCGCTCGGTCTGGCCATTGGTTTGAGGGTGATAGGCCGAGGAGAGACGGAGCTCAATCTTCAGGGCTTCACAGAGGGCTTTCCAGAACCTAGACGTAAATTGTACTCCTCTGTCAGAGGTAATGTCAGCAGGAACACCGTGGAGCCTTACTACTTCCTTAATAAAGGCCTTGGCCGTTTCTGTGGCCGACGGGGTCCCCCTCATCGGTATGAAGTGGGCCATCTTGGTAAACCTGTCTACCACTACCAGGATAGAGGAGAAGCCTTCTGAGAGGGGCAGATCCACTATAAAGTCCATAGATATCATCTTCCATGGTCTGTCCGGGATGGGTAAAGGTCTCAACAAGCCCCAAGCCCCTAATTTGCTACCTTTATTCCTGATGCAGGTGGTGCATGCCTCCACATATTCCCTGCAATGCTTCCTCATCTGGGGCCACCAGAACGTGCGCTGGAGCAAGTCCGTGGTCTTGGACACCCCAAAATGACCGGCCAATGGATGGTCGTGACAGGAACTGAGGACCGCCGTGCGGATCTCTTGGGGGACGAAGATTCGGTCCAGGTGCCAGAGAAGTCCGTCCTTGGAGGTTAAGGAGATGTCCGGTGGGATGGCTGGATCGCTGGAAGCCTGTTTAATTTGAGATAGGAGGCCTTCCTGGAGCAGAAGGAAGTTTCCTGGAGGCAGGATGGTGTCGGGGGTATGAGGTTCCACAGCTTCGTTGTACATCCGGGAAAGAGCATCAGGCTTCACATTCTTTGACCCGGGCCGGTATGTGATGTGGAACACAAATCTGGAAAAGAAAAGTGCCCACCGGGCCTGCCGAGGTTTCCATCGCTTGGCTGCTTTCAAATACTCGAGATTTTTATGGTCGGTATAGACCAGGATTGGATGAGAGGCGCCTTCAAGGAGATAGCGCCATTCCTCCAATGCTGCCTTGATCGCTAGGAGCTCCCGGTCACCGACATCGTAGTTGCGCTCAGCTTCTGAGAGTTTGCGGGAGAAGAAAGCCACCGGGTACAGAAGTGACTTGGGTCCCTGTCTCTGGGAAAGTACTGCCCCGACGGCCACTTCCGAAGCGTCCACCTCTAGGATATAAGGCAGCGAGGCGTCGGGGTGTTTGAGAATTGAGGCAGAGATAAACAGGTTTTTCAGAGTTTCGAAGGCCTCCTGAGCCCTAGGGGTCCACTGAAATTTCTGGTTCTGCTTGGTCAGCTCAGTGATGGGGGAAATAATGGAAGAAAATCCCCTGATGAATTTTCTGTAAAAGTTCGCGAATCCCACGAAGCGTTGGACCCCTTTCTTGTCCGAGGGAGCGGGCCAGTTTATGATGGCTGAAATTTTCTGTGGGTCCATCTCTATGCCGTTTACGGAGATGATCAAGCCCAGGAATTGGATACTCTGCTGTTCGAAAACGCACTTCTCCGGTTTGGCGTAAAGGCCATGGAGGCGGAGACGGGCCAGGACACTTCTCACATGCTCCCGGTGTTCAGCTAAAGAGGAAGAGAAGATTAAGATGTCATCGAGATATATAACAACAAACAAATCAAGGTACTCTCTAAAGACATCGTTAACAAAGTGTTGAAATGTAGCGGGAGCGTTACAAAGTCCAAAGGGCATAACTCGGTACTCATAATGTCCGAAGCGGGTACGGAAGGCGGTCTTCCATTCGTCGCCTTTGCGAATGCGAATGAGGTTGTACGCGCCCCGTAAGTCTAACTTGGAGAACACCTTGGCCGACCCCAGTCTCTGAAATAATTCGGGCACTAACGGTAGAGGATAACGGTTCTTAATTGTAACTTTGTTGAGTGCTCGGTAGTCCACACAGGGCCGTAAGGAATGGTCCTTCTTCTGAACAAAGAAAATCCCTGCGCCTGCTGGGGAAGTGGATGGTCGTATGAAACCCTTCTTCAGGTTATCGTCCAGGTAGGTTTTTAAAGCACCCAGCTCGGTTTCAGATAAGGGGAAGATCCTCCCGAACGGGATCTCCGCTCCCGGGAGTAGGTCAATAGGGCAATCGTATTGCCTGTGGGGAGGTAAAGTCTCTGCGCCCTTTTTACTGAATACATCTAAAAACTGGTGGTAAGCTTCGGGCACAACCCGTCGGAGCTCGGTGTCTGTTTCCATGCAGAGCAGAGAAGAAGAGGCAGGATCTGTGTTGGCGGCTGGGAAGCAGTTTTGATGACAATATGCAGACGGGAACTCTACTTCTCCAGTGAACCAGTTAATCAGAGGGTTGTGGGCCTTCAACCAGGGCATGCCCAGGATCACAGGAAACAGGGGGGATTTGATGATATCCAGACTCAGGAATTCCTGATGAGTTCCGGCTATGGTGACGAAAAGCGGGGACGTCTCCTGAGTAACGGGTCCGGATTTAAGGGAGGAGCCGTCGGCCAGAAAGATTGAAAGTCCCTTTACCCTAGGCCGAAGAGGGATGTTATTCTTCAGGGCAAAAGACAGGTCCATGAAGCCGCTGCAAGCTCCAGAGTCTATGATGGCGTCAACGCTGAGAGTCCCTCCGGAAAACTGTAGGAGAAGAGGTACAACCAGGTGAGAGATGGTGTTGGTGCTGGGCAGAATGGCAGGAGAAGCAGAAGGTGCAAGGAGGCACTTACGTGACTTGGCGGGGCAGGTGCGAACGTAATGTCCAGATTCCCCACAATAAAGGCAAAGGTTGCCAGTTCTCCGGCGTTGGCGCTCCTCGGGCGTCAAGGAAGGGCGAAGTAGACCCAGTTGCATAGGCTCCGAAGGATCCAGAGCAGGTGGAGCAGGAAGGACCGGAGGGTTGGGACTTGGAACCCGCGGCATCATCCAGACTGGGCGAGAAGTGGAAGTTGAGCGCTCTAAACGACGTTCCCTCAAACGCCTGTCAATCTGAATCGAGAGATCGATGAGGGCTTCGAGGGTTTCAGGGGTTCCCACGCGAGCCAATTCATCCTTTAATGCCTCCGAAAGTCCCATGCGGAACTGGTAGCGAAGGGCTGAGTTATTCCACTCTGTGTCGGCACTCCAACGCCTGAACTCAGACACATAGTCCTCTACTGGCCTGCGACCCTGCTGGAGTACATGCAAAGCTGCTTCTGCAGTGGCGGCGAGTTGCGGGTCCTCGTACAGTCGGGACATGGCTAGGAAGAAATCGTTCAAAGAATCCAAAGAGGGGTCCTTCCGTTCGAGGAGACGATGTGCCCAGGTCTGAGGTTCGTCGGTTAATAGAGAAATGACGAACCCCACTTTTGTTGCCTCAAGAGAAAAAGTCCGGGGTTGGAGGGCGAAAAAGAGCTCGCAGGAGTTCCGGAAGGCCCTGAACTTATTCCGGTTACCGGAGAAGCGGTCTGGTGTAGGTACCCTTGGTTCTGGCGGCAACATGACCACTGATGGTGGGCCTGGAGACCCAGAGGCAGCCGGGGCTGCGGCAGATAGGGCCTGGACCTGTTCCTCCAAACGTCCGTAGCCTTCTTGTAGGCTCTTCACGGCCTGGGTGAGGCCGGCTAGATGATGGCAGAGTTCATCCATGGGAGACGCTCCCTGCGAGGGCTCAGACATCCTGGCTGTTCGGTACTGTCACGTACCTGGTTAGAGAGCCCCGACGTGCAGGGAGCGGCGCCTCGTAAACCACCGGCTCTCGAGCCCCTGGTGATGGAGACAGGGGTTCAGGAGCCCGGAGGACACAAGTGCCTAGCCGGATAGCAGATAGCGGATACAACTGGAACTGGTGGTAACAGGAACGGCAGGTGCACCTGGCGTTGGATGTCAGTCAAGGACTGCTGGGCGGCTGGCACAAGTGGACCGGCAAGGTGGCAGAGTCAATGGGTGCCGGACTTCGGGCAGACAGGCGTAGTCAATCAGGCTGGGTCGGTAACTATCAGGCAGCGGAGGTACAGAAGCGAGAGGCAGAGGCGTGGTCAGTCAGGCAGGGTCGGCAACTATCTGGCAGCGGAGGTACAGAAGCGGGAGGCAGAGGCGTAGTCAATCAGGCAAAGGTCAAGGGCAGGCGGAATACAGGCAGAGTCCAGGAACAGGTCGGGTATAATATCAGGAACACAATCACGAACAAACAGCAGAAGTCTCAGGAACGCTGTAGACCGAACAGCGCCGAGGAGCAGGAGCTGTGGCCTTAAATAGTCTATTGGGCAACAGGATTGGTCGTACGGCCCGTTTGCGTACCCCCGCAGGTGGCCGTGGTTACGCTCGTGACCCCGCGCACGTCCGTACGGTGCGAACGCCCGCTTGTGTCGGCGCGCACCTGCGAACGTCTGTTGGGACCTGCGTGCACCCGCGCGTGTTTGTTCGCGTCGACCCGCGTCCGAGGGCGTCGGAGATCCCGTCGTACAGGAACCCTGCAGGTACGTCTCTTCTGTACGATCGGGGTAGTGGAACGACCGTGACACCTAGTTACTAGTTACTCCCTCTTTAATGTAATTTAAGACGTAATGTTTACATCTATACTAGAGTTGCCACCTGTCTGGTTTAGAACTGGATAGTCTGGTTTTTAAAACTACTTCCTTGATCTCATGGTGTCAACTCTGCTGTCTGGTTTTAGGGCAGGCTGTGGGCGCTGGATTTTTTTAGTCTAATATTCTCTTGCCTTGTGCATGCAGTCTGCCCCCTTCAGTTCAGTCTAAGCTGCTGCAGCTCATTCACTCATTGGATTTTTGTGCACTATACACTACGTGGTTGGATTCTGCATTGTTTAGTTGGCTAACATACATTTCCCCATGTGTTCCCTGGTATCCAAGTCACAGACCAGACTTGTAACAGACAGTGACAGTAAGTGACAGCTGATTCCAACTAATTTATTTTCATAGGTCATTTGAGGTTGTGATAACATGTTATGGTTCTTATCCATTTCACATACATATAGGTAGGCTGATTGCCTAACAACTGTGCTCATGTTTTCATTGCACTCTACCCCTTTCTTCAGAATGAGAAGTTTTACAGTGTATCCGGAACGTATTCAGAGCACTTCACTTTTTCCACATTTTGTTATGTTACAGCCTTATTCCAAAATGGATTCAATTAATTATTTTCCTCAAAACTCTACAAACAAAACCCCATGATGACAATGTGAAAGAAGTTTGTTTGGAATCTTTGCAGATTTATTAAAAATAAAAGAATCACGTGAGCAGTACATAAATATTTGCAGCCTTTGCTCAATACTTTGTTGAAGCACCTTTGGCACCAATTACAGCCTCAAGTCTTTTTGAGTATGATGCTACAGGCTTGGCACACCTATTTTTCGGTAGTTTCTCCCATTCCTCTTTGCAGGACCTCTCAAGCTAGATCAGGTTGGGTGGGGAGCGTCAGTGCACAGCCATTTTCAGATCTCCAAGCGGGCGGTCATGTGCCTTTTTACTGAGGAGTGGCTTCTGTCTGGCCACTTTACCATACAGGCCTGATTGGTGGAGTGCTGCAGAGATGGTTGTTCTGGAAAGGTCTCCTCTTTCCACAGAGAAAGGCTGCAGCTTTGTTAGAGTGGCCATCAGGTTCTTGGTCACCTCCCTGACTAAGGCTCTTTTCTTCTGATCGCTCAGTTTGGCCGGGTAGGCCACTTTAGGAAGAGTCCTGGTGGTTTCAAACTATTTTATTTACAAATGATAGAGGCCACTGTTCTCATTGGGACCTTCAATGCTGCAGACATTTTTCTGTACCCTTCCCCAGATCTGTGCCTCGATACAATCCTGTCTTGGAGGTCTACAGACAATTCCTTGAACTTCATGGCTTGGTTTATTGTGTGCCTTTCCAAATCATGTCCAGTCAACTGAATTTACCACAGGTGGACTCCAATCAAGTGTAGAAACATCTCAATGATCAGTGGAAACAGGATGTACCTGAGCTCAATTTTGAGTGTCATGGCAAACGCTGTGAATACTTATGTACATGTGATTTTTTTTTTTATATAAATTTGCAAAGATTTCAAGCAAACTTCTTTCACATTGTCATTATGGGGTATGATTTGTAGAATTTTGAGGACAATAATGAATGTAATTCCTTTTGGAATAAGGCTGTAATATAACAAAATGTGGGAAAAGTGAAGCTCTGTGAATACTTTCCGAGTGCACTGTAAAGTCAGGGAAAAATGCAAAAACAAAATATGCAGTACATCCTCTGCAATACATGCGCAGAAATGCACTCAGCTTCTAAGTCACGTTTTGGCCTGATAGAATACAACATTTTCGTGATCAAATGGTGTGATCTTTCGCTAAACTACTCTTCCACTCTCACACTGTTGTCCCAAGATAACAACTAGGAAGCATAATACAGGACAGTTCAGAATTTTTGACATATTCATTTTTTGTTTATCAAAAAAATATAGCAGTTGTATGCCCTGGAAAAAAAAAACCTGCAAGGCAAAGGCATATTGAGCTAGTATGCCCCGCATACTAGCTCATGATGAAATACCTTAGAAGGAAGTGCCTGCACCACCGATGGAGCTAACATGTTCCCTCTTGATTCTTACGGGTTTGCGGCTCTGGCTCTGTGAATTGTGGGAGTCCCTGTTCCGGTGTTCTATCCAAAAGTGCCCTCCATTGAACAGTGCCCACACATCACCATGGCACACGTGCACATTGTAAGAGGCGTTTTTCGACGGGAGACAGTATTTGCTGGCCATGATTGAAAGCTATGCAAACAGCGGAGGGACACTGTATTTGTCAGATTGTGCCTCGCTGTTGCTCTAGGGCTGCTCAAGGGCAGGTTTTATCTGTGTTGCAGGGCGGGTTTGCTGTGTTGAACAGTGGGTTTTGCCTGTGTCCAAGGGTGGGTTGCAACACAAAGCCCGCCCTGCAACAGCAAGGCACAAGCTGACAAATACGGTCTCCCTCCGCTGTTTGCATAGCTTTCAATTCTGCCCATCAAATGCTATTTCCCATCGAAAAATGCTTCCTGCGATGTGCGCATGCGCTATGGTGACGTCACACCAGCCGATTGTACTGCGCATGCGTGGGCACTTTTTGATGGGGGGCACTATTGGATAGAACACCGGCAAGGAGCTCTGAATTTCCGGCTGCATTCGCCGGACCATCGCTGACGCCGTGAAGGTCTGCTGACGTCAACGTCTGCATGCAAGGTGAATATTTCCTAAACGGTGCACGTTTAGGAGATATTAATTTTACATACAGGTAAGCCTTATTATAGGCTTACCTGTAGGTAATGCAAAACAAAAAAGAAGCGACCAAACTTCCACCACACGCCACCTGTGTAGTGATGATTACCAACCCAATGCCACTCCTCTAAATAAATGAGGCTACTGCGTAACCAAAAAACAGCATACACAAAATGCTTTCCAAGGAGGGTCCAAAGAGAGAAGACCTCCCACAGAAAGAAAGATGGCTACTATGGCTGTAGTGGGCAATTATAGGAGAGTAATAGTAAAATTTAACTCATGTTTTATTGGATATCAAAACTACAACAATATAAAAAAATCACTCAACAAATAAGCTATAGCTATAATGAGCTCGTCTTGCTGAATCTTAAAAAGTGACACACCAAAAATGCATTAAAACATATGGTGCACCAAACAACCAAATACACAGACGAAAACAGACAATTGACACACAAATAACAGAGATGCACCGTGCGCCTTAATTACCACAGATGCATTGAGACCCGGTGGTCAAACCGCCACTAAAACGTAGCTTGATATCTAATAAAACATGAGTTCATTTTTACTATTACTCTCCCATAATTGCCCACTACATCCATAGTAGCCGTCTTTCTTTCTGTGGATGGTCTTCTCTCTTTGGAACCTCCTTGGAAACATTTTGTGTTACCTGTATGTAAAAATGTGCAAGCTGGGTATACAACAAGTGAACAGCCTCAGATAATAAACAGAGGGATGAAACAAATCTCCCTACATAAGTTTTACATGTATATCTGCTGTCTTCAGCTTTATATTCTTTAGAAACTCCACATCGTGTTAAGAGATTTTATCCTTCTGGTTAGCACGGCAGTGAAACCTGGGCATACAGCCAAGACAGCTGATTGGTGGAAAGGTACACACCCCCTCTCCTCATAGGTAGAGACTTTCAGCTCAGTTTGTTGAATCATTCAGAGCTCTGCTAATCTATTTATAGCATCCTCCCCAACACAAAACTCAAACTGCTTTTTTTATCACATGTGTCAGAGAACTTGTCAGGAGTTATCAGGCTCATAACAGAGGAATGGAGCAGGACATGCTTTGAAGAAAGATAAGAAAACGCTGCAGGTATATGTGCCCAGCTTTCATGAATCGGGTTTACATCCACTTTAAAGCAGAGTTCCACCCAAAAGTGGAAATTCCGCTCATTCCCCCCCCCCCCCCGTGCCACTTTTGGCACCTTTAGGAGGGGTGGGCATACCCTATACCCACTTCTGGGAGCCCGGGCCGTGGCTCATAACGTCAGTGGCTCGGCCCCCACCTCCTCCTTTCCCTACCACCGGGCCAGTAGGAGAGTGCAGCAGTGCCTTGCGCATGCGCAGTATGGACATAAGGCTTCACCACCGGCAATGGCGGCGGCAGCAGCCGAAAATTTGATGGAAACATCAGCATTGGTGCCAACATCGCTGGACTCCAGGGCAGGCAAGTCTGCTGCTGCAGCATGTGTAGCTGCTGGCAGTTCATTTTTGCAGGGGTGGGCAGACCTCCTTTTTAACCAGTTACCGATCGGTGCACGCCGATGTACATCGGCAGAATGGCATGGCTGGGCAAATGGGCATACCTGTACGTCCCTTTAAATTTGCCGCCATGCCATTGCGTGTGCACCGCCGACGGCGCCCGCGTGCCAGCCAGGACCTCTGTGAGTCGGGTCGCAGGTCCCACAGACTCGATGTCCACAGAGATACCCATGATCGTCTCACAGAGCTGAAGAACGGAGAGATGCTAATGTAAACAAGCATCTCCCCATTCTGCCTAGTGACAGTGTCACTGATCATAGCTCCCTGTGATCGGGAGCTATGATCAGTGATGTGTCACTCCTAGCCCATCCCCCTACAGTTATAATACATCCCTAGGACACACTTAACCCCATACAGCGCCACCTAGCGTTAACCCCTTCACTGCCAGTCACGTTTACACAGTAATCAATGCAATTTTAATCGCACTGATCGCTGTATAAATGTGTCCGACGTGTCCGCCATAATGTCTCAGTCATGATAAAAATCGCTGATCGCCGCCATTACTAGTAAAACAAGAAATATTAATAAAAATGCCATAAAACTATCCCCTATTTTGTAGATGCTATAACCTTTGCGCAAACCAATCAAAAAACGCATATTGTGATTTTTTATTTTTTTACCAAAAATATGTAGAAGAATATGTCTCGGCCTAAACTGAGGGAAGACACTTTTTTTCAAAATTGGCGATATTTATTTGTTTATAGAGCAAAAAAAAAAGAGGTTATCAAATACCACCAAAAGAAAGCTCTATTTGTGGGAAAAAAAAGGACATCAATTTTGTTTGAGAGCCACGTCGCACGACTGAGCAATTGTCAGTTAAAGCGGCGCAGTGCAGAATCGCAAAAAGTGCTCTGGTCTTTGGCCAGCAAAATGGTCCGGGGTTTAAGTGGTTAAGGACCAAGCCTATTTCTGACACTTGTTGTTTACACGTTAAAATCTGTTTTTTGTTGTTTTTTTTTGCTAGAAAATTACTTGGAACCCCCAAACATTATATATGTTTTTTCAGACACCCTAGAAAATAAAATGGAGATAGTTACAATACTTTGTCACATCATATTTGCACAGCGGTCTTACAAACAAATTTTTTTGGGGAAAAAAAAATCACTTTTTTAATTTAAAAAAATAAGAGAACAATAAAGTTAACCCTATTTTTTTTCTATGATATGAAAGATAATGTTCCACCAAGTAAATTGATGCCTAACAATGTCACGCTTCATAATTGCGCCCGCTCGTGGAATAGCAACAAACCTTTTGCCCTTAAAAATCTCCATAGGCGAAGTTTCAAAATTTCTACAGGTTACCAGTTTTGCGTTACAGAGGAGATCTGGGGCTAGGATTATTGCTCTCGCTCTGATTGTGGCGATACCTTACATGTGTGGTTTGAACACCGTTTACATATGCAAGCTCAGAGGGATGGGGCGCATTAAATTACTATTATTATTTATTTTTTATTTTTTTTAATATAAAGATTTTATTGTAGGTTTTAAAGACCATACAAAGTACAATAGCAAAATAGGATAAATTCCCATTTGCAGCATGTCATGCAGTTTTACATTAAACACAGAGTACGGAGGAAAAGATAAAAAAAACAAGATAAGCAATAACAAAAAAAACAACAATTTGGATTACAGATTATAAGGCACAATCGCCCTGGAAACTTTGATGATTATAAATGTCTCACTATTTTATTCTCCATATTGGTGAATTGTCTATCCGGAAATCTAGCAAGACCAACTGAAAATACTGGGTTTCTAGGAACTAATTGTATACTAGTCGTTTAGTAGGTCTAGTATAGTCCAGAGATCAGGGTCGACTACGTCAGTCAACCCCCTGCTCCATTACTGCCCTAAACTAGAACTCCGAAAAAGAAGAAAAGAGAGAGAGAAAGAAATAGAGAAGATGTGTAAGAGAACAAGATAGAAAGAAAGGGTAAAGTCGGGAAAAAATAAGCAAAGAGGTAAATATAACAGAATGGGGGGGGGAGCATACACAAGATAACAGATAGAGAGGGGGTGGGGGTCCACCAGCTGCCCTCTCTACTGTCTGTCAGGAAAGGGTCGGTCCGCTGGTAAGATCCATCATTTGGTGTGCAGTGCTGAGGTCCACCAGCAGGTGTCTCCTGGCAGTTTGTAACTGTCAGGAGAGACTTTCCCTGCTGGTGTTATGTCATCATTGGGCCGCAGTACTGCCGTCCACCAGCGGATGGATCCTGGCAGTATGGAGCAGGCAACACTTCCTGCGCTCATGTGTTCCTTGAGGACAATTACTGCAGTCTTGTAAATACCCGGCAAGCCCACACATGCTTGCCTTGGTATCTCTCTCCCTGCTAGCCTGACCTTGAGCCTGCATTCCTGACCTTAAGCCTGCATCTGACCTGACTTATTCTGATCCCACCCTGGACCTGTCCCTCCTGTTTGCCTTGGATCCCTACTGTGCAGCCCATCCATCCTTCCTCACCCTGTCCTCTTGGTTCCCCATCCTTACCCATCTGCTGACCCCCCCTGTATATGACCTCAGCCTGGCTCTTGTTACGCTTCCGGTATTTCCAATTATTTGTATATACCATTGTTGTTTGTGGGTTTGGGTTGGTTGTGCACTGTTATATTCACTTAATTGTCACCTATGTAAATAAACACCATTATTATGTGTGAAGGTTAGGACTTGCAGGCTTTTTGGAGAACCAGGGAACTGAGCGAAGGATCCCAAGATCAGCAAGATTAAGCATGCTGATTTAGTTCCCCAAAGGAAAGACCTACACATCCTCCTGTAGGCTGTAAAAAAGGCTGGCGATATTCGGATCGGGATAGTCTGCATTTTGTACAGCAGGCAGGGAAGAACTGTCATCTTTAGAAAAGAGGCCGTCCAAACCAAGAGAGGGTGGGCACATTCCACCGTTTGTAGACCTTGTTGTAAGTCTTTCAGTTCTAATAATTTTTTTTTTATTATCATATAGTACATCTAGCTTGCCAGGGAGTTGGATACCCAGATAGGTGGTGGCATCTGCTTTCCATTTAAAAGGAAACTTTGTCTGGCACTGCTGTACTAGGTTGGCCGGTAGAGAGACTTCCAGTGCAAACGCTTTTGAATAGTTGATTTTTAGATTAGAAATACGTTTAAATTGTTCAAGGACTGGCATAAGGTTGGGCAGGGACATCAGCGGAGCTGACAGAAAAAGCAGATGTCATCCACCAAGGGTGCAATCTTGTATTCCCTGTAATGGACCCCAATACCCTTTATATTCGGGTTGGCCCGGATGCAACGTAAGAGGGGTTCTAATGTGAGGATATAGAGTAGGGGTGAAAGAGGACACCATTGTTTAGTACCATTATGGATGGGGAAGGCGTCCGATAAGTGGCCATTGACTTTGACTCTAGCTCTTGGATTCACATAAAGGGATACAATGATGGTACACATACTACTACCCAATCCAAGAGCATCTAGTACCGCATCCATATAGTCACAGGCCACTCGATTGAATGCCTTCACCGCATCCATTGCCAGGAAAAACCCTTCCCGCTGAGTAGAGGTGAGCCAAAGATGCAAGTTCAGGGCCTTAAAGAGGAAGTAAACCCTGATGAGTTTACTTCCTCTTTGATTCCCTGCAAAGGTAAAGCATAATGGACTACTATGCATCGCATATGTACCTGACACAGGAGCCAGCGATGTCACCGCTGTCCCCTGTAGTCCGGAGCAACTGTGTAGGTTTAGGAGATATTTCTTGGACCTACAGGTAAGCCTTAATCTAGGCTTACCTGTAGGTCAAAGTTGGTTGTAAGGGTTTACAACCACTTTAAAGGTGTTGTCCCTAGCTTCCCTGCCAGGGACAAAGCCTATCTGGTCCATTCCTACCCAGGCTGGCACATGGTACGATAAGCAGATCACCAGAATTTTAGAAAAAAGCTTTCCGTCCACATTGAGAAATGAAATTGGCTGGTAATTGGCCACATCAGGGGGATCTTTGTTTTCCTTAGGGATTACCGAAATGTAAGCCTCTAGTAGGGTTCCTGAGGGGCAAGGGGTAGAGGAGGGTGGGTTGAAAGCTTTAAGGAAACGTGGAGCTAGAAGGTCAGCGTAGCATTTATAATATTGTGGCGAGAAGCCATCTGGCCCCCGGGATTTTGCCAGGCTTTGTGGTCTTCAGGGCTTCTTCCCGTTCCACAGAGGACAAAGGGGCTTCCAAAGTGGCCCAGTCGCTTTCAGATAAAGTGGTAGGGCTTTACTTACTAAGAAAGTCCCGTAGCAATTCCGAGTGGGCCCTGTCTGCTATAGGACTATGGCTTGTCTCATTAAGATTACAAAGTTTGCTATAAAAGTGAAGGAATTCTTGTGCAATGTCCTCATTTTTGGAGTGGATTGTCCTGGACTGATCAATCACATGATGAACTGTGTAGGCAAGGGCGCGTTTTTGCGTGAACTTAGCTAATAGCTTCCCTGGCTTGTTGCCCTGTGCATAAAACAGTTTTTATGACAGTATATGACGTATTCGTGCCTAAGAGTTCCTCTACCAACAGTGATTGCGTGTCCGCTAATTCTTTTGCAGTCTGGATAGCCTGGGAACCTTTATGCTGAGCCTCTAGTTTAGTTCTCAGAAAGGGTCAGTATCAGAGCTTGATGTTCCATATTTTTTTTCCTAGCTGCAATCGCCAGAAGATGCCCCCATATGACACACTTATGTGCCTCCCATTGAGTCATGGGTGACACATCTGTTGTGTCATTAGGGCGGAAATAGTTGCTAAGGGCCTGTCTAATGGTCTCTGCAACCCCCAGATCAGCTAGAATAGAAGCATCCAACCTCCACGTCTTAGTGGACCCCTCTCTCTGCGGGAATCGTAGGGTCGCTGTATCATCGGATGATGATCAGAAAGCACCATGTTTTTAATAGTAGCATCAGAAAGTTAGGACAGATCTTCCTTGTGTTTAAAAAGATAGTCCAATCTTTTGTAGCAATTATGCGGTGCCAAGAAAAATGTGTAATCCTTCTCTCTAGCGTTAGGGGTGCGCCAGGTATTATGTAATGTAAGGGAAGCCAGTTGAAGTTTCACCGGATACAGAGCAGAGAAGGGAAATGAGGAGATGCCAGTAGATGTATCCAAAAGCGGGTCTAGAGCCATGTTAAAGTCCCCTCCCAGGATTAAAAGGCCTGTCTGAAATGAAGCAATTCTCAGAAGGGTGTCTTTCAGAAAGGTTACAATTAGGACAATATACGTTTGCCACAGTCACTGGTCCGTCTTTCCAGGTGCCTTTTAAGAAGAGAGATCTTCCCTTGGGGTCCAGCATTTGATCAGTAAGGTGAAACATAAACGGCAGCAAGATGCAAACCCCCTTGGTTTTGGTTAAACGTCAGGAAAGCACCTATCAGCTCAGCGTGGAACTGACCCTGCCTTAAAATGTGGTTCTTGCAAAAAGATAACTTGTGCTCTATGTCGATGAGTTTCCGCTAAAACACTGCTACACTTCTCCGGGACATTGAGACTCTTAGCATTTAAGGAATACACTTGAAGGGACAGAAGAGCTGAAGAATGCACTGCAGAAGACATTATTGAACACTGTTAGTGTGCGTGGATGATACTCGTAAGTCGTAGACCGAGAGTGCTCAAAGTGGGAGGAGGAAGAGGGTTAAAAGAAAGAGAGAGTTGGACTATATTTCTAGCCTATGCATGCACAACAGGTGATTCTAGTAGTGAACAGAAACCCCAACCCATATGTGGTGAATACTCCTAACACAGGTAGGGAGTAATAGCTACCAGAGGTGGGTGCAGCCTGTTGGCCCACCTAGTCAGGAATACTAAGGGGTATGGTGATAGGGAAAAAAACTATACAGGATAATTTCACAGGGGAACCTGCCTCCTTGAGTTGGGGAAGGAACACCAAAGTGAATCCATATGCCTCCACCACCCAAAGAATTATGAGCTGGAGCACATACAACATGGGACAAACCTCAGCCACAAGAACCGGCAAGTTCCAGATAGAGCTCACCTAGAATGAGTGACTACCAGCGCTCTCTGGAAATCACCCCCCCCGCTGCATAACCAGGATCCAGGAGAAGGCAAAAGTGGTATGTGTCAATTAACTTTGAGGCTGGCGTAACCCCTATTATTTTTATTGTGCTGCACACTGGGACCACCGACCCAGGACCTCATCCAATATGTATGGGCCCAGAGATCAGAAGCTCCTGTGTCCAGCCTTGCTCTATTGTGGCCACCCTGGACAGATATAGACCAAGGGACCACATCACATTAAGAAGGTAACAGATCCCTCCTGACTTAATGTAGATATAATAAAAAACAGGTTAGAGGCCCTTGAATAGCACATTGTCACTCCACATCTTGGAGCAGGTAGAGAGCCGTGCCCCCTGAACTTCTGACATGCAAAAGAACTTGAGTATTCTAAAGGTTTGCAAACTCATACTCCCGACCCCTAAGGACTTAACATTCAGGCCGGAGCACAAACTTCGGGTCTGAAGCATCAAGAACTCGGGGGTACAGGACTCCAAAAACAACTAGCAATCTCATTTCTATAGGAGGAGATGGCATATCGGCACTCCACATTACTCCTGAGCATGAGCATGGCTGATATTACATCCATTTCAGGGAGCATCCAATCTTACTGTGCTGTTAGATTTGAGTCTCGTGGGTTCTAAAAACGAATAAGAACCCCCGAGGGCCAATGATGGGAAGAAAGAGAGAAACCATAAACATAATAACAAAAGTGTATTAAACAGGAGAAAAAACACAAAAATACCAGTGTTGTGATGGCCATTAATAACTGTAATATGCTCCATCGCTTGTGTGAGGGAGCCGCGACTCTCGCCCACAAGCAGACAGCGTAGAGACCAGGTAATACCGCTGCAAGCAAGTTCACATGGCAAATGACCCATAAGTTTCACTATGACTTTGGTCAGTGTATTCTCTTCTGGAGCACCACCAGTGCAGAGCATATAGCACACAGAGTTTAAAAGCCCTGAGAGAGAGAAAGAGTGTCTCTGCTATTTGTTGGTATAAAGTCCTGCATCCAAAAAATCTGATCACTCACTGGGATCCCTAGCAATTTCAGGTCAACTAAATGAAAAAAGGGAAGCAAGAACCATCTCCCAGGCCTGGGAGGATTACCTGATTTCTCATGCCTGAGAGGATGTCAGTCACAAGGCCATGCAAGGTAGTCCTTCGAAATAGCCATCACGATCTGGCATCCAAGATCTGGAAGCTGTTGATGTTCAAAGGAGTAATGGCATCAACGTGTTCATCTGTAACAAGTGCAAAACCCCCGGACTAGGGGTGGAATTATAGAGGTGGTGTAGATCAGTTTTCCTGTCAAGCTGTTGTACACTTAATGGTCTTTTCTGTGTCGGACTGACGGGGAAACTCGTGGGTTCTCATCTGTTTCTATATCACCACGAATCCTTGATGGGGAGGCGCTTGAGGGTCTACAACGCCTTTTTCTGTTTCTTTGGATCTTGGAGGGGCATCAGGCTGCGTGGGTATCCAGGGATCTGGTTGCAGGAATGCACTGTACCAGTCTGGGACATCTACCACTGGGATGTTCAGGGTGTCACAGAAAGGCTGTGGGTTGGCTGGTGTTCTCAACTGTGCTGTGCAATTGCCTGTAGTTGCTTGCAGGCAGAAGAGAAATTTCCACCGATAAGTAAACGGATGTAGATCTCTCCTGTGTTAAAGGGTAATGGCCGAGAGGTCTTGAAATAGCTGTATCCGTGCACCCTCATGTTTCAAATGATCATGGTTGCGGGTTAAGCGCATTATTTCTTCCTTTTGAGTGAAATTAACCAGACAGCACACCACATCTCTAGGGAATCAGTATCTCTGCCCTTTGGTCTGAGAGCCCTGTGACAGTGTTCTATTTCAGCAGGTGCATCAGGCAGCCTACCCAGGAGAGTAATAAAGATGGCCCAGAGAACATCATTGGGCCCTTCTACTGACTGCGGTATGCCTCTAATTCGTGGCCCCTGTTTAGGTCCTCCATGTGCCTGTGCATGTCCAGCTAGTGCTTGGCATGAATGCTGGTGACTCTTTGGATATGCTGGATGGCTGCCCCATGTGTCATTGCCGCCACTTCCACGTATTCCAGCCGAGAGACCACTGCTCTAATGTCAGTTTTAAGGTCAGAAATGGCCGCAGACAGGGTGCTCTTGATATCCATGACTACTTGTTGGAAATTGGCTAAACACAGTAGGGGAGAGCAGTGAGAGATGAGCATACCTGCAGCAGAGGCATCAGGGGAGTCAGCAGAGGTGGCATAACTCCGGTCTGAGGCCTGAGATGCGGCCTGTGGATCAGCATGCTGGGTGGGGAACATCGCCGGTATGTTCCTGCTGATGCTGAGTTGTGTCGATGAGTCCTGTGGGGACTGGGTGGCCGACAAGCTCCTCCCGGTCATCTTTGCCCGTTGGTGTGAGGGTTGCCCCGCTAATTAAAGGAAAAACAGAAGCTCTGGATGGCAGAGCTTTCAGTCTATGCTGCCATCTTCCCTCTGGTGCTAGGCCAAGTCTCCTTAAATTATTTTTATTTCTTATTTATTTTGTTTTTTATTTTTACACTGTCCCTTTAAAAAAAATTGTTGGATTACTTTTATTCCTATTACAGGGAATGTAAACATCCCTTGTAATAGAAAAAAAGCATGACAGGACCTCTTTAATGTGAGACCAGGGGGTCAAAAAGACCCCAGATCTCACATTTACACTTAAAAGCAATAAAAAAAAAAAATGGGCCCTTTAAAGCTGGAGGGTGGAAGTGACGTTTGATGTCGATCCGGTCCTCCAAGGGCATTGAATCGAGTGGGGGCCATCTTGCCCTTACTCGATTTCCTACCCATCCATCCCTGGGATCGGATTGTCTCTACCGCTTCCAACAGCTCCTGTAAGCGGCACGGAGTACTGGGATGCGGTGGGGGCATCTCTCCCACCACCCATAAAAGTGATATGGTGGTGAATCTGCTGCTGAGACCACTTTTATGTGAAAGAGGATTGCTGACCATGGTTAAATATACAGGGGTTATGGCAGCTATCTGCTGATACAACAACGGTATTTAACGTAAAAAAAAAGCGTATATCCATGGTGGGCGGTCCGTAAGTGGTTTTAAAGTAGCATCTCAGCCAAAACTTTTCTCAAGTTTTGCATTAGTGGGGAATGGTTAGAACCTCTATCAGGTTTTTATTGCTGCCTTTGGGTACGTTTTTATTGTCTTTGAATAAGTTTAACTTCTTTGTATTCTGATGGCTACCACTGTTACCAGAAGAGAAAATGAGGGAAACTCAAACTACAATAATTTACACAGAACAGAGTTAAAATCAAGTGGGGACACTTGTTCTGGTGACAGGAAAGGCATCTTACAGATGGGCCAAAGGCATACATCCAAGAGGTGCTAGGACTTCAATGCTTATAAATACAAGTAAAGGGAAAGAATACAGTCATTTGAAAAGTTCCCTGGCTCTGGTTAGGCAAATCGCATGCATCCAGGGCTACCCTCCAATGAATACCCAGGGGCATCACTCAGACCTTAAAGCAGAGCTCCACCTAAAAGGGAAAGCTCCGCTTGTTTGCCTTCTCCCCTCCTCCGCTGCCACATTTGGCACCTTTCAGGCGGGTGGGGGTATCTGGTTTTGACAGGTACCCGCTCCCACTTCTGGCTGATCTTGCCATGGCAAAGTCACCCAGAAGTTTGGCCTTCCGCCATTGGGCCGCTCACAAAGCGCAGCATGCTCGCGCATGCGCAGTAGGGAACCGGCTGTGAAGCCACAAAGCTTTGCTGCCGGTTCCCCTTACAAGAAATGGCAGCGGCAGCACCCGAGAGCCAATTGAAAGTTCGGCTGGGGTGAAGACACCACTGGATACGTGGACAGATAAGTGTCCTAATATTAAAAGTTAGCAGCTACAATATTTGTAGCCGCTGACTTTACTTTTTTTTTTTTAAGGAGCCTGGAGCTCCACTTTAAACCAAAAGGAGTGACAGACCAAATTCATAAAGAAGTCCAAAACAGCTTTAATGCTTTACAAACCATCCAAAGCATTTCAGGGACTAAATACCCCCCCCCCCCCCCCCCCTTCATCTGAGCTCAATAATGTTTGCAAGTTTTTAAATTTATTCAGGGTAGCAGATATCCGAGAAGCTGCTTACAGAGGAATTATTGGGGGCATTTACACTCACCGCCTTCGGAACTGCAATAAATACAACAAGGTGTTGGTAACATTCCTCAGAGATTTAGGTCCATATTGGCATGATTGTATCATCGTTAGTTGATAGGTTGAATGGAGTTACTCTTTAACTAAAGGAATCAACGTGGTTTAAACCTCTATTTATACCCAGTGAAGTGACTGGCCTCAGATAATACACAGGGATGAAACAAATCCCTGTACATAAGTTGCATTTGCTTATTTTCAGTGTTCTCTTCTCTATAGCCATTCAAAGTGCAGAATTTATACCGCTTTTATGAGCTTTCAGAAAGCAGGGGTTGTGGAGCTAAAGTTACACTCTGCAGAGCTCAGCGAGGGGAGCTGAGAGCTGATTACAGGGAAAGGACCCCCCCCCCCCTTCAAACAGCACACAGGAGCAAATCTGAGGCTGTCAATCACAGGCTTTGTGCTGGAGATCCCTCCCCGTCACCTTTTTTTCTCTTGCTGTCAGGAAAAATTGTCAGAAGGGACTTATACTGATAGCAGAGGAACGTGCCGGCTGATAGAAATGACACTTAAAGTGGTTGTAAACCTAGTTATACCACTTGTACTTACAAGTAAGCCTATAATAAGGCTTACCTGTAGGTACTGTAAATATATCCTAAACCTGCACAGTTTAGAAGATACTTACCATATACAGCCCTCCATGCCGTTTCTTCACTAGCAAGTGCTGTGACTGACTGTTCCCGAGCGCATGCGCGGAAGGGACGTCGCGCTACTCTGGCCAGTCACAGAGCCGGAGTCTGCAGCCCCGGAAGGAAGAGGGGCGAAGATGTATGCGGCCACCAGCTGGGATAACGCAGGCTTTGTTTTCAGGTAAGTGTCCCATAATGGGCTAGTATGCAATGCATACTAGCCCATTATGCTTTTACTTTGCAGGGGGAAAAAAGAGCATGTAAAACCCAGCAGGGTTTACTTCCTCTTTAATACTACAAGTCCCATCAGCCTGTGGGAATCATGCTTGTAATGGTCAGTCTTGCAATGCTTCATGGGACTTGTAGTTCCACAACAGCTGGAGGGCTGCCAGTTTGACACCTCTGCTTTAGACGGATATGCTTTGTTCGTATTTCAAGTCTGAGGTTTACAACCACTTTAAGTTTTAAATTGTCTTATCACTGATATATTTGCCATTACATTTTAGAATTATCCAGTCAAAATCTTAATGTATATGCCCCGGTTTAGACCGGCTTGTACAATTTGTAGGTCACAACTATGGAATGACACAGAGGTTATTAAACCAAGTTTATTTCCTGAGTCATAGTCGCCGCAATGTCACATCCTAGCCTGAGCTGAATGATTAAGACAGAGATGTGACATGGGAGGGCATTCCTTTAGTGTCAGGGGAAGCTGGTTGGCACATTATGTCCACCTATTTCTGTGGAGTTAATTGAAGCAGGCACCACAGTGACCTTATAGTGAGAGTAGCACTATGGTGATAGAACATGAGGGCAAGTAGGTATTCAGCTTACCCGTTCTGTGTTTATATTGCTGGGATAAATCTGTCATCTTAGATTTTTGTTACTTCACTCCATCTCTTGCCTGCAGATGACTTCTTGGATACAGCTGGAAACAAGGCGTAAGAATGCAAGTGCGGCATTGGATCAGCTTCATAAAGTTTATTTTTATACTAGAGCTTTAGGAATCACAAAGTCAAATGTTAGAAAGCTGGGAAACTGGTTGATGATTAATAGATCCATAGCTGGAAACGTCCATTGTCATAATGATCAGGTGGTAGGGCTTTCCATAATCTGTTTAAGTGTTTGTAGATTTACAGAAATAACTAGTGAACAAGGGAGCATGGTATGTGTCATGAACACTCAACACCTCAGTTACCGTGTGCAGAGAAATATGCGAGATGAATCTTTCTATAGATGACATTTAAAAGTCATTAAAATCACTTTTCTTAGAATACAGCTAATCTTCTTCTTATTTAAAGCACTCTCAACAACATTTGACATTTGTTATTTCGTTTTCCAGTGGACCATGTGCATATAGCACTTGGTGCTGTTATGATTGGTGATCCGTTTGTTGATTAAAGGCGCATTTTTATTCCTGTTAATATTGGCTGTAGCTTCACCCCAATCTGAAGCCCAATTTATGGGCTTTTCTGTTGGGCAGGTACAGACAGCACTGAGCCCCTCCCACCTTTTAAGTTGACTGTTCTTTTACTATTATGAAAGATCAATGAGCGCTGCAGGGCTGTGTGATAAAACTGTTGGCTCTTCATAATTATACAGGGCACTGGCAGCCCAATCACACAGCCCCGATAGCAGTGCTTGTTCATTCATAATCGTAAAAGACTTGCTACACAGTATCAGCTTTAATTTATGTTTTGATTTGTGCAGCAGGGGATGAGGAGTGCTACTAGGATTCTTGGTACATACAGTGCCTTGAAAAAGTATTCATACCCCTTGACATTTTCCACATTTTGTCATTTTTTAACCAAAAACATAAATTAATTTTATTGGATTTTTATGTGATAGACCAACACAAAGTGGCACATAATTGTGAAGTGGTAGGAAAATGATAAATGGTTTTCATTTTTTTTTTTTTACAAATAAATATGTGAAAAGTGTGGCATGCATTTGTATTCAGCCCCCTTTAACTCTGATACCCCTAACTAAAATCTAGTCCAACGAATTGCCTTTAAAAGTCATCTAATTTGTAAATAAAGCCCACCTGTGTGTAATTTATTCTTGGTATCAATACAGCTGTTCTGTGAAGCCCTCAGAGGTATGTTAGGGAACTTTAGTGAACAAACAGCACCATAAAGGCCAAGGAACACACCAGCCAGGTTAGGGATAAGGTTGTGGAAAAGGTTAAAGCAGGGTTAGGTTATAAAAAATATCCCAAGCTTCAAACATCTCATGGAGCACTGTTCAATCCGTCACCTGAAAATGGAAAGAGTATGGCACAGCTGCAAACCTACAAAGACATGGCCGTCCACCTAAACTGACAGGCCGGGCTAGGAGAGCATTAATCAGAGAAGCAGCCAAGAGGCCCATGGTAACTCTGGAAGAGCTACAGAGATCCATAGCTCAAGTAGGAGAATCTGTCCACAGGGCAACTTTTAGTTGTGCACTCCACAAGTCTGGCATTTATGGAAGAGTGGCAAGAAGAAAGCCATTGTTGAAAGAAAGCCTTAAGAAGTCCGGTTTGCGGGAAGCAAACGTGGAAGAAGGTGCTCTGGTCACATGAGACCAAAATTGAACTTTTTGGCCTAAAAGTAAAACGCTATGTATGGTGGAAAACTAACAATGCACACTGAAACATGGTGGGGGAAGCATTATGTTGTGGTAATGATTTTCTTCAGCAGGGACAGGGAAGCTGGTGGATGGATGGAGCTAAATACAGGGCAATCATAGATGAAAACCTGTTGGAGTCTGCAAACTGACTGGGGTGGAGGTTCACCTTCCAGCAGGACAACAACCCTACACATACAGCCAGAGCTACAATGGAATGGTTTAGATAAAAGCATATTCTTGTATTAGAATGGCCCAGTCAAAGTCCAGACCTAAATCCAATTGCTGTTCACAAACGCTCTCCATCCAATTTGACAGAGCTTGAGCTATTTTGCAAAGAATGGGCAAAAGTTTCACTCTCTAGATGTACAAAGCTGGTAGAGACATGCCCAAAAAGACTTGCAGCTGTAATTGCAGTGAAAGGTGGATCTACAAAATATTGACTCAAGGGGGCTGAATACAAATGCACACCACACTTTTGACATATTTATTTGTAAAAAAAAATAAAACCATTTATCATTTTCCTTCCA
Organism: Lithobates pipiens; assembly: GCF_037356315.1. Classification (NCBI taxonomy): domain Eukaryota; kingdom Metazoa; phylum Chordata; class Amphibia; order Anura; family Ranidae; genus Lithobates; species Lithobates pipiens. Next base: position 300,110,747 of record NW_027507764.1, read on the forward strand.
CTTCACAATTATGTGCCACTTGTTGTTGGTCTATAACCTAAAATCTCAATAAAATACATTTTACGTTTTTGGCTGTAACATGAAAAAATTTGGAAAATGTCAGGGGTATGAATACTTTTTCAAGGCACTGAAGAGACCAGACTCTAAAGTCTTTGCTTCATTAGTATCCAGTAAACGTGCTTCCTATGTGCTATATTAATGTCATTGGCTGCCAGCGCTGATAGGATACCAGATGGCTGCTGGTTTTTCAGCATACACTCTGGCCAAATATCAGCTGGCTTCTGTTGAAACGGTCCTTCTTCAGCCTTAAGGCTGGCAACTATACTGCACATCACACAGATACACTATACCTATTAATTTGCGGTAATCCAGTGACTTTAAAAAGGTGCACAGGCAAATTCTCGCTGATTGTGAAACAGCAAGGTTCATGATAATCACTCTGACAATGTTGCTTGCCATAGATGACAACAAGCAATGTCACATATAAATGTAATGCCCACCCCATTTAGGTGGGTGCTTAGTGTGTTCCTGTGGTTAGTGATAGGTAAATTTAGCCATGGCCTTGTACTTTTTCTAGGCCTGGTTGTTTATTTGGGAGATGGGAGTGTTAGAATAGAGGTGGGTGTGGCCACCTACACTCTGGCTCAAGGAAGTCCCCTCATCCTTCCAGTGGAAATGTTCTGGAAGGGAGGCAGGATTTGGGACCTGAGTGGCAGGCAGCTTATGTGGAGAGCTCTGGACCAATCATTAAATTGTATTGGCAGGGGCAGCACTCGCATATAAGCTGGGGGTCACATGCTTCCGGGGAGGAGAGAACCCAAGATGTAGAGAGTGCAGCAGAAGCGGGCTTTAAGGCCTGGGGGTTCAGAGACCCCAGTGCTGGATAGCAGAAGCGGGCTTGAAGGCCTGGGGGTTCAGAGACCCCAGTGCTGGATAGCAGAAGCGGGCTTGAAGGCCTGGGGGTTCAGAGACCCCAGTGCTGGATAGCAGAAGCGGGCTTGAAGGCCTGGGGGTTCAGAGACCCCAGTGCTGGATAGCGGAAGTGGGCTTGAAGGCCTGAGGGTTCAGAGGCTCCAGTGCTGGATAGCGGAAGCGGGCTTGAAGGTCTGGGGGTTTAGAGACCCCAGCACTGGATAGCCTGAGCAGACATTTCTATGTAGACCAGAGGAGAAACCGGGCGTCCCAGCCAGGGATGCGCCGGACCACGCGGACGAGGAAGTAGGAGTAAAGCGGACGGAGGAAACTGGGAATTGACCTTCTGTGGGAAACATGGACTGTCGATTGGGAGTGAGCAAAGGGAGTGCAACCCAGTAGTGCTTATCTGTAAACTTGTAGATGTTCACATTCTAATAAAATAACAAAAAAAAAATTTGAAAAAATGCTGGTTACCGTTTTAAGTGTTTTTTCCTTGCTTAAAATTCTTACATTCTTTCTGTGCTTTGTAATGTTTAGGGTGGCACTGTGGGGTAGTGTTTAAAGAGGAGTTCCAGCCCCCCACCTCCAAAAATTTAAAGTCAGCAGCTACAAACATTGTAGCTGCTGATTTTTACTATGAAAGGACTTACCTGCCTCCCAGGAGCGAAGGTTGAGGACCACTCTGTGCAATATTATTGCATAGAACAGGTAAGCATACCGTGTTTGTTATAAAAAAAAGAAAAAAAGAAAACCTGAGCCTTTAAAATCGCTTTAACCCTGCCTGTACTGTGTTTACAGTTCTTCATTATCGACTGTAAACTAAATGTGAACACTGTCTGTCCTAACAAAGGGATAAAAGATTAGAAACTGCATTCCTGCATTGTAGGTTAATGAGGTATTTATACCGTGCCTTGAAAAAGTATTCACACCCCTTGAAATTTTCCACATTTTGTCATGTTACAACCAAAAACGTACCGTAAATGTATTTTATTGGGATTTTATGTGATAGACCAACACAAAGTTTCACATAATTGTGAAATTGAAGGAAAATGATAGTGTGGCATGCATTTGTATTCAGCCCCCTTTACTCTGATACTCCTAACTCCTAAAATCTAGTGGAATCAATTGCATTCAGTCAGAAGTCGCCTAACTAGTAAATAGAGTCCACCTGTGTGTGATGTAGTCTCAGTATAATTACATCTGTTCTGTGAAGCCCTCAGAGATGTGTTAGAGAACCTTAGTGAACAAACAGCATCATCAAGGACAAGAAACACACCGGACAGGTCAGGTATAAAGTTGTTGAGAAGTTTAAAGCAGGGTTAGGTTATAAAAAAGATCCCAAGCTTTTCACATCTCACGGAGCACTGTTCAATCCATTATCTGGAAATTGAAAGAGTATAGCACAACTACAAACCTACCAAAACATGGCTTTCTACCTAAATTGACAGGCAGGGCAAGGAGAGCATTCATCAGAGAAGCAGCCAAGAGGCCCATGGTAACTCTGGAGGAGCTGCAGAATCTGAGAGGATCTGTCCACAGGACAACTATTAGTCGTGCACGCCACAAATCTGGCCTTTATAGAAGAGGGGCAGGAAGAAAGTAATTGTTAAAAGAAAGCCATAAGAAGTCCATTTGCTGTTTACGAGAAGCCATGTGGGGGACACAACAAACATCTGGAAGAAGGTGCCTTGGTCAGATAAGTCCAAAATTTAACTTTTTGGCCTAAAAGCAAAACGCCATGTGTGGCGGAAAACTTACACTGTACAACACTCTGAACACACCATCCCCACCGTGAAACATGGTGATGGCAGCATCATGTGGGGATGCTTTTCTTCAGCAGGGACAGGGAAGCTGGTCAGAGTTAATGGGAAGATGGATGGAGCCAAATACAGGGCAATCATATGCCACGTGCACACGACCGGACTTTTTGACAGCAAAAGTCTGACGGAACGAGTCCGTTGGACAATTCGATCGTGTGTGGGCTCCATCGGACCTTTGCTTGCCAAAAATCCGGCGGACTTTAGAAATAGAACATGTTTTAAATTTTCCCACCAGAACTCTCCCAGACCGAGAAATCCGTTCGTGTGAATGCTAGTCCGACGGACAAAAAACGACGCTAGGGCAGCTATTGGCTACTGGCTATGGACTTCCTTATTCTAGTCCGGTCGTGCGTTATCATGTTCAAATCCGTTGGACTTTGGTGTGATTGTTTGTGGCCAAGTCCGTTCATTTGGAAAGTCCGTCGGAACTCTGCTGAAAGTCTGTCAGACCTAGTCTCTCAAAAAGTCCAGTCCTGTGTACGCGGCATTTGATAAAAACCTGTTAGAGTCTGCAAAAGACTTGAGACTGGGGCAGAAGTTCACCTTACAGCAGGACAACGCCTCTAAACATACAGCCAGAGCTACAATGGAATGGTTTACTTTAGATAAAAGCATATTCATGTGTTAAGCCCCATACACCTATCAGTTTTTCTGCTGAGTTTTTCCTTCAGGTTTACCAAAACCATGTAGTGCAAGGGCCTGCCTGATTGCATACAAATTAAAACTCCTAAGGTTTGACCTCATATTATATGGTTTTGGTAAATCTGAAGGAAAAACTCAGCAGAAAAACTAATAGTGTGTATGGGGCTTTAGAATGGTCCAGTCAAAGTCCAGACCTAAATCCAATTGAGAATCTGTGCCAAGACTTGGAAATTGCTGTTCGCAAACGCTCTCCATCCTATCTGACAGACCTTGAGCTATTTTGCAAAGAAGAATGGGCAAAAATGTCACTCTCTAGATGTGCAAAGCTGATAGAGACATCCCCAAAAAGACTTGCAGCTGTAATTGCATCTAAAGGTAGTTACAGAGTATTGACTCGGGGGCTGAATACAAATGCACACCACACTTTTCACATATTTATTTGTAAAATAATTTGAAAACCATTTATCATTTTCCTTCCACTTCACAATTATGTGCCACTTTGTGTTGATCTATCACAAAAAATCACAATAAAAGACATTTATCTTTTTGGTTGCAACATGACAAATTGTGTAAAATTTTAAGGGGTATGAATACTTTTTCAAGGCACTGTATCTTAATTGGCCCGGGGACAAAGTCACTGTGAGAAATATTTATACACTAGGGCTCCATACACACTGGGCGTAAAAAAAAAGCAATTTTCCTTGGCAGAAAAAAATGCTTACCGTATATACTCGAGTATAGGCCGACCCGAATATAAGCCGAGGCCCCCAATTTACCCCCAAAAAACTGGAAAACTTATTGACTCGTGTATAAGCCGAGGGTGAGACATGGCTGTCCATCCCTGTGTGTCCGTCCATCCCTGTGTGTGTGTCCGTCCATCCATCCCTGTGTGTGTGTCCATCCATCCATCCATCCATCCATCCCTGTGTGTGTGTCCGTCCATCCATCCCTGTGTGTGTATCCATCCATCCATCCATCCCTGTGTGTGTGTGTGTGTGTGTGTGTGTGTATTCATCCATCCATCCATCCATCCCTGTGTGTGTGTGTGTGTGTGTGTGTGTATTCATCCATCCATCCATCCCTGTGTGTGTGTGTGTGTGTATCCATCCATCCATCCATCCATCCCTGTGTGTGTGTGTGTGTGTGTGTGTGTGTGTGTGTGTCCGTGCAGCCTTGTGTGTGTGTCCAGCCTACCTGTGTCCCAAGCCTCCGTCCCGAGCCGCCGTCGTCCCGAGCCTCCTCTGTCCCGTGCCTCCTCTGTCCCGTGCCTCCTCTGTCCCGTGCCTCCTCTGTCCCGTGCCTCCTCTGTCCCGTGCCTCCTCTGTCCCGTGCCTCCTCTGTCCCGTGCCTCCTCCGTCCCGTGCCTCCTCCGTCCCGTGTCGTGCCGATAGATCGCCGCTCCAGGATCGCCGCTCTTCTCGGCGGCCATTCTACAATTCAAAAGCCGCGCCTCCGTCCTCCGCCTGTGATAGGCGGAACACTCAATTTCCCAGCAGCCTGTGTTCCGCCTATCACGGACATCCTCTCATACTCGTCCGTAGTATGAGAATGAACGGATGTCCGTGATAGGCGGAACACTGACTGCTGGGAAATTCAGTGTTCCGCCTATCACAGGCGGAGGCGGAGAAGGAGGCGCGGCTTTTGAATTTTAATGTCCGCCGTCTGTCTGCTCGATACGCTGATCGAGCAGTCAGACAGCGGTGACTCGAGTATAAGCCGAGGGGGCACTTTCAGCCTCAAAAAAGAGGCTGAAAATCTCGGCTTATACTCGAGTATATACGGTATATAGAGTGTTTTTGTATACAGTTTAGGCGAGTTTAGGAGAGTTTAGCATTTTTTTTTTTCTGCCAGAAAGCTCCAATCAAGCACAAACCAAAAGGTTTTTTCCTGACAGACTCCATGGCAGCAACGTGTGGGTTAAGTCCCGCCTCCACTACCCTATAGGACACTACTCCCATAAATCTTTGCTCCCTGCCCATGGCCGTGTTCTTTTTTTGTCCTCCTCCGTAGGACCCATTACGGTCTTTCTACCTGAAGATTGCTCCCACACGGTTCCGTTGTTGGTTTGGCCGAATAGCGACTGTGGATGGAATTGTCGCATGACTCCGTTAAGCCCTAGCTACTAGCGGGGTATGGAGTGGGCATTGGATATAAGCGCTGGAGGAAGCCAGGAGCCTAGCCACTGGCAGGCAGGCTGCGCATTCGGTCGGATAGCCCAGCTAAATAGCAGGTGACCTATTTTGCCCTGAGAAGTCCGGTATGTATTGTTCTTACCTTCGGCCTGGAGACGATCGTGTGGGAGCGGTAAGATTGTTCCTCTTTTTCATGGCAGCAGTTTGTGTTTGTTCCTTGCCTTTTCCTTCATTTCCGTTCATTTTTTGTGTGTCCATGTATGTGGGTATAGGCATGGCGGCTGGATTAGCCTGCGTTCCAGCCACCGCTCACTTCCTGTTTTTCGTTAGATACGTTCTGCGCATGAGCGAGTACGGCACAGGAACGAGGCTTGGTTCGCGCATGCGCGATAGCGGCAAAATGACGCTATTCGCGCATGCGCAGTAGCGGGGCACAGGACGCGGTGATGACGTCATTAAGGCGCCCTATTTAAACATAGAAAATAGCCTACAAGCTTTGGGAATGCTTGCAGGTTATTACGTGACTTCCCCTTGTCCAGGATTTCTTCTGTGGAGGTAGGTGGCCTTCTGGGAAGAGGGGGGTGGGCGTGTGTGTGTATGGTGCTCTCAGCCTTACTTATATGTCTTTGCAGCATTTATGGAAACCCCTAGAGATATGGACTCACCCCCGACTGTATGTGGCCAGCCCTCTCATAATAGGTACTGTCTGGGGGGGAAGTAGGGGGGGGGGGGGTCCAGTATTAGTCAGTCTGTTATCTTTTCTTATCTGTATGTCTCTTCTATCTCTGTCTTAGCCCATCTAGATCAGAACAGCAACGCAGCTCAACGCATAGAGGAAGCGATTCTTCTAAGTCTTACCACCGGCATTCATATTCTAAGTCTAAACATCACGGCTCACCCTCAAGATCCGGTCGCCGTAGCGAGGATCGATCTCGCTCCTCCAGGGCTCATTCCAGCCGCTCAGTTATTAATACTTGCTGGGGATGCAGATCGCAAGTTCCTATTGGGAAATCCCGGTGTGACCTCTGCTTTTCCAAAGCCTCTAGTGAGAGAGGGGGTACGGACCAGCAACTAAGATCCCTTGTGGAAAAAGTGGTGAAAGAATCCCTCAAGGGGATCGGGGCCAGTCAGACCCCTATGCCTCAGTCAGAATCACCTGTCACCAGTCAGGGAGTCGCATGCTCAAGAGCTCTGGGAGTCCTCTCTAACAAGCCACCCTTCAGCTGCTGCATCAGACAGTGAATCTGAGGAAGATAGTCCCTGTGTGGGGTTTGACTTTGCCTTACTTTACCCCTTGTTGAAGGCTATCAGAGAGGCTTTGAACTGGGAAGATGAGGTGGCTAATCCTTCCAAACAGAGGAAGTATTTTAAGCAACTTAAAAGGGAGCGTCTTAACTTTCCATTCCTGTCTGAACTTGGTGAGGTCATCACGGATGAATGGAGTTGAGAAAAAGAATAGTATGCTCTCAAAAGTCCTAAGGTTATATCCCTTTAAGGAGGATGAGGTCAAGTATCTGGAATCAGCTCCACTCGTGGATGCAGCGGTGATGAGACTAGTAAAACATGTGACCCTTCCATTGGAAGATACAGTTTCATTCAAGGATGCCTTAGATAGGCGGATTGATTCCAATTTAAAGAGAGTCTACCTCACTGCTGGTATGGCATGCAAGCCAGCATTGGCTTTAGCGGCAATGTCCAAGGCCATGGAAGTCTGGACGGACGGTGTGGATGATACCCTCAGAAACATTTCAGATGAAGTCGCTAAAAACTCTCCTATCCAGGAGTTACGGCTTGCATCGGCTTTTCTGGGGGAGGCTTCGATTGACATCATCCGCCTAGTGTCTCGGGTTATGCTTTCAGCTGTAACCGCCAAACAGGCCCTTTGGCTCCGTCCCTGGCTGGCTGATCCAGCGTCTAAACAGGTGTGGTGCCGTATCCCTTTCGAGGGTTCTTCCCTTTTTGGGAATAAATTGGATAATGCCATAACCCGGGCCACTGGTGGTAAGTCGGGGTTTCTTCCTCAGGATAGATGTTTAAAAAGCCAGAGGAGATTTTTTCCTAAAAAGCAATATCAAGAGCAGGCCAGGGAGGCCCGTAGCTATAGACCGGGTCGGGAATATTCCAGATCATGGAAGTCAAGGCAGTCCTCCTTTAAGAAATCCGCCAAGAGCAGTGCGACAGGAGAGAGGGAACCAACCAAATCTTTTTGAGATTGGGCCCGCTCAGATAGGCCAGGTGGGGGCTCGTCTTCTACATTTTCGGCATGTTTGGGCGGCCTCAATCCAGGACTTCTGGACCGTCAGAACGGTCTCTTCAGGCCATTCTTAGACCTTCAGCAGGTCCCCAAGACTAAAATATGTTCCCACCTCCTTTCCGGCCTCAGAAGAAGAAAGGCAGATCTTGTTGGCCTACGTGAAATCTTTATTGGCTCAAGGCGCTGCCGTACCCGTGCCAGACGATCAACGAGGGAGAGGAATTTATTCTCCTCTTTTTATGGTCCAAAAGAAAAACGGTTCTTGGAGGCCAGTCATAGACCTTACACATCTAAATCGTTTTATCAAAAAGGAAAGGTTCAAGATGGAAACCTTGTCAACAATACAACAGTCAGTCCAGTCAGGCGACTGGATGATTTCAATAGACCTAAAGGACGCTTACTTTCATGTCCCTGTGGCAGAAGATTTTCAGCAGTTTCTGCGATTTTCAGTAGGAAAACTACATCTTCAGTTCGTATGTCTCCCGTTCGGGCTTTCAACGTCCCCCCGAGTGTTTTCAAAGGTGTTGTTGGCCGTAGTGGCTCTATTGAGAACCAAGGGAATTCGTCTTCACCACTATTTGGACGATCTTCTGCTGCTAGCCCAGGACAGAGACCGTCTGTTATTGCACAAGGATCAGGTTATCTCCACTCTTCAAGAATTCGGTTGGATCCTGAATCTAGAAAAGAGTCAGTTAATTCCTTCCCAGTCTCTTGTATTCCTAGGCGCACTCTTCAACACAGTGAAGGGTACCATCTCATTACCCGAAGAGAAAGTAGCGGTAATTCGGGACAGAATTCGTCCGGCCCTCTCAGCCTCCCATCTCCCGGCTCTTCGGTGCCTGAGAATTATTGGCACTATGGTGGCCACGATTCCAATGGTGAAGTGGGCCCAATGGAAGATGAGACCGTTCCAAAAAGGGTTTCTTCACCAATGGCTAGGCGACAAGACTCAACCTATCCGGATCACATCTTCAATGAGAATCTCTCTGCCCTGGTGGCTTCGGAAGGAGAACCTATTCAATTGTCATTCCATTCTCCCCATCTCATGGGTAACAATAACTTCGGATGCCAGCAACAGGGGCTGGGGCGCCCACTGTTTGACGGAAGTAGCACAAGGCACCTGGGACTTCCCTTCCAGGAGGATGGTGTCGAATATTCTAGAATTGAGGGCAGCCTTCCAGGCGCTCCTAGCCTTTCGTCATCTGGTCTCAGGAACCTCGGTCCTACTCGACTAGACAACACAACAGCAGTGGCATATATAAGGAGACAAGGAGGTACTCGGTGTCTGTCCCTTCTTCAGGAGATAGAGCCAATCATGTCTTGGGCTCAGAAGAACCTGGTCAACATTACAGCAACTTATGTTCCAGGAACGCAGAACGTCCAAGCGGACTTTCTGTCTCGAGTCAGTCTGGACAACAACGAATGGTCCCTTCACTAAGAAGTTTTCAGGTGGATTCTAACGTTGTGGTTCTCCCCAGAGGTCGACCTATTTGCCTTCCCTTGCAACAAGAAACTGGCAAGGTATTATTCCAGGTTTCGGGATCCTCAGGCCTACGGAGTGGATGCTCTGACGGATCGATGGTGGTTCAACAAAGCTTACGCCTTTCCTCCAACTCCTATTATTCTACAGTTCCTGCGGAGACTCAAATCAGAGGCAGTAGAGGTGATAGCTGTAATACCTTATTGGCCCAACAGGCCATGGTTTCTGCTTCTAATGCTCCCCAGTGTCAGAGATCCGATTCCCTTACCTCTCAGACCCGATCTTCTATCCCAGGGCTCGAAGCTCCATCCCTGCCCGGCCCATCTATGTCTGAGGGTCTGGTTTTTGAGAGGGGAAGGTTAGAGGCTCTGGGTTGTTCAAAGGAGGCCATTCCTACTCTCATGAGTGCAAGGAGGAAAAGTACCAACCAGGTGTATGAGAGGATTTGGTCTAGATTCACAAGTCACTTGTCTTCCAGGTCTTGCTCCAATGGTAATTTGACGGTTCAGGATGTTTTGGGTTTCTTACAGTCCGGACTAGACATTCCCCTATCTGTCAGCGCTCTTCGTGTACAAGTCTCGGCAATTTCAGCCTTTTCTGGAGTATCCTGGGCTAAACATCCCTTGGTTCAGCAATTTTTTAAAGGAGCAATTAGACTTAGACCACAGAGGAAACTTAGATTCCCCAAGTGGGATTTACCGCTGGTTCTCGACTTCTTCTCTCAACTGGACAGAACACTTTCAGTCAAAGAATTGTCCCTAATGACATCTTTTTTGGTAGCCATATCCTCAGCAAAAAGAGTCTCTGAGATTCAGTCTTTAGGATCAAAGGAACCTTTCCTCACATTTTTCCTGACAGAGTGGTCCTAGTGCCAATGCTGGGGTCGAACCCAAAGGTTACCTCAGTCTTCCACGAAAATCAGGATATTACTCTTCCTACCTTTTAATTCTGCTGGGAGTCAGGATCTTCATCCTCTCGACATGGGAGTTATTCTGAAACGATACCTGGAGGCGACAGCTTCTTTCCGGCAATCAGATTATCTTTTTGTTCTTTTTCATGGTAAAAGCAAAGGCTTTAGGGCTTCGGTCAGATCTATCTCCACGTGGGTGGTTCAGGCGATCCAGTGGGTTCCATCCCTGCCCGGCCCATCTATGTCTGAGGGTCTGGTTTTTGAGAGGGGAAGGTTAGAGGCTCTGGGTTGTTCAAAGGAGGCCATTCCTACTCTCATGAGTGCAAGGAGGAAAAGTACCAACCAGGTGTATGAGAGGATTTGGTCTAGATTCACAAGTCACTTGTCTTCCAGGTCTTGCTCCAATGGTAATTTGACGGTTCAGGATGTTTTGGGTTTCTTACAGTCCGGACTAGACATTCCCCTATCTGTCAGCGCTCTTCGTGTACAAGTCTCGGCATTGACAGAGTGGTCCTAGTGCCAATGCTGGGGTCGAACCCAAAGGTTACCTCAGTCTTCCACGAAAATCAGGATATTACTCTTCCTACCTTTTAATTCTGCTGGGAGTCAGGATCTTCATCCTCTCGACATGGGAGTTATTCTGAAACGATACCTGGAGGCGACAGCTTCTTTCCGGCAATCAGATTATCTTTTTGTTCTTTTTCATGGTAAAAGCAAAGGCTTTAGGGCTTCGGTCAGATCCATCTCCACGTGGGTGGTTCAGGCGATCCAGTGGGCTTATAAAGAGAAGGGCTTGGCTCCTCCTGAGGCGGTTATGGCACATTCCACGAGAAGGCTCTCTACTTCTTGGGCAGCTTCACATCATGTGGCTCCTGAGGTTATCTGCAAGGCTGCCTCTTGGTCATCCATTCATACATTTATGGCTCACTATTGTGTCGAACCTGCCAGTTTATCTTCCGTTGATTTTGGTTTAAAGGTGCTGTCGGTGGACAGTGTTAAATAAATTTTTGTTCAGCATTTTTGCCCACCCGAGTGTGTTTGGCGAGTTATTTCCCACACATTGCTGCCATGGAGTCTGTCAGGAAAACGCAAAATTCCTATCAAAATACTTACCGTAATTTTCCTTTCCTGATGGACTCCATGGCAGCAGGAGTTCCCTCCCAAAATGGCTGGAGTAGGCTAGTTCTCGAACACGGCCATGGGCAGGGAGCAAAGATTTATGGGAGTAGTGTCCTCTAGGGTAGTGGAGGCGGGACTTAACCCACGCGTTGCTGCCATGGAGTCCATCAGGAAAGGAAAATTACGGTAAGTATTTTGATAGGAATTTTCCGTTTTTTTCCCTGTGTCTAAATGATGAGCTTAAAAAAAGCCTATAATCGTCCAAATGTGCATGGATAACATTGAGCTGTTTCTACAGGCAGAACACAAAACTGCAGAAGCAACGATTTTTAAACCAGTGGGCATGGACCCTTGAGCCCCGTACACGTGGACAGAATGTCGGGAGACATTTGCCGTTACAAAAAATACCAGCCGACTTTCTGTGCATGTGTATGTCGGTCTGTGTGACAGAAGACCGCGTCGGACGTGCATGCTGGAAAACAAGCAGCCGACCGACTCCCAATTAGCGCTCTCAGCCAATGGCAGAGAGCGATTATTGGAGTGTTCTGGTGGGGGGGGGGCTGTCCCCCTGTCGGAAAACAACAACAGCTCAGTGGGGGAGATGATTGTACTAACCTCGCATGGTTAGCTAAGTGTCTTCGACCGGAGCTGTCATTTTTTTTATTTTTTTATTTTTTTGCTTGCACGAAAAAAAACGAATAGTGTGTACCTGGCTTAAGTCAAGTCGTGCTTTATGCAATTTTTCTTTCTTTCAACCACAGGTTAAAGGAAAGAAAATTGCTTGATCCCCCCCATCAATGCAATCAGTGTTGATGGGGAATCCCTCCCACTGTGTTATTGTATTCTGAAAGCAGGAGGTTTTCCAGCCATCAGAATACAATGACCATTGCCAGCAGTTTGACTTCAGTAGAACAAGCCTGCCCATACATCGGGGTGTCTAACTAAATTTCATTGTGGGCCGCATCAGCATTATGATTGTCCTGAAAATGGCCGGTTGTATTTGTAAGACTAGATGTCCAGAGCATCCCCTACCCTTACATCAGACATCAAGAGCCCTCCACCTTCCCTTACATCACAGTGCATCCCCCTTACATTGTGCTGCTGCTGGGAAGAAGCTAGAGGCATTGCTGGAAAGCAGAAAATACAGGGTTTGGAGGAGGACCAGAGGAGGGCTAGTGCTCTCCTGCAGCTGCAGGGGCGGTACGAGGGCCACATTAAATGGCCTTGAGGGCAGGATTTGGCCATCTGGCCTTGTGTTTGACACATGTGCCATACAGTGATCGAAAGTTGTCTGGTTCCTGCTGAATTTTGATCCATCTATGGTTGGCTTAAATGTTAGCCATGCTATGTGAATGGGAACACATAAAAAAACATACCCTACAGTAGGGTAGGCTCAAACTTGACAGCAAAAGTGGAAATAAATGCACTTTAAAGAGGAGCTGCACCTAAAAAAAAAATATTAAAAGCCAGCAGCTACTAATATTGCAGCTGCTGACTTTTAATAAAATCACACTTACCTGTCCCAGGTTCCAGCGATGTCAGCGGCAGATGACGAGCGCCACCGCCGCCATCCTCTGTCAGGGAATCGGGAAGTGAAGCATGACGGCTTCACTGCCCGGTTCCCTACTGCGCATGCGCGAGTCACGCTGCGCGTCTCTTATGGTCCCCCGCTGTGTCTCTGGGAACTGTGTGTTTCCCAGAACACAACGGGGGGGGGGGGGGGGCGGAGCGTCTGCGGGGGTCTGCGGCGGTCTGGCCGGAAGTGGGTGCAGTTACCTGGATTATCCAGGTAACTGCACCCCCCTCCCCCCTGAAAGGTGCCGATTGTGGCATCGGAGGGGGGGAGGGATAAGATTAGCGGAACTTCCCCTTTAGGGTGAAGAACCGCTTTAACCACTTCCGGACTGCCCACCGACGTTATACGTCGGTACTTTGACGTTGAATACCGATGTTATGGCAGCAGATGGCTGTCATAACCCGGGTAATTTTTAAAAATGACGGGCGGTCTGCTTTCAGATCACTTTTAGCAGCCGCGGGAGAGGTGCCCACCCACGCTGCATTCCGGCCATCTCCACCTCTTACCGGAGCTGTCGGTAGCGGTGGAGATGACCCGATCCTTCCCCCTCCTGATGCAAGAAGTTGAGTGAGATAATGATGCCCCCACTCAACTCCCTACCATTAGATGACGGTAGCGACATCAGATGTCACTTCCGCCCAATGGTCTTAAAGGGAAAACTTTTTATTTTATTGAAAAAAAATTACTTTATTTTTTATTTTTATTACATTTAAGTGTAAATGTGAGATCTAAGGTCTTTTTGACCCCCAATCTAACATCAAAGAGGTCCTGTCATGCTTTTTTTTCCTGTTACAAGAGATGTTTACATTCCCTGTAATAGGAAAAAAAGTGAGCTTTTTTTTTTTTTTAAGGGACAGTGTAGAAATTAAAAGTAAACGAAATAAGAAAAAAAAAATGATTTAAAGCGCCCCGTCCACCGTGCTCATGCGCAAAAGTGAACGCATACATAAGTCGCGCCCGCATGTTTTAACGTTGCCTATGGAGATTTTTAAGTGTCAAAGTGTGTCGCCTTTCCACAAGCGAGGGGAATTTTGAAGCATGTCATGTTGGGTATCAATTTACTCGGCGTAACATTATCTTTCACAATAAAAAATTTGGACTAACTTTGCTGTTTTCTTATTTTTTGATTAAAAAAAGTGTATTTTTTCCAAAAAAATCGCGTTTGTTAGACTGCTGTGCAAATACGGTGTGACATAAAGTATTGCAACGACCGCCATATTGTTCTCTAGGGTGTCTGAAAAAAAAAAATATATATATATAATGTTCGGGGGGTTCTAAGTAATTTTCTAGCAAAAAACAAACAGGTTTTAACTTTTAAAACACCAAGTGTAAAAAAAAGGCGTGGTTCTTAAGTGGTTAAAATTCTCTTTTTTTCTGCCCTTATGTATGTACGTTTGTTTTTAGTTGATTGTGTACTTTGCTGAGCAAACTGAAACTAAAAGGTTTGACCGACATATCCTTGCAAATATCCTGGCTGTTGTGACACAAGTGGGTGTGTTACCTGGACTTGAATCCTATTGGATAGTGAAGAGATAGCACCTTGGTTATAGGCGCTCTGTTCAGATCAAGTCAATAACATGTTTTTTTTCTCTGTGTTTATGGCCTCCCTGTAGATAAAGAATAAGTGCAGGCGTCTTTTATGTAACACAGGGAAGAAACACAGTGTTCTCATGAGCAATCCCTGCATATGTTGTGTTGTGAAGTATGTTCTTGGGTTGTTACGCAATGAGATTTAGGAGAAACATCTGTCACAATCATTGGCCAAAAATCCTCAGATAATGCTGAACTATGGTTTATACTTTGGGAATTTAGAATCATTTCAGAAAATCCAACTTTTTTAAAATGTCGTCCTGCATATGGGATCCTTATGTTTTGAAAAATCATACTCCTGGAAAAATGTAAAAGCAGCTGGACTGATAGCCACCCCTTGTCGTGTGAGAGCTGAGCAGGTCTGAACCGAGAAAAAAAATGTTCAAGAGGAACTTCAGTACCCTGATATATTGATCCTGCCCCTCCTCTGCCACACCACCATGTGCAGATGTGGCGAAGGTCTCTGGCCTGTCTTTGAGACCCGCTGGTATCTGGGACCTTGACACTTGTGGTATCTGTGCACATGTGCAGTAAACCCCCTATGCAAGAACCTACTTGCAACACTTTAATGCCCCGTACATACCATCGGACATTCCAACAACAAAATCCATGGATTTTTTTCCGACGGATGTTGGCCCAAACTTGTCACACAAACGTCAAGAATGCGGTGATGTACAACACGTACGACGAGCCGAGACAAATTAAGTTCAATAGCCAGTGCGGCTCTTCTGCTTCATTCCGAGCATGCGTGGAACTTTGTGCATTGGAATTGTGTACGCAGAATGTCCGACAACGGATTGTGTTGTCGGAAAATTTGAGATTCAGATCTCAAATTTTGTGTGATGGAAAGTCCGACGGAAAATGTCCGATGGAGCCTACACATGGTCGGAATTTCCGACAAAAAGCTCCCATCGAACATTTTACGTCAGAAAATCCGACTGTGTGTATGCGGCATAAGAGACAGGTGTGGAGCATACAGAATCTTACTTGAGTGGTAAATGTGTGCAAACCGTGTTCTTATCCATACACATAATTACTAACTGAATCAGTTACACACCTGTCTTTAAATGTGTTGTAGTTCCCAGATATCCCACCCTTGTTAAGGATGGGAGGGATTTTCCAATTAGTGTAATTGGGGTCATAGTGGTATAGAGCTTATTAGGGTGATTTATTATATTTTTGTGTATGAAGTTTAGGGCTGCAACTAACAATTATTTTCATAATCGATTAGTTGGTCAATTATTGTTTCGATTAATCAGATAATAACCTTAAATTAAAAGTGGGTCAAATTGACGTTCATTTTCAACCACAGTGATATGAAAATTTGGAAATAATAGAGAACTTCTCGGTCAAAGGAATTTTCAGACAGTGTATGTGGTTTTTGTTCAGAAATGAAGTGAAAATTTCAAACAAAATTCTTTCAGCGAATGTACAAAGATTTTTCATCTGAATATTCTCACCTGAAAATTGATCTGTGAGGCCAGCATAAGGCTCGGTATACACCTATGCAGTTTTAGCTTTTGATCTGTCTCTACAGTGCTTTTTGCTGTGCGTTTTGATTTTTGTGCACGTGATTTTACTGCAATTTGCGTTTTTTGGGCAGATTAAAAAAACACACATTGCTGCAAAAACGCATTACATTCTTTTCTGCAGCTTTTCCATTGAAGTATATTGAATCAAAAAAGTACAGTTTTGCGTTAAAAATCCCTGAACCTTTCCAAATATGCAGCGGCTGAAAAAAAGCACAGATGTGAACGTGTCCCATAGGAAACGATGTAAATGAACTGTAGTGCATTTCTGCAAAAAGCACCATTAAACATATAGATGTGAACCAGGCCTAAGACGTGTAGCAACATAATGGGGTTAAAAAGACTAAAATTAGCCCTTTATAGTACAAAAAAAGCAGATAATTACTACTAGAAGGGGTTTACATTTTTCACTGTAGAACAGTGAAAGTAATATTTACAGTAGTGATTATATTTTTGTACTATAAAGGGCTCATTTTAGTTTTTTTTTTAACCCCATTATGTTACTGGCCGATTAATCGATTATGAAAATAGCAATCGATTAATTTCATAATCGACTGGTTGTTGATTAATCGATTAGTTGATTCAGCCCTAATGAAGTTATGAGTAAGTGCTAGTCACACAGCATTTACTGTACTCCACACCGTCTGTGATGTCTTTTGTATGAAGGATCAATAAAGGTAAAGTGAATTCCAGATTTCTTTTGATTATGCATATTTACATTGTTCCAAGCTGGACAAATGCATCTGTGCAAAAAAAAAAAACATAAATGGAATTTAGCTTTAACAGCATCTAAGCAGCTATGTGTTTTCAAACCATATAATACCGTACTTCATTTAAGAGCAACTTTATCAAGACTAATAAACCTAAACTCTAAAGCCTATTACACGCTATCAGTGTTTTTTTATTCAACCCTGCGGGCTGAATAAAAAAAACCCTGAAGAGCTCTGGAGGAGATCCTGTACTAACTATGCGATGTTAGTTCAGTGATCTCCCCACTAAGCTATTGTGTTCTTTTTTTTTTTTTGTTTCATTAATATTTATTGAAAGTTTTTCAAGTAACAATATTCAAGAATACTATTAGCAGTAAAAGAAAAAACATAAAAGTGCAGAGAGAAGAAAAAAAAAAAAGAAAGTCCAATCATGTTGTACTCGACATACACAATATAATGTTTTACAATAATATAAAAGGTGTGTCATTGTTTATGTAGAACAGAAATAGGTAAGGAGTGATATCCATAAAATTTAATATCAGTGAGAGTTGTACTTACCCCAAGTAGACCATTGTTTATCAAATTTCTGGCCCTGCATAGCGTTAAGTGCAATGAGACATAGTTCCTATGGACAGCCCTAGTCACATCAGAGAGGTTTATCATGGTATTTGATTTCCAATGGCGTAAAATTAGAGCTCTGGTTTCCAATAAAATGTGGCTAACCATTGGTCTAAATTTGGCAGGGAATTCTTCTATACCAATATGTAATAACGCCAATCATGAGGAGGAGGGACAACATTTCCCCGTAAGGGAGGAAATTAATCTGAATACTTGGTTCCAGAGGATTCTGATATTTGGACAATTCCAGAACATATGTAGCAAATTTCCTACCATACCACAGTCCCTCCAGCACTGTGGAGATGACCCCAAAAAGTATTTGGACAATCTATATGGTGTATATTGTCACCTATTTACAATTTTTAGAGTCATCTCCCAGTGCTTAATACAATGTGTTGATGTGTGGATAGTCTTGAAGGCTATCTTCCATTGAATATAAAAGAAGTTAGTATGTAAGTCTATTTCCCAGTTACTCATTGCCCTTGTTCTTTTGAAAGTAAGTTTGTCTTGTAATTGAGTATAACAAAACGAGATACCCCTATTTTGCCTGGTAAGGCCGGTGTAAAAGTGCCACAGTGGTTGTGGGACATAGGTTTCCGGATTGGGAAGTTGTTTGAGGAAATTAGTGATGCATAAGCAAGTGAACAATTCTGTACATGGTAGATTATAGCGAGTTAATAATTGATCTACGCTTCTGAGTTGGGTTCTGTTATATATATCCGAAAAAGACGCTATACCATATTTCATGAGAGATTTCACCGATAACATTGGTATTTTTGCCTCAAGTAGTGTTACAGGGAACTGGTAAGGTATTTTTTGGGTCTCACTATGTTTCAGATTAAGGAAAGCTCTCCAAGATAACAAAGATGACTGCATGGGTGGAGATAGGGAAACCAAATTCCATGGTGACCACCTGTCACTCAGTAGCAATAATTTTAGATCAGCGGTAGGTGATATTGATTCTTCTATATCCACCCATATTGGGGGTTCCTGAGAACCTATCCAATGTTTAAGAGAGTCTAGTCTAACTGCATTCAGGTAATCATGTAAGTCCACTAAACCTGCTCCTCCTACTTTTTTATGTGCTACTAGGTTGTTACGTGAACATCTAGCCCTTTTTCCTCTCCATATGAATTTCCAACACATACTTAATAGCTGGGTAATGTAAGATGCGAGGATATGGACCGGAAGGGAGTGGAAGAGATATAGAATTTGTGGTAATATCAGCATTTTGTATGCTGTGATCTTCCCCATCCATGATATTTCCTTCTGTGACATATCTCTTAATTGTTTTTCTATTTTAGGGAGTAGTTGGGACATGTTGGTTTTGATTAAATTGGCTAGTGTACTAGTCAGTGTGATGCCTAGGTATACTATACCCATCTCGCTCCAGGTGTATGGTAGTTGGATTCGTAACCTATTTCTGATTGTAGGGGGCACCCCTAGGTCTAGTATTAGGGATTTACTAAAGTTCACTTTATAATAAGAAGCCTCTCCAAATTCCATAAGAACCTTGTGTGCCTGTGGCAAGGGTTGTTGCGGGTAAGTCAAAAGTAAAATAACGTCATCTGCGAAGAGATTGATAGTGTTTACTGGCACCAAATTGGAACCCAGTGATAAGGGGATGTGAGCGAATAGTTTCAGCCAATGGTTCTATTATAAGGTTAAAGATGGTGGGTGATAGTGGGCACCCCTGTCTGGTACCGTTCGTTATATTAAAGACCTTGGACAAAAAAACAGCTGATTGTACCTGGGCTGAGGGACAGGAGTAGAGTGCAGATATGGCTGTAAAAATGTGGCCTGAAAAACCAAACTTAGTCAAAACGGATTTCATATACTCCCAGTGTACCCTATCGAGCGCCTTCTCTGCATCAATGGACAACAGCAGAGAAGGTGTTCGATTTACCCCTGCTGAGTGTATCACATTTATGATTCTTCTCGTAGCGTCGGAAGTTTGTCTCCCCCTCATGAATCCCATCTGGTCGCGTTGAATGAGTGTAGGAATTATATTAGTTAATCTTTTAGCCAATAACTTGGCAAATACTTTTATATCAGAATTCAATAATGATATTGGTCTAAAATTGGCCGGGGTTGTAGGTTCTTTCCCTGGTTTAGGGAGTGTGACAATGTGAGCCCTCAACATTTCTTGTGGGAAGTATGCAGTAGCAGCTGCTTTGTGAAACACCTGTTGTAAATGTGGGGCAAGAATGGATTGGAATGTTTTAAGATATTCGTTTGCGAATCCGTTCGGGCCCTGGTGATTTGCCATTGGGAAGGCTAGAGATAGTTTGTTGAATTTCTTCAAATGAAATTGCCGTGTTGAGGTCATCCAGTTGTTGACCAGAGAGGGATGGTAGCTTTAATTTTTGTAGAAAGGATTGCATTTTGTCTGTGGATGGTTGTAATGTAGCAGGGTCTTCTTTAAGATTATATAAATTGCTATAGTAGTCAGCGAATTGGTTTGCAATGTCTAGGGGATTAATTATTTTATGCTGTGTCGCAGAGCTGTAGAGAAATGGTATCCTGGATTTCGTGCGTGTGGCTTTTAGTCTATTAGCCAAATATTTGCCTGCCTTATTGGCATTGGCATAATGATTGAGTTGTAAACGTCGTAAGTGTCTATCGTATTGCTGTGATAGATGTTCTCGCAGTGCTTCTCTGAGGTTCGCAAGTTTACTAGCTAAGTTGTGTGTGGGAGCTTGTTTGTTTAGTACCTCAATGTCATGAATCTCTATCAGCAAATTATTTAATGTTTGTATGCGTTTTCTTTTTTGTTGGGCTCCCAATTGGATAAGGACACCCCTCATGTATGCTTTGTGTGAGTTCCACAGAACGTATGGGTCATTCACTGAATGTTGGTTATCTGCAAAAAAAATTTGGATATGTTGTGATAAGTCATCATTGGTGTTGGGTTCCTGCAACAATCACACATTACAGCGCCAGATGGGGGGTGAGGAAGAGACATTCCCCTCCGAAATAGACATAGAGATTGCAGCATGATCAAACCAGGTAATATCAAATATCTTAGTGGTTACTATTTGTTGCAATAGCCATTTATCCGTCAGGAATAAATCTATTCGTGAGTAAGAACAATGCCTATGTGAAAAGAAAGTATAGTCCCTTTCGTTGGCGTGGTAACACCTCCACGCATCGAACAGTCCTTCATTCTGCAGAAGGGGTTGAAGGGATGGTGTCCCTCTAGAGCGTTTGGTAGTTGTGTCCATGACCAGGTCGGGTACAGTATTGAAGTCCCCACATATAAGAAGATTACCATACTGCATAGAAGCTGCTTTTTTGAGTACCATTTTGAAGAAGCGGAGTTGATGAGAGTTAGAAGAGTATAACGTTATTAGCGTGTATGGTTTGGAATTGACATCACCATTAACAATTATGTATCTTCTGCCATCATCCAGCCTTTTCGAGTTGAAAAGAGACTGAATTGCCAATGGCCAGGAGTACCCCACCTGCTTTACGGTCGGGAGTAGAAGCCATAAAGACGTGAGGGAAGTTCTTGTTGGAACAATAGGGTACCTTGTCTTTTTGAAAATGAGTCTCTTGGACGCAGAGTATGTCCGCTTTTTGTTTTTTAGCCTCTGTCCATAGGGAAAATCTTTTGGCGGGGTGGTTTAACCCCTTGGCATTTATAGATAAACAGTTAATTACCATAGTTCAAATACTGGATAGTTGGGTTTGTGGTGCAAGTACTCACCGTTGCAATGTTCAAACCGTTGGAACCATATGTACATGGTGGGAGGAAGGTATTAGGCCAGACTGCATCGGTGAGGTTTTTCTGTAATTCTCCAGACTCACTGTGTATATCGAGTGTAAAAAAAAAGAGAGCAAGTAATGGAACAGATAGAACATAACATTATAAAAAAAAAAAGTCAACAAGGTATGCTTAAGAAATGGATCCATAAACCGATCCGTGTGCAGATTTAACTGCTATGTATCACCAGGGAGGGTAGAGGAGAACCAGAGAAACAGCTCCTATCCCCGGAGAAGTGGATCTGCTTAGTTTTCGTTAGATCTGGAGACTCCACCATTGAGTTTCCTGGGAGAACGTTTATGAGTGACCACTTGCCATTCATCAGGTATGTGTTGTGGGTTACTCGGATGCAAGCAACAGGATGAGAGATCTGGCAAAATGTTCCACTTCCTTAAGGCCTCAATGCCGTCCTCCAATTTTGATATCATGACCGTAACCCCATTGTGGGTAATAGCAAGAGTCGCTGGGTATTTCCATTTGTGAGGAATGGCATGGTTGCGCAAAGCTTTAGTGATGGTCGCAAGATTTCTGCGCCTTTGTAGCGTATGTCTGGATAGGTCCGGCAGCATCCGTATGTCGGCATATTGTGGAGGCAATGTGTCCAGCTTGCGGGACTCAAGCAGGAGTTTTTCCTTGACGTGGTAGTAGTGGACCCTCAAGAGGACATCCCGTGGTGTTTCAACAGGGAGAAACGAGGGCTTAGGAAGTCTATGTATTCTATCCACTATCAAATCCTGAACAGGGAGTTCCGGTATCATTGTGGAAAACATATTGCAGGAGTTGGGTGGCGGGGATGGACTCAGGTATACCCCTTAGTTTAAGGTTGTTTCTCCTGGATCTGTCCTCGAGGTCTGCGATTTTGCTTTTAGCCATTGTATGTCATCCCCCTGAGCCTCATGGGCCTCTACCATAACATTGTATGAGGAGGCGTATGTGCCCATTTGTTGTTCCACTCTATCAACTCTGTTGCCCAGGGCCTGCACTGATTTATGACAGTCATTGATTTTTTTTTTTACCAAGTCAGCTTGAAGGGATGCCCAAAGAGACATTAACATGTCTTTGAGGGTAGATTCTGATATCGGGGCATCTGTGGTAGGAAAGTCACCAATGGGGTTCCTCTCCTGTGCCCCTTGTGGAGATATGCAGCCCGCTTACCTCCATTGAAGCCTCAGGCTGGGGTTGCAGCCTATCAGGAGATGTCCTCCTTTGTTTAGCTTTCGCTGGGCTGCGTGTAGAAGGGCTTTGTGTGCCCGAGAAGGATCCGCTGTGTACGATGGCTGAGTCAGAGGCACCGTGCGGCAGGCGGCGATCGGTGTTGTGCTGGCTGGATGCTCCGTTCGCCCGAAGCACGCGTGTGCCGTCACCATTTTGTTGAAGCCCGCCCGGGCCTGGGGCAAAGTAGGCATCTAATTTGTGCGGTTGTTGGACCATCTTTCGCCGCCGGCCCATCGCTGCTGGATGCCCCTGTGAAAGAACTTCTCGAGGGTGCCTTTGGGGTCTGTGAGGGACGCTGGTGGAGTCGGATGGTGGCGGATTTCTCCGGTAAACGGGCAGAGCTCTCACGCTACACGTCCTGCATGGAGCTTGGTCGCCACGCCCCCCCCAGCTATTGTGTTCTGATACGGGGATGGCCCCCCTGCCAGAACACAGCAGTCAGCACTCTTGGCCATTTGTACCTCTTCCTGTAATGCCTCTTCGGCAGAAGCCAGACATTTGGCCGGCTCCTGTTGGACTGGCTGCCAAATGTCTGCCAGTTTCCATGAAATCCAGTATTCGAGCCCTTATATAATAGATATATCTATGGCATACAAACTTAAATTGGTCCAATTACACTTGGCACACAGCAGTGGCATCAGTAGGGTTGGTGTCACCTGGTGCTGTAAAACATGGTGTCAACCCCCCCCCCCCCCCTGTGTATCCTGCCCAGCACCCTGCAAGCAAACTGGTCCTTGTAAATGATAGTATAGGGTGGTATAGTGGCAGGTTAGGGTAGTATAAGGTGGTGTAGTGGCAGGTCAGCATGGTGTAGTGGAAGGTTGGGCTAGTATAGGGCAGATTGGGGTAGTATAGGGCAGGTTAGGGTAATACATGGCAGTGTGGTATAGGGATGGTTAGGGTGATATGAGGTAGGTTGGGGTAGTATAGGGCAGGTTGTGTTAGTATAGGGCAGTTTGAGGTGGTACAGGGCAGGTTAGGGATCTATGCAGTGACAGTTTGCAGCACCTTATAACATAGCTTCAGATGAAGACACTTGAGGCTGCTGTGTCCTCCCTTCTTTATCCTCATTCAGCCAGCATCAGCTAGAGCAGGGATATGCAATTAGCGGACCTCCAGCTGTTGCAAAACGACAAGTCCCATCATACCTCTGCCTCTGGGTGTCATGCTTGTGGCTGTCAGAGTCTTGCTATGCCTCATGAGACTTGTAGTTCTGCAACAGCTGGAGGTCCGCTAATTGCATATCCCTGAGCTAGAGTAAAGAAGTCTGTGGGAGGAGTGTAAGAGGCAGCCACACCCCCAGCTCCGCCCACCTACCCTGGCTGAAGGGGATATTGAAGATCAAAGGGTTAGCTTCACTGACTGTGGAGTGTTACGGGCAACCTCCCTCGCACCACTCCACTGAAGCTCTGCAAGTGTACGCAACATAGTGCACTGTGTAGCAGCGGCTCCAGTGTCACCCCGCTGGCAGCACCCCGATCCCCCCCACCCAATAGCAACGCCACTTTGGCACAGTGTAATTATGCATAACTCATACCCAAGGGGTCACTGGGGAAACTGAAAATCACTGTAGTAGTTGGCGCTACTACATTGATAGCTGCGATTTTCCAGGTCCTGTTCAGGTTCTGTGCAAATGGCATTTTCTGCACACAGGACCTGGGGAGGTCACTTGCTTGGAACCACCGCCATTCACAGAATCCCTTGTATTTTTAAATGAATGCAAGGCATTCTCTAATTGGATGAAGTGGAGAGGAGTGGTGGTGATATCACAGTCAGCAGGACCCGTAAGATGGCAGCTATCACTGTAGTAGCGACTAAAATGATTTTCAGCTTCTCCAATGGCCCATGTACACTGCTGCTCCTTAATGTAAGTTTAGGAGCTTTTGGCATTTTTTTGCCAAAGCCCCTGGGCTGAACTCAACTTAATAAAAGCCTGTGTGTCAATGTACACAAAGGCTTTTATCAGAGTTTAGGAGCAGCAGAGTATAGGGCCAGTTAAAAGTCCCTCCCCTGAATACAGAAGAAGCACATTCGGGGGCAGGGGGGACGTTTTAGCAAAAAACGCAAGTGCTGCTGTTTAGTGTTTTTCTGCTGCAGGGCTGTAGATAATTTTTTTGTTTGGGTTGGCAGCAGGTATTAAGTAAAAGTCTTTTTAAATAAAACAAATTGCGCCAAATTCATAAAGTCTGGAAAAAAGGAAAAACGATGTGTTGCTCATAGTAAGTAATTGCATTCCTAATTCTATTTTCTCAGATCCTCTTAATAATTTAACCTGATTTCAGTTTTCCTTCTTTCAGTTTTTATGAACATTGCCCACTGAGGTTGGCTATTGTCCAGTCTAAGGCCTGGTACATACTGCCCGCTGGGCTATACGAAAAAAAAAACTGACAGATCACTATACTAACACACGCGGTGTTAGTACAGCAATCTCTCCCGCTGTGCTATTGTGTTCTGATGGGGGGCGCCCCCCCCCCCAACCAGAACACAGCAGTCATTGGGAGGGGCTTAGGGGCCATGGTTAAACAAAACCAGGGCTTCCTTGTACCTATAAAATATGCTGAGGCTGAGTCTTCCATAAATGCTGTTGTGGTAGGCCCTGACTGTTTACATATAGCAATTTGGGATTGTGGGTAGAATATCGCTGTGATTCTGCCGCCATCCAATCCAAATCACATCACATTGCAGTGCTGGCAAAATGCAGCACGTGTTTGTCTTCCAGTAGTTTTTAGTAGCACCAAAACACGGTGCGGTTTGGGATGCTTGTTGTGCGATAAATGGATCAACAATCACAGAAAAACCACACCACATTTTAGTGCCAGTAAAAAGAGGGTGATTAAACAGAATCACCCCTTGTCCACCTATCTCTAAATTAACATAGCAACTGCATCGCTGACTACACATTGCCGTGACATCAATGCTTAGCTTCACGGTGCCGCAACCTGACATGTCAAGTTTCACAAGCGTCACCATCAAACATGTCCATTGAAGTCACATTTGCGGCAGCCACAAGCCAAATGCACAGATAACCAAAGACTGCAGTTTGCCTATATTAGATAAACGGAGACTGCCGATGGGCTGCATGATATAAACAAAGACTGCGGATGGCCTTCATGAGATAACCAGAGACTGTGAATGGACTACAGGAGATACCCAGAGACTGCGAATAGATTACAAGAAATAACCAGAGACTGCGGATAGATTACAAGAGATAACCAGAGACTGCGGATAGATTACAAGAGATAACTAGAGACTGCGGATAGATTACAAGAGATAACCAGAGACTGCGGATAGATTACAGGAGATAACCAGAGACTGCGGATAGATTACAGGAGATAACCAGAGACTGTGGACACAATGTATTACAGGAGATAACCAGAGACTGTGGATAGATTACAGGAGATAACGATAGACTGCGGATAGATTACAAGAGATAACCAGAGACTGCGGATAGATTACAGGAGATAACCAGAGACTGCGGACACAATGTACTACAGGAGATAACCAGAGACTGTGGATAGATTACAGGAGATAACGAGAGACTGCGGATAGATTACAGGAGATAACCAGAGACTGTGGAAACAATGTACTACAGGAGATAACCAGAGACAGTATTTATGGAGAGAAAGACCTACCTGGCCAGCCAGGTTTACCTCCGACTCCCAGATGTCTGGGGAGGGGGCTCTCAGAGGTCCAGGGGAGGCACTCTCAGAGGTGTAAGGCTCTCAATTCTCCCTCTCGGTTTCTCTGCTCCGAGCCTATGCAGGCTGCATGGGGCAGGGGCCAAGCATCAGCGGAGCTCACTGATGCTTGGTGACAGCACACCAGTGTAACAGCACGCCAGGCACACATCAGTGTAGGTAAATTAATGGCAAGTGTGGAGGTCGTGCCACTAGTTAAAGGCGGCACACATAATAATTACTACTTCTGCACTGACGCTCTGGGGGGGGGGGTTCAACCCCCCCCAAAGCCCTCCTTATCTACGTCCCTGTTCTACTGCTATTAGAGTTACGTTTAGGGGGTGGCCAGTGTACATGTAGCCTTATGCATACTTACACTGTGCCAAGCTGGACCAATGTAACTATGCAATACAAGATCATCCCTGAAGTTCAGCTTTAACATGTAACATATGCTGTGTGTTACCATTTGAATATAGATCCACATTATGGGGCTTGGTAGTTATTTCAAATGTATTAAAAAAGAGATAACCAGTATATATAAAAGTGAAAGGCAGGTTAAAGGAATTAGATAATGTGAATGGAAAATAGTAATATCCAGAACAGAAGAGATGGTGATTTAAATGGATTTTGTATTGAGCTCACAAAAGAAACACTAAACACAAGCTTGTATTACTCTAGTTAGTAAATAATCTGTTGTGAGCAGATAAATAATTAAGTCCTATAAGCTTAGTTACATACTATAACACAAACATACTTTCTGTGTAAAGTGTTGCAAGTATGTTAGTGGCTGGTGACAGTATGTCCTTCTATTCTCAGAAGCTGCTTCTCTCCCAAACTAGAAAGTGACATCAGATGGGAGGTCACTTGACAAACATTGAAAACAAAGCCACTGATTTTGCTGTGTCACTTCTACCATGTTTTTTTTTTTAAATGACTTGTACATGGAACATCAAAATCTCTAAAAATACCTTTATGAACTCATATTCTATTTGGATAGAATAGTAAATAGATTAATATTTGATTTAAAATGTGTTAGCTAACGTTAAACAACCCTTTAGTACACAAAAACATAAATGTTGAACCTTTTTAAATTGATACTGCCATGGTCTAGATGGTAGCAGGGTATGAAGCAATATTGAGGTTCTCGATCAGCTATCAATCTTCTTGTAGTCATCCCTGTCTCTCCTAGCTCTTACATCCAGATGTCTTGTCCCTTTAGTACCAAGCCTCAAAATTGGAAGCAGCAGATTGCTGACAACTTGGAACACTTTGAATGCTCAGCTCCCCAGGACTGTGGCCTCATAGCATACAGACAGCCATAGTAGCATTATCTATCTGACATAGTTTCACATGATACTACAGATAGGTCTGGTGTCCCTGAACCTAAATCTATTTTTAAAGAACTGCTATCGCCAAAAAAATTCTATTCTGAATAATGTACATCTAATGATAGTGTGACGGGACTCACTTTGGGCGGGGGGCCTTCTGAGCTTGAAGTCGGCAAGTCTGACCTGGAATGAGACATCTGAGTGATCCAGGTGGCCAATTAACGTACAGTGTATATTATATGTGGTTTTTGTAATTATTTTCCTGTGTATAGGTTGTATTTTTGGTGTAATATGATCAGCAGGAGGGATGTCCTCCTGTGTGGTATATATTCTGTGTTTGTTGGTCAAATAAACATTCCATGTTCTTACATGTTATTGTCAGCTAGTGTTTTACGATCGGCTATAATATCTGATCTCTGATGTTCAGACTGGAGGAGGCTGGCTACTGATGGAAGAATTCAAGTGTAGTGTTCCGTGTACCAGTTCCGTTTCATTGGTGGCAAGCATTGTGCTTTGCCTACCGCCACCCACAGCTATGGACGAGGGGGTCTTATGGCGGATGCAAGTGCTGACTGACCTTGATGATCCTGTTTCTGCACGGGACGATCTTGAATGGAGGAATGCATCTGTCCAGCAGCTGGGTAAATGTACAGGAGTTGGAACAGCCGGTTCAACTTCCCATTTGCAGATCCAGGGCTCGGGACAAGAGGAAGTCGTCCTCATTCCCCAGCCACAGATCACAGAATATATGGATTTAATAGACTTTTCTGTAGAGCGAACCTTCTAGTGAACAGAGGGTCCAAGACCTCTTCCCCACACCTGCGACAGTTCCGACAGCCCAGGCTGAGAAGGTGGTGGTCATTCCCCAACAGCAGAGTAGGGACTGGGGTGCGACAGAAGTCGTCCTCGCTCCACAAAAGGAGTCTGGGAGATGAAGCAACTGGCTTATCTCTGCAGCGGCAGATCCACAGTCTGGGAGTGGAGGAAGCCGACCATCCTCCCTAACAGTTAGCTGGAGCGAATGATGTTGGGTCCCCAGCAGAAGTGCTGGCAACATGGCAGAGGACTGCTGTCCTCTGCCCTCAACTAACAATGAATGGATTTCCAGAGGGAGTGGATGGGACTACAGTCCCCACCTCTATATCCTAGGCATGCTGGGAAGTCGGTCCAGATCCCTAACAGTATGATTGAGTGAGCCCAGTCACCCTGTCTTCTTTCAAGCAGCTGACAGGACTCTAGGGAGAAAGGCCAGTCCATACTTCTCCCCAGCGGCGGGTATGTTCTATGAGAGAGGCTGGTTGGGTGAGTAATGATCTGTTTGAGACAATTTGTTTGGGGTACTGTGTGGGTACGGGTTTTAGGGTACTGGATCTACAGACTAACTTCGGAGTTAATCCCTCCGGGTGTCTCCTCCTGTGTTAATCTGCTTAACACATTTGAAGAGGTTTCAAGAGGTTTGGCTGGTGTGTTACGCCCCCTCTGAGGTCAAAACGGGGGGGGGGGGGGATATGTGGCAGAGCGTTGCCCTGCCAGTGTCTAGAAGAAGGTTGTGACCCAGAATTCTCAACCGGACGAGTAGAGGGGTTCCAGGGAGCTGGTAACATGAAGAGGAAACTGGTCTTTCAATTTCCTTAGTCTTTTGCAAAGTCCACCTTGGGACCTGGAGATCAGGAATTTCTGAGAGATCCGGGTGAAACCCCTAGTCCTGGGTCCTGATTTGAGAATAGCCAGCATACTGATTGGTCAGGTGTGTGCTGAGTAGGGATGAGCCGAACCCCCCCCCCCCCCCCCCGGGTTCGGTTTGCACCAGAACTTTCGAACGGACCGCAAATTCGTACGAATTTTAGAACCCCATTGAAGTCTATGGGACTCGAACGTTCGAAATCAAAAGTGCTAATTTTAATGGCTAATATGCAAGATACTGGGGTTTGGGGACCTGGCTCCTGCACCAGGGGACATGGGTCAATGCAAAAAAAAGTTTTAAAAACGGCAGTTTTTTCGGGAGCACTGATTTTAATGACGATTAAACTGAAAAAAAAACTGAAATATTCCTTTAAATATCGTGCCTGAGGGGTGTCTATAGTATGCCTGTGAAGTGCCACGTGTTTCCTGTGTTTAGAACAATCCCTGCACATAATTACATTTAACACAAATAATGTCATTTAAAACTGCTTGCGGTTTTAATGTTATATCTGGTTCCGGCAATATGGATGAAAATCATTGAGAAAAATGGCATGGGTAGCCCCCCCCCCCCCCTGCCCATTACCAGCCCCTTTGGGTCTTGTACGGATATTAAGGGGAACCCCGTACCCATATTAAAAAAAGGAAATACGTGTGGCCCCCAGGCCCTATATACTCAGAACAGCAGTATACAGGCGGTGCAAACAAGACAGGGACTGTGTAGGTTTGTTGTGTTAAGTAGAATCTGTTTGTAATTTTCAACTGGTACGTTTTTAAAGTGCAGCTCCAGTCAAAAAATCAATTTTTAAGCTTTTTGGAAAACATAGGGAAGGGTTATCACCCCTGTATAATTTGTTTTGCCGTCCGTCTTTTTTCATCTCACTTGCTGTTGTCTCCTTCCATTTGCAAGTAGGAGACGTTTGTAAGTTGGATGTTTGAAAGTAGGGGCCTGCCCTATATGCTCTGCAGAAATGGCAGAACAAGGTGTTGGTTTTGCCACAACACTATAAGTCCTCACAGTTACTCTGGGTGGGCACAGGAACGGGCCCTCTTGTGAAATATTATATCAAGAATTGTAATTACATGCCCCTGTTAAACAAGGGCTGAAAAATTTGGCTGCTGGCACTGGTGCTGGTGCCACGACACTGCAACCTCTCCCATATACTCTAGTTGTAGTGCAGGAATGAGCCCTGCTGCAAAGCATTGCATCAAAAATTGTAATTAAACGCCCCTGTTAAACAGGGGCAGAAAAATTGGGCCTTAGGCACTGGTGCTGGTGCCACGACACTGCAACCTCTCCCATATACTCTAGTTGTAGTGCAGGAATGAGCCCTGCTGCAAAGCATTGCATTAAAAATTGTAATTAAACGCCCCTGTTAAACAGGGGCAGAAAAATTGGGCTGGTGGCATCACCCAGAACCAAAAATGTTCTTCCAACATATCAGCGGAGGAGGAAGAGGATAGACAATCAACTTAACAGGACAGTCACTCAGCATCAGCATAGGCAGTCTTGAAGGGATGTGATATTTCAAAAAAAATTATTCGGTTACATCAGCTTCAGGTGCTTGGTAGCTGTGGGTGATCCAAGACTGATTCATCTTGATGAAGGTCAGTCGATCAACTGAGTCGGTGGACAGGCGCACCCTGTGATCGGTAACAAAGCCACCAGCAGCACTGAAGGTGCGTTCCGAAAGAACGCTGGATGCAGGTCCGGAGTCCTCTAGGTCACTAAGGACAACATGATCTGCAGCTACCTCCTCCCAGCCACGTACAAGTCCACAGGTTTCTTGGGACTGTAAATCATCCCTACAAGACTGCTGCTGATGCTGAGTGCCAGCCTCCACCTCCATGCTGACACAATCATCCTCCTCCTCCTCCTCCTCATCCTCTTCCTGTGTGATGGGTGGAACAGCAGAAACACTGTCTGGATAAAGGGGGCCTTGAGAGGCAAGGAAGTCCTCCTCTTCCTGCCTCTGTTCTGCCTCAAGTGCCCTGTCCATTATTCCACGCAGCGTATGCTCCAAGAGGGTGGACAAGAGGTACAGTGTCACTGATGCATGCACTGTCACTGCTCACCATCCTTGTGGCCTCCTCAAACGGTGACAGGACAGTGCATGCATCCCTGATCATGCCCCACTGGCGTTGCTCCCTTGACCCTGTCCTGGTTCCGCAGTCGCACAGGTACTCATTGATGGCCCTCTGCTGCGTGTGCAGCCGCTGCAGCATAGCCAACGTTGAGTTCCACCTGGTGGGCATGTCACATATAAGGCGGTTCTTGGGCAGGTTCAACTCCTTTTGGAGCTCAGCCAGCCGAGCACAGGCATTAAATGATCAGTGGAAATGCACACAGACTTTCCTGGCCTGCTTCAGGACATCCTGTAAGCCCAGGTACCTGCCCAAGAACCGCTGCACCACCAGGTTAAGGACATGAGCCACACAGGGCACATGGGTCAGTTGTCCCTGTTGGAGGGCTGGAGAGGAGGTTGGTGCCATTGTCGCAAACCACCATTCCTGGCTTAAGCTGGCGTGGCGTCAACCACCTCTCGGCCTGCCCCTGCAGAGCTGACAAAACATCTGCCCCAGTGTGGCTCCTGTCCCCCAAACAAACCAGCGCAAGCACGGCATGGCATCGTTTTGCCTGTGTACTTGCGTAGTCCCTGGAACGCCTACGGAGCACCGCTGGTTCTGAGGACAGAGCACTGGAAGAGGCCATGGAGGAAGAAGAAGAGGAGAGGGTGGAGGAGAGAGGTATATCGCAACCAATAGTAGCATTTTGGAGGAGTGGTGGCGGAACAACCTCTAACACTACTGCACCTTGTCCTGCATCCTTCCCAGCTGCCAGAAGAGTGACCCAATGGGCCGTGAAAGACAGGTAACGTCCCTGTCCATGCCTGCTGGACCATGAGTCAACGGTAATATGCACCTTACCGCTGACCGCCATGTCCAGCGAGGCAAGGACATTGCCTTCCACATGCCGGTAGAGAGCCGGAATCGCCTTCCGTGAGAAAAAGAGGCGTTTGGGGACCTGCCACTGAGGAACCGTACATTGTACAAACTCACGGAAGGGGGCCGAGTCTACCAACTGAAAAGGCAGCAGTTGAAGTGCTAGCAATTTAACCAAGCTAGCATTCAACCGCTGGGCATGTGGATGGCTGGGAGTGAACTTCTTTTGACGGTCCAGCAGCTGGGGCAGGGACATTTGCCTGCTATAATCGGACGTGGGTGTACTGCTAGCAGAGTGCCCGGAAGCACTTAGCTGTAACACACCTAAAATTCTACACCTTCATTCCTCTCAGAGCAGGTTTCAGAGAGGACTGAAGGTCTAGTGGGGTTGGAGATCCCAGCTGATGAGGAGCAAGGAGAGGTCCGCTTTGTTCTTTGGTGTGGGTCTTTGAGGTACACTTGCCAACGAGCTGCATGGCAGGTCAACATATGTCTGGTCAAGCATGTGGTGCCCAAGCGGCTGATGTTTTGGCCACGCGAGATACGCTTGAGACGCATGCTGCAAATAGCGGTGCGATCTGATGAACTTTTAGAATAACGCGCAGAGGC
The DNA here is from genome assembly GCF_037356315.1 of Lithobates pipiens. Classification (NCBI taxonomy): domain Eukaryota; kingdom Metazoa; phylum Chordata; class Amphibia; order Anura; family Ranidae; genus Lithobates; species Lithobates pipiens. Next base: position 300,143,260 of record NW_027507764.1, read on the forward strand.
AGCGCCCTGCACAGGCGGAGCTCTGCGGTGTGATTCAGTCGGTGTGCTGCACCTAAGCTGGCCCCCGGAGGGCATCCTGCCTCGTTGGACATGTGCCTCCTCCTCCTTTCTCCTACCAGGCACCCACGTGGAGTCAGTGCCCTCATCATCCCCTCCCTCTTCATCGCTGGAGCAAACCTGGCAGTATGCTGCAGCTTGTGGAACATGACTGCCAGATTGCTGTCCTTCTTGAGCACCCCCTCTCTCTGCGCTCATGCTACTGCCTTCCTCTAGCTGAGTATCATCATCAGAGCCTACAAAACACTGGGCATCCTCCTGGAGTATGTACCCAACACTGTGCTCAAATAGTTCATGAGACTCCTCAGGAGGACGTGGTGGGTCTAGGGAAGCAGTCACTGATGATAACATTGAGAGGAGTGAAGATGATGCGTTGGCAGCTGCTTTGCTAGTACCCTGAGCCTGGGTGAGAGAGGATGAGGAGGATGAAGAGGGCTTGGTCATCCACTCTACCAAGTCTTCCACATGTTGCCGCTCAACATGTTCAGCTGCCGAAAAGAAGGACAAGCGCGTCCCATGGCCACGTGCTGATGATGACGATGCACCGCGTCCACGACCAGCACTGTTGTCTCTAGACACAGAGCCTGCTTGTTATCAGCTCGCGCCTGTCTGCCTCTCCTTGTTGGCCTTCCAGACATGGTAATGGCCTGAAGGGAGATGGGAAAACCAGCAATTGGGTAGTGTATATTGTGCTGGAGGCACACACAACACCCACTATCTCCTGCAGATGGCTCAATTAGAGAAGAGCTATGTAGGTGGATATAACGGTGTATACTGTGGTGAGGGCACGCAGAAAGCACGCACAATCTCCTACAACTGACTGCAAGCTCTATTTAAAAAGAGCAAGATAGCTAGCTATATAGGTGTATATAGCGGCGTATACTGCTGTCAGGGCACGCAGACAGCACACACAATCTCCTACAACTGACTGCAAGCTCTATTTAAAAAGAGCAATATAGCTAGCTATATAGGTGGATATAACGGTGTATACTGTGGTCAGGGAATGCAGACAGCACGCACAATCTCCTACAACTGACTGCAAGCTCTTTTTAAAAAGAGCAATATAGCTAGCTATATAGGTGGATATAGCAGTGTATACTGCGGTCAGGGCACGCAGACAGCACGCACAATCTCCTACAACTGACTGCAAGCTCTATTTAAAAAGAGCAAGATAGCTAGCTATATAGGTGGATATAGCGGTGTATACTGCGGTCAGGGCACGCAGACAGCACGCACAATCTCCTACAACTGACTGCAAGCTCTTTTTAAAAAGAGCAATATAGCTAGCTATATAGGTGGATATAGCGGTGTATACTGCGGTCAGGGCACGCAGACAGCACGCACAATCTCCTACAACTGACTGCAAGCTCTATTTAAAAAGAGCAAGATAGCTAGCTATATAGGTGGATATAGCGGTGTATACTGCGGTCAGGGCACGCAGACAACAACCACTACAGAAGAGCAAGAACGCAAAATCGGCCGATAACGAACGGCGTATACTGTGTTGAAGTTACACAGAACACCCACTAACTCCTACAGACGCCAACACACTACACAAGGCCGCCGCACTGGCAAACTTATATAGTGTGGGGCGTGTAATACACAGCCTGAGCTATGATTGGCCACAGACATCCTGCCTGTGGCCAATCGTGTCTCTCCTCGCTGCCGGCGCTGTGATTGGCCAAGCATGCGCGGTCACAGTGCATGACTGGCCAATCATGAGCCAGCAATGCACTGCGATGGCGCAGTGCATTGTGGGCCGTGAGCGCCACACGAATTTGTCGCGAACGGCCCATAAAGTTCGGTATTTGCCGAACGGGCGAACACGAAGCTCATCCCTAGTGCTGAGCTTTTGGTAGTAAGCTGACCATGGTTCTGGGCTCCACCCCGGCAGATAGGAAGTCTGAGTACCAGGAGTCAGGAGGGCTCCAGATGGGAGCCAGTGCAGCAAGAGACTAATGGCTATATGCACCAAGGTGGTTGGTGAAACAGTCTGTATGAGACAGACAAGGGCCTGAAGTGTAAGGCCAGAGCAGCAGTGCTGCAAGTGAGAGCCAACCAGGCTGAACGTCATTTTGTTGATGGAAAAGGGAATGCTGAAAACTCCTGTGAGGGAAACCTATATTTGTTGAACTTTCTTTTAATAAAAATGGGCAAACAAAGCCCCTAAAAAGAAGAACCAGAGACTGGTGGTGTCCTTAAAGCTCTACATTTTTACGCTAGTCCTGCACACACCATATTTATAGAACTTTGCAGATAGCTGGCCTTTAACCACTTGCCGTCTGCCCGCAGTAGGTTTACTGCAAGAAGGCGATAGCTACAGGCAGGGCCGCTGTTAGAAATCACAGGGCCCCGTACAGCCTAACTGATGGGACGCCCACCCCCGTGCAAAAATTTCAAAATGAAAATCCCCCCTCGTGGCACAGATCTCCCTCACCCCAAATAAAATCACCTGCCTAGCACATCCTCTTTCTTCTCGAACTTTCTTTCCTAGCACAAATCTTCAGCACAAATCCCCCCCAAAACCTTCTATTATGCCAAATTACCCCACTTCCTCCTGGCACAAACCCCCCCCCCCATCTCCCCTCCCAGCACAAATGTTCTTTCTTCAATCCCTCTCCCCATTCTTCCTCCTTGCACATATCCCCCACCCCCCCATTCTTCCTCCTTGCACATATCCCCCCTCTCCACATCGCCATTACATTTGCCAACACAGACAACCAGGAGAAGGCGCACTGTGTTTTTGCTCTCCCTTCCTGTCAGAGGGGCGTGAGATCTATAGTAAGAGCAATCCGGTCTGATGTACTGTATAGACCAGCGCTCTTCTGACAGGAGGGGAGAGCAGAACACAGCACACCTCCCACTGGCTCTTCTTCTCTCACTGCTCCAGCCTCCAGGCTGCTGTCTCCTTGTCCCTGCTGTGCGTGTGGGCATGGGGGCGGAGGAAGGAGCTCAGGGGGGCAGAACTGTAATCTGGGTGGGCACAGCACAACCCACCCCAGCACCCCCTAAATCTGACCCTCTGGTTCTCTCATCCAGCAGCTGAAAACTGTCGGGGGGGGGGGGGGGGGGGGAGAGGGGAATAAACTGGAAACTGGCTTTTTTATTTTGCAAAAATTGTGGCAAAAAATTACAGCTTCAGAAAACTTTTCATGCCACTTACTAAATACCTTGGACTGTCTGCTTTCCAAAAAGAGGTAATTTAGGGGGTATTTCTACTGTCCTGATATTTAGGGGCCTCAAAACATTGAGATAGGCTGTCAGTAGATCAGAATTGATCAATTTTAAAATATATATACCATATTTTGTAGACGCTATAACTTTCACACAAATCAATTAATCTATACTTATTGAGATTTTTATTTTTACCAAACACATGTAGCAGAAGACATTTTGGCCTAAATTTTGAGAATTTTAGAATTTTGATTTTATTGGATATGTTTTATAACAGGAAGTAGAAAATATTGGATTTAAAAAAAACAAACACATTCAGTCTTTTTTCATTTAAGTAGCAAAAAAACCCAGTGGCAAAAAAATACCACCAAAAGAAAGCTCTATTTGTTTTGGGGGAAAAAAGATATCAATTTAATTTGTTTACAGTGTTACATGACCGTGCAATTACCAGTAGAGCAGTGCTGAATAGCAAAAAAATGCCCGGTCATGAAGCGGTCTCCAGAGTGGAGCAAGCAGCAGGAAAGAAGAGATCTTCAAATCACTGTGAAGCAATACACTGGTCATAATATAAGGCTGCTTTTAGACTGATGTGCTGCAGTTTACCCACACTTCGGGATCAGTGTACCTGCAGCTTTCCTGCGGGTTTGCTGCGCTTAGCCATAAGACTTTCAATATATGCTGCTGGTTTGGTGCACTTTCTGAAAGTCCATCAAAACTCCTGAATACGGGAGTTTTAGTGCACTCTTATGCCCTGTACACACGACCGGTTTTCCCGTCGGAATAAACTCTGAAGATTTTTCCAACGGCATTCCGATGGAATTCTGCTGAAACTGTCTTGCGTACACACGATCACACCAAAGTCCGGCCGTCAAGAATGCGGTGACGTACAACACATACAACGGGACTAGAAAACGGAAGTTCAGTAGCCAGTAGCTTCCGTCTCGTACTTGCTTTAGAGCATGCGTCGCTTTTGGTCCGTCGGAACAGCATGCAGACGAGCGATTTTCCTGATAGGAATTGGTTCTGTCGGAAATATTTAGAACATGTTATATTTCTAGGTCCGTCAGAATTTTTGATGTAAAAAGTCTGATGGGGCATACACACGATCGAAATACACGATGAAAAGCTCCCGTCTGACTTTTTCTGTCGGACATTCCGCTTGTGTGTACGAAGTCTATGGCAAAGCGTAGCCAACACAGGATCAGATGTGAATCACTGAGACTGTGCACGGTGAGCTTTGACTTCTCCCATGTTCAGGTAGATCTCCACCTCTTTAAGGTTGTCTACCCCAGCTTTAGAGGATGGGAAAAGTGGAGTATAAGTGTCTGGTCACTGTGCTCCTCTTCAGAATAAGATTATATTTGTATAGTCGACTAGCGTTGGTGCGAATGACAATGGCAGGAATTAGCTGATTCCCAAAGCTGTTTCTGCCCCCTTTGAGAGGCTAGTTGCAGCCACCAAGCCCTGTACAATTCAAAGACAAGTTGGGGGTGGTGGCCGCAGCTATCCATGGCTGTCTGCCTAACCAACAGTTACCTACGGTGATCGCTGCTGGACGTAGCCTTCACTGCAGGTCCTTAAGAAAACTGCACTGTTTGCTGAAACTCTAATAAATTCTTCAGCTTTTGAAAGTAAATTATTGCATCTTTTGTTAACACTGTCAGGTAGCCCTGTCCTATTTACACTTAACGTTTGCCTGTTTGGCACTCCTGATGAAGAACAAAGGGCAAGATGACAGATTTTATCCAGAATATGTATTAATGGCAAGAGTTGTGTTGACAACAAGTAGCTCTGTACAGAAGTCCCCTTTAGGCAAATGTAGCTTACCTTTACCAATGCTGTAATCTTACTAGAAGGCTTATATATCAACATGGGCATTGCTCACAAAACTTCCCCGAAGCATTCAGCATTTGGGTTGACACCCTATTAACTCTTGTAATCAGTGGAGAGGGCACCCACATGCGAAAGGCTGAGAGCCTGAGCTGACCACTCCTGCCCCTCCACAGCACAGTGGTCCAGTGAGTGTCACCAGCACTCTGCCCTGGGAGACCTGAGAACTGGAGCAATTCTGCATTCACCTAGGTAAATATGATTGTGTAAGAAAAAAAATCCATACTTCTTTTAACTCCGTTTAATAATAAAAAGAAATACATTTGAAACCTGGTTATTTGCCATTAGCAATGATACCAGCTTTTCTGCAAATTTCTTTTTTCCGGTTTGAATAGATAAGTTCAGTATTTATCTGAATCTTATTCAGATTCTTACATTAGCCCAATGGTGTTTGTTACTCTTTAAGGCTGGGTTCACACTAGTGCGAATTGGATGTGTGTTTTCCCGCACCCAAATTGCATGAAATTGTGACCGGCTCTCAATGGAGCTGGTTCACATATCTCTGTGGCGGCTGTGGAGCGTCTTGAACAGGAGTCCTGTGTGTCTCTGGCTCAGTTTCAGGTCCGAATTCAGGCAAACGAAGAACAGGGATGCACCAGACCCCTTATCCGACATCAGTGTGGACCCAGCCTAAATCTTGATACTGCGTTGTGCCTGAACAAAAGCAACTCTGTTGCAGAATTAAAATGAAACTATGAGCAACACATGAAAAAAATCTATTTAGTATAGTAAAATTAATAAAATCCCATACAACCCTCTTTTTGTTTGCCAATACAAGCAAAGTGGCTCTACGTACTTCCAAAAAAAAAAAAAAAATCTTATATTATTTTTAAATTGCCTTCTATGAAGCGACCATGCATTCACACACTTCCTGGATTGGCTGTAGTTACTGCGTGCATTTGCAGTGCCCTTTGGCGACCACAGCTTGACGCATGAGGTATGATATAATTTTGTACAAATTCTTGTCTATGCAATGCCTTCCTTGCCTACACCCAGCACTGGTTTCCAACGACATGCCCCAGTATGAGAAATTGGGACCAAAATGCTGGGAAATTTAATCTTCCCCATATGCTTAGAGGACTTCCGGAATGAAATATGAAATACAGATGAAACCTACCTATCTCAAGCTTTACATTTAGGTGGCGGGAGGGCTAGCCGGTCATTTGAAATGCAGTTTTCGTTGCCTCTACAATGGCAAGGCACATTTTATACGTGGCATCAATGTTAATGTCGCTTAGCACAGTTGATGCCAAAGTCATATGATTTACAGAATAATTGGCCTCAATTGTACTTTCGGTTTCCCTAAAAGATGTCCATACAAAAAAAAAAGAGAGTAAATTCTCACCTTATGCACTGCACACATTGCCAAACTCCAATTTGATAAGAAATCTTCCACTTTAGAGTCTGTTTAAAAACTGGCACCTCCAAGAGATTTAATTGGTTGGTGCACTTAGTGGTTCTTTATGCCTACCTCCACACCACTACAGGACACATTTAGGATGTGGAGGTCAGTGTGAGTACAGTGACCAGGAGATTGTCACTCCAGGAAGTGTCAGTTGCTGCATAAAATTCAATGGTGATTTCTGTTCAACAGAGAGGTGGGTACGCACTCTTCACTTTTTTAGGGATAGTTTTTTCTTTCATAATAGGGTTGCTTTAAACCAGGTAATGACAAAGAAAACAGGTTATTGTATCTGATTTTAAATAACGTATTAATGTCAAAATGCATTTTTTGGGGTATTTTATCTTACCTTTAATCAAAGTATGCAGAAATAATAGAAAAAAACTAATAATGAAGTTTTGATTTCAGTAGTGTGAGTGTACTTTTTCTTTTCATTGTTCTTTATTCCTGTGTACCAAAGTGTTTGCTCACTGTATCACAGTTAATGTTTTACCTCTTAGATATGAGTATAAACACCTGCCAATAGAAAGGATGTTAAATATGTGCCTGCAATAACAAAAAAGTTCTTAAAGTGTGTTTCTACTTTTGTTTCAAGGCAAGAAACCATTGCAGGCAAAGGGGACTCAACGTGCTGCATTGTTTCTTTTTTCCTTACATTGCAATGGAGTGTTAGTAAAACATTATTTTCCACTGAATTACAACCTGCCCCTATGGGAAGCCCAGGACACGTCTTTAGTAATGGTGGCAGGGATGGTGACAGCAGTCATTGCATCCAAAATGCTGCGATAGTTTTGCCCATGTTGAAAGATTTCACTGCCAGATACAGGAAGTCCCTGGTCTGCATAGTAGTGGTGGGTTCATTTGTCAGTGGTGGCAAGGGGGATAGGTTCATTGACGGGTGAGTGGAGATTGGTGTGCATCTTAAACTGATAGTCAGTTCTTTATATCATAGAGGACATAGATAATAGCAGGACCAACATTTAAAAGGCAAGACATTGAAAGGATAAGAACACTCATAAAATAAAAATGTGCTTTTAAAGTAGATCTATCATGAAATTAAAGTTGAAGTTCAGAATAAGCAAATATTGTCTAAGTACAAGAAACATGTATTTTTACTTGAGTCCCAATGTGCTTTGCGTATTTTTTCCATATCTGTGCAATGAATGCCTAGTGTCTAGGGTTAAACCAGTTTGTTACTTTGATGTGTATCTATAAACAGTTACATAAGACGCCTGGTCATTAGTCACATATCTTAGCTGATTGCCTAAGGGTCGGTTCACACTGCGACTTCGCTCCGACTTAGAAAAAGGTTCCTGTAAGACTTTGGGGGCGACTTGAGGCGACTTGCATTGACTTCTATAAGTCGTATTGCAAGTCGCCGCAGTGGTCGTGTCCAGGTCGTCTGAGGCGGTCGCGCTGCAAGTCGTGCTGCCTCAGTGTGAACGAACACTAAGGCTAAACAGGATATACATTCAAAGAACAGGCTTGACCACACAGATGAGCTGGGGGGGTGGGGGAGGTGGTGTTGCTGTACAAACATTCCCACATTCTCATAGCCCTTGTACACACGGTCGGACATTCCGACAACAAAATCCGTCGGATTTTGTCCGAAACTGGTGTTGCATACATGCGGTTGGACAAAGTTGTCGGAAAATCTGATCGTTCAGAACGTGATGACGTAATTTCGTTATGACGAGTTCAGGCTAGTAGCCAATAGCTTTGGTCTAGTAATTTGATCTGAGCATTTTGTCTGATCGGAATTCTCTACACACAATCGGGCAAAGTCTGATCGGATCATGTTGTCTGAAAGTTTTATAGCCCAGCTCTAAAACTTTGTCGGTCGGATATTCCGACGGAAACAGTCCGATGGAGCTCACACACAGTTGGATTATCCGACAACACGGTCTGATCCGACATTTTCCGTCGGAATATCCGACCGTGTGTACAAGGGCATACACAAACAGAAACCCACACAATAAGGACAAAATGGAGGAGTCATGATGATTCATTCATATTATTACACCCATCCCACCCCATAGTTTTTTGCAAGCTGTCTGTAGTGGGAGAAGAAAAAGAGAACAGCTCAAAGAACTCCATAGCAAAGTCAGTGACATATGCTTTTAATAAAATCAATGTCAAATACACTCACAAAAACAGATGCACTGGGAATGGTAAAAAGAAAAGCCGAGATACACACACACACACACACACACACACACACACACACACACACACACACACACACACACACACACACACACACATACACCAAACAAAATATAATGGGTATAACAAGGTCCACTGCAAAATTAAAGGATACTCCCAGACCACTCACCACTGTGGATCATTGAAGGTGGGGGCATGTAGTATCAAAATGGAAGAAAGGTTTTAAACTCCTGTTCAGCGGGATGGGGGCTGCATGTGAGCTCACTGATTGAAATCAAAAGCGTTGATAGTGGGATGGTAAACAATATCACTAGGAACTATATGACATCCTGGTTCACTGATGAGATGTCAAATTTCACTTATGTCACGTGGTGGAACGTCATTGCATTCCTATAGCTGAAGAACTGCCCACACAGTCTCTCCTGGTCGGGACAGGATGCCCATAGTACATGGAAATTCTGCAAGAGTAGTGTCAGGGCCTGGATTTGAACCCGGAACCTCTGCTGTGTTAAGCAATGTCTTTTCTTGCTGAGCTACCTGGAATGCTGGGCAGTGCCCGGGAAAATTCTTTGAATGATCCTGTCTTGAACCTTGTTTGCCTTGAACCGTGAACGCTTTGCTCCCCCCATGAACTTCCTGATTTAAGCCATGTCTCTGCACTTCCTGTTTGCCAGATTATTGTGCTCTCTCCAGCCAGTATCTCGCTCCTGTCCTTCCTGCTGCTGTCCTTATTTTGCTTTGTTATAGACCCTTGTCTTGTTCCTTGACTACACTTCTGCCTAATCCCAACCTGCAACTACTCATTAACGACCCTTTGGCTTGTTTACTGACTACGAGTCTGTTTGTCCCTACCTGCTTATCCTGTAATGGACCCCAGCTTACTCACCTACTGGTGGAGCGATCCTGAGGATCGCGACCTGGCACTAACAGCAGAAAAATCCATCTCCACCATCAGGAACTCTGGGGAACGCAGATTAGTACTTAGACTCTGCACCTCAGTTGAGCCTCAGGTGACTGCCCGTGTACCTATCCTGCTGACTTATCGGAAGCTCTATGCAGGTCTATAGGCAGGCGGATGTACTCAGACTTGTCTCTGATATTATAAAGTTTCTTTATGAATTTCTCACAACAATAGCACCATTTGGTGATGAAAGTGATTAAAAGTGCTGAACTGCTTGAATTTGTCAAAAGTCAGTACCAACAATGCTTCCGACTATATACAGACCTCTAGGAATGTGTAGAAAATGCCCTTTTTTCTGCATTCTTTATTTATAGAAAGTATCATACAGTACAGCATATACATGAGGCACAAAAATAGTTAAAGAAATCAACAGGCCAAACACATGACCAGCGAGAAAGGAAGCACAGAACAATGTGTGCCATAACCTCAATCTGTCAGGATCATATCAGGACATTTGTACTTATGATGACCCATAAGTATAATTGCTGCCTAATTAAATATAAATGATAGAATAAAATGATAAAAGTGAACTGTGCATCTAAACCTTTCTGTAGGTATTATTTTTGTATTAAGAATATGTGGAGTGGTAAGAAATAGAAAAATGGAGAAAGGGGATGCAGAAGTGAGGATGGATGGGTTTTGGAAATGTCCTGTCCCCCCTCTGCTAAGGGGAGATTGTCACATCCGTGTCATCAGCAGTCTGTAATAAGGATTTGAACTCCAAGGTAAAGGGAAACTCACGGGATAGCAGACAGCAGAATTTTTTTCTTGTTTAAACCAATAAACAAACTCACACTTTCCTTTGGATAAAATTAGGGCCGCGGCCTTTATTATTATTATTGGCTTAAATAAATAAAATTTACTTTTATTTTCCATTTAAAACACATAAACAGCTCGGCCACTACGACTCAAGCTGTATCATCCAAAGAAGAGGGGGATAACCCCATATTTTAATAATTACTTCAAGAACACCAACACTCTTTATTCATAAATAATTAAATGTTCAAAATATGTAAAAAAAAAACGTTCCCCTTAAATATAGTGACACTACCACATAATTAGCCCCGACTGAAGGGAGCGAGGGAACACCACAGCTTGATCCTACTGAGGCGACTGGGCCTCTGGGGCTCTGAACTCCCTTTTTATTTGAAAATTTCCTCACAGATCCCCTTAAACTGACCAGATACAGTGGTCACCTGACCCCTCCATTGGCCAGGTGACCACTTCCAGCATCTTTTAAACCTGAGGGGAAACCCCGCTGACACAATCCCATGAGGGAAGGGGAAGGTAAAACTGTTTCCCCCCTTTTCCTTTCATTCCAGTAAAACCATATTTTCCAATGTGTCATTAACTCCTTATTAAATCACCGTTATGCTCCAGTGCAGCTGCTTTCTTTTCCCTGCTAATGATGGGCTCGGGTGTGTTTTGAACTAGAATCGGAAACCCACGTATGCGAACCCACCAGGGGGCTATCACCTGTAGGAGCCAATCATCTGTGACAGAGGTTTTCCCCACCCCTTCTGTTGCACATATACGGGTGGTGTGTATACATGCGGCTGTGGAAAGCCTTGGCCGCCAATGATCGTGCTCAGGGGTCAAGTCCTGGGGAAAAAAGTGTGGGAACTCCCACCCAAGATCCACTCCCCCACCAAAAAAAATTTATACACTCATATGCATATATATTTCACAGAAAATACCGTGCAACATTTATTGTAAAGTGCCAGTTTACAAAAACAAAATAAGTTTACTTGTCAAACTAACAGAATAATCACCACAATGGGTGATGATCTTTCCCTTGTTCGATTCCTCCCACTGACACCAATTATGGGGGACGATTCCTTCCACGAGAGAGCAGGTGTTCCCATCAGAGTGCCCCCCATCAGAGAGCAGTTATCCCCATCAGAGAGTCCCCCCATCAGAGTGTCCCCAGAGTTCCCCTTCAGAGTTGTGACTGAGCCATCACAAAGTAGAAAAACGTGTACCTGGATAAGTCCTTGACGAAGGAGCAGCTGCAGGGGGTCAAAAGTCGGGTGGAGGAACTTGATGAGGGCAGGAAGCACAGGTGATGTCATTGGTTGTTAGGACAATGGCGGTTCTAGCAGCCAATGACAGTATTGCAGCGGAGATCTAGCACTGCAGATTGACAGGCGCGGTCCTGTATAGTATAGCCGCGGGTGCTGGAGGAGGTGGACTGAGGGAGGGGAGGACGCCGTCCTTCACTATGCGGCGATGCTGGGCATCGCTGCTTAGTGAAGGATCGTCTCGGGCGGATCTAGTCCTGCAATGGGAATGGCGTTCCAGCTGTGAAAAAAGTGCAGGGACGCCGTTCCCACGCGTTCCCACAGGACTCGAGCCCTGAATTTGTGCTGTATAGGTGACAGCTTCCTGGCAGGCTCGCATACATGGATTCAGGTTCTGGTCTTACCATGTTTGCGCTCATCGCTGGTCCCTGCACTACCTGATGATCAGATCAGTCCTAAAATGCTTCATTTCCTAAAGCCAAGAAAGTTCTCAGAACCCAGGTTGGTACTATAGATGAATAGTGTCAATACTTTTTTCGATACACTGGCCATGAATTGTAACCAGGCTGTATGGAAGCTTCATGTTATAACGTGAACCTGTTTATCATGTGGTTTCTGAAGATTGCAGCTCGTTCACATGATACACTGTTAACAGGAATGAGCGAAGCAGCTGTTGTGTTTATTCAGGAGACATGCACTGTGTTCCTGTGACAAGCCTCCAACACAGCTCACCAGACCCAGCAACTAAATCTGTTTAAGTCTTGTCTGGTGGCAAGCTTGTGACATTGGTTTAACCCGAATGCTTTCCACAAGCTGGATATCACATTTATACACAAAAAGGCTCCTGATAATGCTGTAAATCCTATATCGGTTCTCAGCTATGCTTGGATCTGTTAGTCTTATATGGTATTATAATAGCTATCATGTGATAAACACTTTATATCGGAACAGAAAATGAAATCCTGATTGTAACGGAAATAGCACTTAAGGTTGAATTTCAAAGGTAATTCCCTAAATTTGTAAACTCCGTGTAACTTTGACGGGTAGCGGCATGACTGTCTTTCCTGTGTTATAAAATTCCGTGAACCATGGCATGTTAGTGTGATAATGCGATAGGAACTTACTGCCATCAAACCAGCTTTTCATTTCAAAAGAGACCTACAGTACATTGAAGTTTGATGCCATTTCCTGGCTTTGTCTCTAACTGTTGGTACTTTACCCTGTCTTTTAACCACTTCAGCTCCAGAAGGATTTATCCCCTTAATGACCAGGTCATTTTTATGTGATACGGCACTGTGTTACTTTAACTGACAGTTGCGCAGTCGTGCAACGCTGTACCCAAACAAAATTGATGTCCTTTTTTTTTTTACACAAATAGGGCTTTCTTTTGGTGGTATTTGATCACCTCTGTAGTTTTTATTCTTTTGCGCTACAAACACGGACAATAAATAAAGATACATACGATATTTTTTTACTTTCTGTTATAACATATATCCAAATAAAAAAAGTAAAACAACTAATTTCTTCATCAATTTAGGCCAATTTGTATTCTGCTAAATGTTTTTGGTAAAAAAAAAAAACAATAAGCATATATTGATTGGTTTGCCCAAAAGTTATAGCGTCTACAAACTACGGGATAGATTTATGGATTTTTACTAGTAATGACTGCGTCAGCAATTTTTATCGGGACTGCAACATTGCGGCAGACAAAGCTGACCCTAAGTGACACTTTTTGGGGACCAGTGAAACCAATATGGTGATCAGTGCTAAAAAATGCACTGATTACTGTATAAATGACACTGGCGGGGAAGGGGTTAACATCATGGCAATTAAAGAGTTAAGTGTGTTTTCTTACTTTGTGAGGGAAGTGCTCATAGGAACAACACAGAGATCCCTGTTCATGATCACTAGGAACAAAAGATTTCCATGTTGTCCCTTGTCAGAACAGGGATATGCCTTGTTTACATAGGCAGATCCCCCATTCTGCCTCTCGGTATGGGCATAGGCTCCTCCTCCGTGACACAGGCGCATGCGCCCACCATGGCGCACACACCAACACAGTATTGCAGGAATCAACGTACAGATATGTTGTTTTGCACAATAGAGCCACCCTGCCACAGTATATATGCGGTGGGCAGCAGTGATCCTATGAAAAAAAACAGACAGACTGGTTGTACTAAAGTCGGTCAATAGATCAACTTCATGGCAATCTGCCTGCCCATAGATGGATCAAAATTTGTCCGGTTCAACAGGATCCTGTCAAATTTTGCCGCTCAATTGCGTATATATATGTTATTGTGTTCAAGTGGTTATACGAGGGCCATGGCTGTAGCTGTCAGCCATAACCCTGGTATTAAAATTTTCATCCAGGGATTCCCTACCCCTGGAAAAGTGATCCACGTGGCTCCGCTGAAGGGTCATCTACCCCCACTCCCTCTGCTCACTGGTGCCTCTCTGGGCACTCCTGTGGGATCAGGAAGCCCGTCACTCAAGCTGGTTCCACCGGCTGATCATAGAGCTGATTGGGGATCAGAATGTCTCCGATCATATCTATGCTCCAGGAGACCGGAAGCAACGTTTTTTTTTTCACTTCCTGTTAAGGCAAATGTAAACAGAGCCATTTTATTTTTTGGAAAGCATGTGTGTGTTGGTTGTTGTTGTTTGTTGCTTATTTTTGTTTTAATCTCTTGCTTTCAAGAGTAGAGGAGAGATTTCAAGAGACTGTGTAAAAATAAAATTTTAACATTTTTATATATTTTTTTTAGGGTTGAAAATATTTTTATTTGGAGCAACATGCAAAGAACAAAAGAATGACATCAAGTAGTTAAGTGAGGCAGCGAGTCCGCTCAATTGCTATTGCCCACAGCTGGACTCATGTCAATCAACAATGGCATATAAACATAAAAGTCCATTGGTAGAAGTCATCAGGGAACACTATAAAAAAAGGAAATTCAGTTCCATTGTGAACTGAATGAGAAGAAGAGAAATAAGAAAAATAAAAGGACATAGAAGACCAAGAGGAGAGGGAAAGCGAGAGAGAAAGAGGGATGGAGAGGAGAATTCTGCTGGGGAATTGGTTGAGGAAAAAGATAGCAAGGAAACAGGAGAATATAATTCTCGGAGCCCTGAATTAAGGCAGGTGTGAGGACGGTCCTGTTGAAGCCGAGTGCATAGTTGCGAGGGTATCTGAGAAGAAGCAGAGCCAAACAAACCACAATACTTTATATTTGTCGAAGGTGTTATTATCCTATGCCAGCATCTCCTCCATTCTCATAATGTTGTTCAAAGTAGAAACCCATTGAGCCAGGCAGTGCAGTGGCAGTCTTCCAATATAAAGGAATGAGCTGTAGAAAGCACTTTTTTTGTGAAGCAATAGATCCGGGGTGCATAGAGAACATGGCAACCACCAGAGCTGGTATTAGAGATTCCTCATACATGACATTATAAACTTGAAATACCTGTGTCCAGAAGGGGTTTATCCTCTTACA
Organism: Lithobates pipiens; assembly: GCF_037356315.1. Classification (NCBI taxonomy): domain Eukaryota; kingdom Metazoa; phylum Chordata; class Amphibia; order Anura; family Ranidae; genus Lithobates; species Lithobates pipiens. Next base: position 300,158,419 of record NW_027507764.1, read on the forward strand.
TTACCACCAGACATGTAGGTAAGTGCCCGAGGCTGTGCCACAGCGCCAGCACGAAGCAGGGGTATTGGGGAAGATTCGGTGTAATGTTGAAGGATCCCTATACCACCGTGATAGGATCTTGTAATTCTTTTCTTGTGAGTGCCAGGAGATGGAAGACCTATGGGTAAAATGAATTGAAGTCTGCCATTCTGCCCCTGAAAATTCCTTCCTCAAATCTGCGGATCACATCTTGGTGTAGGGTGGCAGGTCATCATGTGTAAGGGCTTGAATTAAACAGTACAAGGATTAAAGTAGATGTCTTGGCGTATCCTGTAGGGAATACAACCTTTCAAACTCAGTAAGAGGGAGATGTATTTGGGAAGAGAGGAACAATTGTTTTGTGAACGTTAATAGGTGAAGGGTAGTAAGCCAATCACGCCTACCCGCAGGGATACCTGGGGTTCCCACTCGAGGTCAGATAAACGAGTATGCCTGTGGCCACTTGGAGCATAGGAATGATCCTAATGTAGGAACTCCTATACCCCTGGGAAAGGCAGAGGTGTCGAATAAGGGCATCAAATAAGAAGGAGTTGAGGGATAGGAACAAAATCCTTTTCTATACCATAACCTAAGAGCGGCGAGTGTCAGTGGTGAAGAGGAGGTTAAGTGGGACAAAGCACCATTATATCCGCAGAGAAGTGTGCGTAGGTCAACTGGAGCTAAATCCTGTTCAATCATGACAGAAGCCTTCGTGGAGGGATGGGGTAACCACTCTAGGATGAGTTCCATAAGAGCAGCTATATAATAGAGCTCCTAATCGGGTAGTCCTGTACCCCACTGGAGTTTTGGAAGGGTGAGCAAGTTATATTTGACTTTAGATAGGCCATGATTCCAAAGAAATCTGATAGAGAGAGAACGTAGTGAAGTGAAAGGATTTGGGTGATGGTTTAAAATAGGTACAGCAATTTGAGTAGGGTATACATTTCAGAAGTATTAATGCGTCCAAACCAAGGTAAAGAGGAGCCCCCTGGTCTCTAATTCCTTCCGAATCCAAGATAGGAGAGGAACATAGTTTAGGGAAAATAGATTGGACAAATTGGCAGGGATCATAACCCCCAGGCAGGAGATGCCCTTCGTTTGCCACTGAAAGGAATAGTTTGAGCATAGCGAGGACATCGTGGAGTCGTGTAAAGACACATTAAGGGCCTCTGTTTTGGATATGTTTAGTTTAAAGTGGCTGAATGAGTCAAAGTATCTGAATTCAGAGAAAAGCAAGGGTAGGGATGTGTGGGGTTGCTGAACGTAGACCATAAGGTCGTCCGCATATAAAGATATTTTATGATGCGAGGAGAGTGTTTGGATACCTTGAATCAAAGCATGGCATTCGCTAGAAGCTCAATGACTAAAACAATTAAGAGGGGAAAATGGACATCCCTGACGAGTGCCGTTCAAGATGTGAAATGGTTCAGAGGAGGTTCCATTCACAAGGACAGAGACAGAGGGTTGAGAATACAGGGACATCACCTTAGAAATGAAAGCTGCACCCAGACCTATTTGTTCCAGAGATGGGGTCAATTGGAGATTTCTACGACTATCAAACGCTTTTTCGGCATCATAAAGACAGAAGACAGGCTTTCAGGTTATGGCTAGAGGTCGACCGATATGGGTTTTTCTCTGGCCGATGCCGATGCCGATATTTAGAAATCATGGCGGCCGATAGCCGATATATGATCCCAATTTTTTTGGGCCGATATGTTAGGCCGATTTTATTTTATTTATTTATTAATTTTTTTCCTTTTTTATTTATTTTTTATTTATTTTTAATCCCCCTTGATCTAACACACCTTTCCCACTGGGGCGTTTTTCAGGCGCTTTTGGGCTAAAAATAGCGCCTGTAAAGTGCCTGCAAAATGGCTCCCCTGCAGTCTGTGTGAAAGACAGAGTGCTTTCACACTGAGGCGATGCGCTGGCAGGATCTTAAAAAAAAGTCCTGCAAGCAGCACGTTTGGAGTGGTGTATACCGCTCCTCCACCACTCCTGCCCATTGATATGAATGGGCACCACTGCCGAAGCGCATGCAATGCGATTTGGCAGCAGTGCTTCATGGGCGCATTTAACCTCTTCCTTGGCCGCTAGCTGGGTTATATGTGCCCCACTAGCAGCCAAATAGCACCGCTAAAATTATGGTAAAGAGCGGCTAAAACTTGCGTTTTACCATCAACGCCTGCCCTTTCCAGTGTGAAAGCAGCCTTCATAAGTGATACAGAAAATTTCTTGCATTTAAACATTTATTAAACAAAACAAACCGCCAATCAGTTTACTTGTATGTATGATTTAGATGTAAAAAAAAAAAAAAACCTATATATTAAATAAAAACAGGTAGTCAAAACTTTTGTACAAAAAAAAAAATGGGCTAACTTTACTGTTTTTATTTTATTTTTTAAATAGTGTATTTTTTTCCCAAAAAAATGCATTTGAAAGACCTCTGTGCAAATGCAGTATGACATAAAATATTGCAACAACCACTATTTTATTCCCTAGGATCTCTGCTAAAAAAATATATATAATTTTTGGGGGGGTCTAAGTGATTTTCTGGCAGAAAATACAGGATTTTTACTTGTAAGCAACAAGTGTCAGAAAAGATTTAGTCTTTAAATGGTTAAACTGAGAACTTCTACACACAGAGATGACTTCATTCATTCAAGTGTAAACATTGTATCTTTCTGTTCTTTTCTTGGCAGACTGCCCAGAGAGGAGGAAAGACGTTGCTATGACGACTCAGACAACTTACACTGACTTCTATTACAGAAGTCATTTCAAAGTCCCGCTGTAGTTCTAAATCGGCTTTTTATCAGCACAATCGGCCGATGCCGATTATTTAAAAAACGGCAAATATCGGCCGATATATCGGTCGACCTCTAGTTATGGCTTTGGATATAAGAGATAAGGTAAATCGTTTTAGTTGTGTTGTCTCTTGCCTGGTGACCCAGGACAAAACCAACCTGATCCCTGTGAATAACTTCAGGTAATAGAGGAGATAAGTGATTTGGCAAGAACCTTCACTAAGATTTTGAGATCTATGTTTAATAAGGATATTTGGCGATAACTACTGCATTGTGAAGGGTCCTTACCAGGTTTCAAAAGAATAGACACATTCGCTAACAAGAGCCCTCTAGAGGGGAGAGTGGAATCGTCTATAGCGTTAAACGCCAGAGTCATGAATGATGTTAGTAGGGGTGCAAAGGTTTTATAAAACCAAGGCCTGAACCCGTCTGGGCTAGGACATTTACTTAACTTCAAAACCTTGAAAGCGCCCAAAAATTCAGGCTCTGCCAAGGGTTTGTCCAGGTCTGCGGCGTCCTGGGAGTCCATTTTGGATAAAGCCGTCTCAGTGATATAAGCCTGCATATCATCTCGATGGGTGGAGTTGGTGTTGTTGGGGGCGTCGGGCGATTTAGGTTTTAGAGCTGAGAATAGTAGTGCCTAAAAGAGGAGGAAATGCCCTTAGTGTGAAAGGTTTTGTCCTGGTTAGGTTGGGTGATGAATGGGATAGAGTGACCGGGAGGTCTGGGATGAAGATTCTGCACTAAGTGTTGGCCACATTTGTTGGTCAAAGAGTAGTGTTAGTTACGTGCCCTATCACATGCAATTTAAGAAGTGAAAGTCCAGGAGTTGGAGCAGATTGCGGCGGGCATTAGCTAACTTGACATAGGTAAATGGTTTTAAATTTCATTTGTGGAGTGATTCAAGCTCTGCAATGGTGGTTAACAGGCAGTGGATTTCATCCACTATGCTCCTCTTATTCAACATGGCTCCTGCCTGAAGAACGCTCCAAACCACACATTTCAGCGTTTCCCACTGAATAAGGGGAGTAGTAGTGTCTGAGAAATGATCGGACACAAAGTTCTGAATAGTTTTGGAGACCTCTGCTACACAAAAAATAATATATATATATATATATATATATATAATATATATACCGTTTACATATGTGTGTGCGACTTACATATGCACATGCGTTCACCTCTGTGGGCTAGCATGGGGGATGGGGGTGTTTAAAAAAAAAAAAAAAAAAAAAAATATATATATATATATATATATATATATATATATATATGTATTTAAGTGCCTCCGTCCTCCATGCTAGCCTGCAGAGTTAAACTCATGTGCATATGTAGGTCGCACACACATATGTAAACGGTGTTCGCACCACACATGTGAGGTATTGCTTCGAATGTTATAGCGAGAGCAATAATTCTGATAAACTGGTAACCTGTAAACAAAAATGTTAAAGCGGTGCCTATGGAGATTTTTATGTATCATAGTTTGTCGCCATCGCATGAATGTGTGCAATTTTAAAGCGTGACATGTTGGGTATCTATTTACTCAGCTTAATATCATCTTTTATACTGTAGGAAAAAAAATTGGGTTATATATTGTGTGTTTTGGCATTTAAGAGTGTATTTTTTTCCCCAAAAAAATTGCATTTGAAAACTGCTGTGCAAATACCGTGTGACATAAAAAATTGCAAAGACCACCATTTTATTCTCTAGGGCAGGGGTGGCCAACCAGACAAAGACCAAGAGCCACATTTTTTACCAAGAGCCAAAGAGCCACATCATACGCATGGGCACACATGAACATCACCCCATCCCTTCCTCATACACACATACTTTTGCTCAGCTGGATTTATTGTAAATGTCACACGCTGTTTTAACACTACAAAGACCACAGGCCAGTCATTTTCAACAATGAACACTGTGTGCACTCTCACACAGACAAACTCTGTTTAACCAAATCCATAAACAATAATAGAACAATTTACAATACATACATGAAAAACTGCCCACATGCGCATTTGACGAAAATACTGTAGCGACCCTGCAGTAATGTTGAGTGTTACAATGTTTATGTTAGAGTTCTGTGATTTCCCATGGTCTGTGACTGCGTCTGCCTGGATGTGAGAGCGAGGGGGCGGGGGAGTGAGAGTGAGGGGTGAGCGGAGGTGTGTGTGAGAGCGGATGGCGAACGACTGGAAAAGAGTAAGGAAGAGAAACGAAGATTGTTTTTTGTTTGTGTTGTTTTGGCGTGATTACGGCCAACAGTAATGGAGTTCTGCTGTTGTCAATAAATGAAAGTTTATTCAACTAATTCTCGTCATTCTTGCACGTCTGGCAGAACGCTACAATATGAACGTAAGAGCCGAATGGAACCGGGCAAAGAGCCGTGGGTTGGCCACCCCTGCTCTAGGGCCTCTGCTATATAAGGTTTGGGGGTTCTAATGCCATGTACACACGACCAGACTTTTCGTCAGCAAAGGTCTGACGGAACGAATCCGTCGGACAATTCGATCGGACCTTTGCTGTTCAAAAATCTGACGGACTTTAGAAGTAGAACCAGTTCCTATCGAGACATTAGCTTGCCTGTATGCTAGTCCGATGGACGAAAACCAACGCTAGGGCTGCTATTGGCTACTAGCTACGAACTTCCTTATTCTAGTCTGGTTGTACGTTATTACATTCCAATCCGTCGGACTTTGGTGTGATTGTGTGTGGCCAAGTCCATTCATTCGGACCGTCCGACCTAGTCTGCCGGAAAGTCCGGTCGTGTGTACACGGCATAAGTAATTTACCAGCAAAAAATACAGATTTTTACTTTACTTTACACAAAAAGTGTCAGAAAAGGCTTGGTGTTCAAGTGGCTATATGGTGGGTGGGAAAGGGTTAATAATTTCATTAGCATGTTGATGAGGAGGGAAGGAGGAACCAGGAAAGGCTAACTATGAGCAGATTAAGGGCGGCCATACATGGTTCAAATCTTAGGAACTGGCCAGGATTCAAAAGTGGTTGGACACCCTGTACAACCACTTTTACCTACAGGTAAGCCTATATTAAGGCTTACCTGTAGATGCTTGAAATATCTCCTAAACCTCCACGGTTTAGGAGATATTTACTAAAATGACAAGGTTCGATGACTACGGCACATGCGCCAACCTTTAGAAAGGACACATCGTGCCGTTTCGAATAGGGATCATGCCATGACTGGCAGCTCCCATGCACATGTGTGGGAGTGACGTCACGTGACTCCAGCCAGTCACAGAGCCAGAGTTCGCAGCCATGGAAGGAAGAGGGGTGAAGATGGATTCTCCCTGCTCGTGGGGACAACGGCAACAGTGCGGACTTTGGTGCCAGGTAAGTGACACCTGATGGGCTACTATGCGATGCATAGTAGCCCATTATGCTTTACCTTTGCAGGGAAAGAAAAACCACCGCTCCAAGATAGCCCTCCAGGGCAAAAGCTTTTCCTCGTATTGATGAGCCCCAGGTGCTGGCTGTTACACACACTATAGGCAGGTGAACAGAACAAAAGTCTGGATAACCGCACACTGGAAAGCTATGAGTAAGCACTGATCTCAGTGCGAAACGCACTAGTTTATTGCACCCCCCCCCCCCTTTATCTTTTTTCTGTGGATTATTTGATTTGATGTGATCTACGATTTTTCAATAAAAGACTAGATTTCAAGTCTTTTTCCAGTGTGCTGTTATCCAGAGTTTTGTTCTGTTCACCTGCCTATGCTTTACCTTTGCAGGGAAATAAAGAGGAAGTAGAACACACCAGGGTTTTCTTCTTCTTTAATGGGCAGGCTGAATGTACCCAGTTGATCAATAATGGTATAACCAGCCTGCCGGATTTGCTTCCAATTATCGCTAGTGGCTGCTATAGCCGCTAGTGATGATTACTGTCTTCTCTGGGTGGGGACAGCTTCCCCCACCTGCCTCAGCCCCCCTGCCAATAGACAATTGCTCGGCAGGAGGGATTCACTGGTCAGCACTGTCTGTGTTGATGGGGGAATCGTGCAAATCTCTTACCTGCAACCCGTTGTTGCAAGAAAGAAAATCGCACTGTCTATGGTCTGCCTGTCTCTTAGCATTTTTACCAGTACTATGTGTTTTTTTTTTATATATTATTTATTTATTTCATTTTTTTTCTTTTTTTCTTGTTATGATGAGTAGGTTAAATTACATTTTTGCTATTTTGTCAAATCTATTTACAAGTTAGGTAGCCACTACTTGAAAATCTTTAATACCTAAGGAGTTAAATATTAGATTTAAATCAGATTCTTAGGAAGAGTCTCTTTGTATGGGTGTAGCCCAGACACCAGCAGAGAAGGTGACAGCGAGAAGCAGCACAGCCCAGGGGACCTGAGTCGGTGAGATCCCAGCCAGGACTATTTATAACAACCAATTAGAGGCATCTCTCAGCCAGCTTCATTCAAGACAAACTGACACACAGGAGGTTTGTAAACACAAACGTTCCCAGCACTGGGCTTACACAACTCAACAGCACTGAAGGTTACGTTCTACAGAACCATTCTGGATCTGGATTACACTCACTGGCAAAAACGTCTGTGGAAAGAAGGCAGAAATGCCTGAAAGAGAAGACTTTGAACTAAACGAAAGGTAACAAGCTGATCTTTATTTTTCTTAGCAGGTGAAGTTACAACAAGGAAGAAAACACACAAGGACATTGTTGTTTTCATAACATGATCTCTACCAGGGTGCAGTTTGCTGATGGCGCATACGGGTTTAGATTTTAATCGCTATGTTGTAGGACTATAGCAGAACAACTACCAAGGAAACAAACTGACAAGATATTTCATAAACATTTGTGCTGACTTGATAACTCCTTCATAAAACATAAGTTTGAAGTGGACAAAGATCAAACCAGCTGACCTGATGATCTACAGTCACTACATAAAAACGCATCCTGGGGGTCTGGAGCAGATGTGCATGTCAACCAATCCGCTTCTAGCTTCAGATTGTGCAGTTAAGGGGATTGTAAATGACTACCTTGGAAAAATTTTGTATAGATATATTTAAAAAACTTTTTTTTCTTGTTTTGAAAAGTGATCACATTCCCTTTGTTCAAAGATGCATAGAGAGCTGGGGGAGGAGAAGCTTCAGCACACTGAGCTTTCCAGTGAATAGCTGTGTGTGTGGGGGGGGGGGGGGTGTCAGGGCAAGTCTGATCATTGTAGGAGAGCAGGCTGAATTCCCAGGGGGTGCCGGGGCAAGTCGGAACATTGTAGGAGAGCAGGCTGAGTTCCCAGGGGGTGTCAGGGCAAGTCTGATCATTGTAGGAGAGCAGGCTGAATTCCCGGGGGGTGTCAGGGAAAGTCTGATCATTGTAGGAGAGCAGGCTGAATTCCCAGGGGGTGTCAGGGCAAGTCTGATCATTGTAGGAGAGCAGGCTGAATTCCCAGGGGGTGTCAGGGCAATTCTGATCATTGTAGGAGAGCAGGCTGAATTCCCAGGGGGTGTCAGGGCAAGTCTGATCATTGTAGGAGAGCAGGCTGAATTCCCAGGGGGTGTCAGGCTGAATTCCCAGGGGGTGTCAGGGCAAGTCTGATCATTGTAGGAGAGCAGGCTGAATTCCCAGGGGGTGTCAGGGCAAGTCTGATCATTGTAGGAGAGCAGGCTGAATTCCCAGGGGGTGTCAGGCTGAATTCCCAGGGGGTGTCAGGGCAAGTCTGATCATTGTAGGAGAGCAGGCTGAATTCCCAGGGGGTGTCAGGGCAAGTCTGATCATTGTAGGAGAGCAGGCTGAATTCCCAGGGGGTGTCAGGGCAAGTCTGATCATTGTAGGAGAGCAGGCTGAATTCCCAGGGGGTGTCAGGGCAAGTCTGATCATTGTAGGAGAGCAGGCTGAATTCCCAGGGGGTGTCAGGGCAAGTCGGATCATTGTAGGAGAGCAGGCTGAATTCCCAGGGGGTGTCAGGGCAAGTCGGATCATTGTAGGAGAGCAGGCTGAATTCCCAGGGGGTGTCAGGGCAAGTCGGATCATTGTAGGAGAGCAGGCTGAATTCCCAGGGGGTGTCAGGGCAAGTCTGATCATTGTGGGAGAGCAGGCTGAGTTCCCAGCACAGCCAGACACAGGGGCGGACTGACCATTGGGGAACTCGGGCACTGCCCGAGGGCCCCATGCCACTAGGGGGCCCCATCAGGGTTGCCAGCCTCAATAAAACCAGGAACAGTATGTCAAAATCTGTGTTTTTTTAAAAATCCCAAGATTATAGCTGCCCCGCCTCTCCAGTACCTTTTCAGTGTGTGTATGTGTATTCTGTGTGTTTACTGTGTGTCTATACTGTATGTATATGTGTGTATACTGTGTGGCCCCATAATCTCCTATTCCCCGGGGGCCCCATAATCTCCTATTGCCCGGGGGCCCCATGAGTTGTCAGTCCGCCCCTGGCCAGACATCTGACCACGTTGAGGGATTTCACACAAAGGAAGCAATACGAAGAGAACAGGATACTTTTTCATACAAGTATATGGTACAGCAGGCACATATCAGGAATATGAAATGTTGTGTTTACAAACGCTTTAAGCTTAAAAAATTTAAATTGGAAGCTGGTTGGTTGCCAAGCACATCTACTCCAGATTATGGCTGCTCCAATCTTAATAAACTCCTTTTAAGTTAAATAGTAAAACAAAAAAGAATAATGTTCGGAAAATGACAAATATGCTATTGTAGTCTACAAATTAGAGTATATACTTTGTTTCCCTAATGTTAACTGATATCTTGTTTTCACTTACACTATATTACCAAAAGTATCGGGACGACTGCCTTTACATGCACATGAACTTTAATGGCATCCCAGTCTTAGTCCGTTGGGTTCAATATTGTGTTGGCCCACCCTTTGCACTTTAACAGCTTCAACTCTTCTGGGAAGGCTGTCCACAAGGTTTAGAAATGCATCTATGGGAATGTTTCACCATTCTTCCAGAAGCGCATTTGAGAGTTCAGGCACTGATGTGGATGAGAAGGCCTGGTTCACAGTCTCCACTTTAATTCATTCCAAAGGTGTTCTATCTGGTTGAGGTCAGTCAAGTTCCTCCACCCCAAGCCCGCTCATCCATGTCTTTATGGACCTTGTTTTGTGCACTGGTGGGCAGTCATGTTGAAGCAGGAAGGGGCCATCCCCAAACTGTTCCCACAAAGTTGGGAGCATGAAATTGTCCAAAATGTCTTGGTATGCTGACGCCTTAAGAGTTCCCTTCACTGGAACTAAGGGGCTAAGCTCAACCCCTGAAAAACAACCCCACACCATAATCCCTTCTCCACCAAATGATTTGGACCAGTGCACAAAGCAAGGTCCATAAAGACATGGATGAGCAAGTTTGGGTTGGAGGAACTTGACTGGCGTGCACAGAGTCCTGACCTCAACCTAGAAGAACACCTTTAGGATGAATTAGAGCAGAGACTGCGAGCCAGGTCTTCTGGTCCACATCAGTGCCTAACCTTTAACCTTAAACTACGTAGAGGGCTCTTTATTATAAGAGCGGCAAGGATGTGGAATTCCCTTCCACAGGTGGTGGTTTCAGCGGGGGGCATCGATAGTTTCAAGAAACCTGTTGGTACATTCCCGTAGACTCCCTCCTAAACCTTGTGGATAGCCTTCCCAGAAGAGTTGGAGCTGTTATAGCTGCAAAGGGTGGGCCAACTCAATACTGAACCCTATGTACTAAGACTAGGATGCCATTAAAGTTTGTGTGCGTGCAAAGGCAGGTGTCCCAATACTTTTGGTAATATAGTATATATATCAAGTCAGTGGAAAGAAGATGATTAATTACACACATATAAATATACATTGATCAGACATGTCATTATGACCACTGACAATTAACGTGAATAAGATTGATCATCTCATTATAATGGCACAACAAAGTTGTTGGGATTTATTAGGCAGCAAGTGAACATGTTGTCCTAGACATTGATGTGTTGAAAGCAGAAAAATGGGCAAGTATAAGGATTTGAACAACTCTGACAATGGACAAATGATAATGGCAAAATGACTAGGTTAGAGCAACTCCAAAATGTCATCTCTTGTGGGATGCTTCCGATCTGCAGTGGTTGGGACCTGCCAAAAGTGGTCCAAAGAAGGAAACCAGAGAACTGGGTTATGGGCGGCCAAGACTCATTGATTCACGTGGGGAGGAAGGGCTGACATAACCTCTCCGATCCAGTAGAAGTGCTACTGTAGCTCAGATTGCTAAAGGTTAATGCTGGTTCCGATAGAAAGGTATCAGAACACACAGTGCTTTGTTGCGTAGCCACAGACTGGTCAGAGTGCCCATGCTGAGTCATGTCCACAGCCAGAAGCACTTACAATGGCATGTGAGCATCAGAACTGGAAAAGGGAGCAATGGAAGAAGGTGTCTTTGAGTCCTCCAAATTCTCCAGATCTTATTCCAATTGAGCATCTGTGGGATGTGCTGGTAAAACAAGTCTGATCAATGGAGGACCCACCTCATAAATTACAGGGCTTAAAGGATCTGCTACTGATGGCTTGGTGCCAGATACCAAAGCATACCTTCAAAGGTCTATTAGAGTCCATGCCTCAACAGGGCAGAGCTGTTTTGGCAGCAAAAGGGGACCTATTAAATACTAGGTGTCTGGTCATAATGTTATGGCTGATCATTGTATAGACAAAGCAAAAGGCTGAAATATCCCAATATTTTTATTGAAAACATCAATCAGTCCAGTAGTATGGTTGTATGCTGCTTGCAAGGTTCTGGCCATGCTACTGGATTGATGGACATTTTCAATAAAGACATAGGAGTACTGCAACCTTTTGATTTTTTGTATATGTTTAGGACTGTTGGGGCTGCTTTCAGTTGCATGTATATTACTGTGCTAGATAATGTCAGCACTAAAATGTCATATGACTGAGTTATGTGTGTGAAAAATATTTTTATATGCATGGTTCCAGCTAATGCTAACAAGTATATTTCATAAAACTGCAGAGAAGGAAGTGGGGCGTTGCCTAAAATGGTTATAAAGGTTTTGTTATTTTAAAAAAAAACATGTTATACTTACTACCTCTGTGCAAGGGTTGTGCACGGAGTGGCCCCGGTCCTCCTATTCTGGGGTCCCTTAGTGGTGCTCCTGGTTCCTCCTCTTCTCAAGTGCCCCCACGGAGAGCTGCTTTCCATGGAGGCACTCACGCGGGCACGCTCCTGAGTTCTGCTGCTGCGGCCATTGACACAGCAGTACTCGGTCCCACCCCCGGCTCCCATGTCACTGGATTTCATTGACAGCAGTGGGAACCAATGGCTCCCGCTCCTTCCTATCAATCTATCCAATGAGGGCCTGAGACAGCCACTGGAGCTGCTGTGCTCGTCCCCGTTTCTAGAACGATTGGGTTCAGGTAAGTAAAAGGGGGGTTGCTGCACTACAGAAGGTTTTTCACCTTAATACATAAAATGCATTAAGGTGAAAAACCTTTGGGGTTTACAACCCCTTTAAAGCTGAAGCACAGGAATTCGATTTTTGCATACTTATGTTGGCCCAGCTTGGCTCCATGTAAATATCCATATGTGATATGCAGGCTGCTGCTGGGGTCAGCACTACTACAGTGATTGTCACAATTTTCTGGGAGTTCTGGGTGAGTGGCTTCCCCTCTGCATACTGAACAAGGGGGTAGCTGCTATTCGTAGAATGTCTTGTAGTTCATTCAGAGAATTAAGACATTTTCTAACTGGACGAGGTGGAAAGGAGGAGTGGTGACATCACAATGTCTACTTCATCCAATAAGAGGACTCTTTGTATTCATTGAGAAAATACAGGGCATTCTATGAATTTCAGAGGTGCCAAGCAAGTGATGCCTGTCTTTAACATGCCAAAGAGAGGTAACTTGCACAGAACCTGGACGATTGTGGCTCTCACCGTATGAACTTGAACATTTACGAGCAGCTGTGTGCCAGTTGAAGACAGATTGTGCTAAGGAGTGCTGGTGCCTGACCACCTGCAAGTATTCCCATAGTGGCTGCACAGAACACCTAGTAATTTATAATCTATCACCATATGTCAGCCAACCCAGATGACAAATAAATTTCATCAACCTCATTAGTAGTGGCATCCTTACTGTACACAGCTGTCTTTTGAATGGGTCTGCTTGATCTTTTCTTCTGGGCCAGTGGTGTACAAAGTATCCATATGGCAGGTTAGAAATAGTGAGAGGCTAAAAGAGTTGAGGTTGCCATACATTTATCCATGTTATTATCCCAAACAAACAAAAGATTTCTCAGCTCACTTACCAGCCAGCTTGCAAAACAAACTGACCCTATCCAACGGTTACTTTAAAAGTAGAGGCTTTTGTTTGCACACATTTCCAAATGTATGCATAAGCTGCAGTGCCCATGTCAGGGGACCTCAGTAGATACTGCAGTCCTAACTCTAAATCTCCAGAGCCTCCATAGTAGGAGCACATATAGGAATGGATAGATTAAAGGCAGGTATGTCTGGAGGGAGCCTACCCCTCCTTAAAGACACAACGACGCACGTCACACCCAGCAAAAGCACAGTGGCAGTGAAGGCATCCAGTGCATCCCTGCGGTACAAAAAAGTGGCAACTATCCCATTCTATAACGGCCTTTGCACAAAGGGGGGTCTTTGTTTGTTTGTCATGTGCATTACCCTTCCATGTGCTTATTGGTTGGGGTGTTTTCCACATTTATGTACAATTGATCCATATCATTATTTAATTATTAATTAATTATCAAAACTAAATAAGAATCATAAACCAGACTCTCGGCATTCAATCAATTTAGTGAGCTTTTGGTCAGTTTCCACATTGGCAAGGTGATTTTATCGACCACTTCTGATTGTCAAAACAAATACCTGCATGTTTGTCTGACAAGCGACCATAATACAGATCAATTAAATGATCATTTTCAATAGATTGTTTGTTTTAATTGAATACCATATGTGTTGCATCATTCAATGTTAAATTGATATACCTATGGTCACCTTTACAGAGAGCATGGTGCATACAGATAGACTCAGGCAGCCTCCCTAGAGTCAGCAGTCAGACGTGTTTACCCACTGCTTTGTGTGATCCTTGAAGAGACTGCACTGCCTAGGTTTATGTTTTCACATTCTATATTCTGATCTCTTCTTCATATTCAGGTCCTTAGCTCTGTTCATATTGACGTTAACATGAGAAGAACTGCTACTTTGATTTGATGAATAATGAGACATGTTAAGCTGTGTAATTTTATATCACTGGCCTACAATCATTTGAAAGATTTTGTTGCTTTTGTTCCAAACACAATCATGACTAGTCAGACGTACAATAACGCTAATGAAGAATCCAGTCTAACTGCTGCTGTATTATTTCCCAGAATCCCTGTTGATTGTATAAATGTAACCAATAGCTTTATAGAACATATACAGTATCTCACAAAAGTGAGTATGCCCCTCACATTTTTGAAAATATTTTATTCAATTTTTTCATGTGACAACACGCAAGCTTGTATAACAGTGTAAATTTGCTGTCCCCTCAATATAACTCAACACACAGCCATTAATGTCGAAACCGCTGGCAACCAAAGTGAATACACCCTTAATTGAAAATGTCCGATTTGTACCCAATTAGCCATTTTCCCTCCCCGGTGTCACGTGACTCGTTAGTGTTACAATGTCTCAGGTGTGAATGGGGAGCAGGTGTGTTAAATGAGACAACACTAATGACATTACACTTGCTACAATGTAAAGTAGTGAGTGTACAGCTTGTATAACAGTGTAAATTTGCTGCCCCCTCAAAATAACTCAACACAAAGCCATTAATGCCTAAACTGCTGGCAACAAAAGTGAGTACACCCCTAAGTGAAAATGTCCAAATTGGGCCCAAAGTGTCAATATTTTGTGTGGCCACCATTATTTTCCAGCACTGCTTTTAACCTCTTGGGTATGGAGTTCACCAGAGCTTCACAGGTTGCCACTGGAGTCCTCTTCCACTCCTCCATGATGACATCACAGAGCTGGTGGATTTTGGAGACCTTGTTCTCCTCCACCTTCCGCTTTGAGGATGCCCCACAGATGCTCAATAGGGTTTGGATCTGGAGACATGGTTGGTCATTCCATCACCTTTACCCTCAGCTTCGATAGTAAGGCAGTGGTCGTCTTGGAGGTGTGTTTGGGGTCGTTATCATGTTGGAATACTGCTCTGCAGCTCAGTCTCCGAAGGGAGGGATCATGCTCTGCTTCAGTATGTCACAGTACATGTTGGCATTCATGGTTCCCTCAATGAGAACTGTAGCTCCCCAGTGCCAACAGCACTCATGCAGCCCCAGACCATGGCACTCCCACCACCATGCTTGACTGTAGGCAAGACATACTTGTCTTTGTACTCCTCACCTGGTTGCCACCATACACCCTTGACACCATCTGTACCAAATAAATTTATCTTGGCTTCATCAGACCACATAACATGGTTCCAGTAATCCATGTCCTTAGTCTGCTTGTCTTCAGCAAACTGTTTGTGGGCTTTCTTGTGCATCATCTTTAGATGAGGCTTCCTTTTAGGACAGCAGCCATGCAGACCAATTTGCAGTGTATGTTCTGAGCACTGATAGGCTCACCCCCCCCCCCCCACCCCTTTAACCTCTGCAGCAATACTGCCAGCACTCATACGTTGATTTCCCAAAGCCAACCTCTGGATATGACTCTGAGCACGTGCACACTTCTTTGGTCGACCATGGCGAGGCCTATTCTAAGTGGAACCTGTCCTGTTAAACCGTTGTATGGTTTTGACCACCATGCTGCAGCTCAGTTTCAGGGTCTTGGAAATCTTCTTATAGCCTAGGCCATCTTTATGTAGAACAACAATTTTTTTTTATTATGATCCTAAGAGAGTTCTTTGCCATGAGGTGCCATGTTGAACTTCCAATGACCTGCATGAGAGAGTGAGAGCGATAACACCAAATTTAACACACCTGCTCCCCATTCACACCTGAGACATTGTAACACTAACGAGTCAGGCCGCGTACACACGGGCGGACTGTTCGCCCAACTTTGTCCGCTGAACAGTGTTTAAGCGGACAGTCCGCTCGTGTGTGGGCTTCAGCGGACAGTTTCAGTGGACAGTCTGACGAACAAAGTTTTTCGGAATTCCCGTAAGACAGTCCGCTGAAACTTGGTTTGAGCGGACAGTCCGCTCGTGTGTAGGCTTGTTCGACAAACTAAGTTTCGCGCATGCTCAGAAAGGATTTACACGGCGAAGGTTGCATTGCAGTGTATTGGACGTCGTATTTTTCGTCCCGTCGTACGTGCCGTTCACGTCATCGCGCACGCTTTCAGCGGACTGTTCGTTCATCGTGTGTGGTCAAGTCCGTTCATGCAAATTTTGAGCGGACTGTTTGTCGGATTGTTTGACGAACAAAGTTGGGCGAACAGTCCGCCCGTGTGTACGCGGCCTCACGTGACACCGGGGAGGGAAAATGGCTAATTGGGCACAATTCGGACATTTTCAATTAAGAGTGTACTCACTTTGGTTGCCAGCGGTTTCAACAATAATGGCTGTGTGTTGAATTATATTGAGGGGACAGCAAATTTACACTGTTATACAAGCTTGCGTGTTGTCACATGACAAAATAGAATAAAATATTTACAAAAATGTGAGGGATGTACTCACTTTTGTGAGATACTGTATACAATTCACATAAACACCTCCAAAAAAAAATCACATTCAACTTTACTATTATATATTGCTGATGTATGCTGCAGTGCTACCCAGAGAGCATTCAACTTTTTATCTCTGCACCACAGGAGCGTGCACTCTTATGTCCCCAGCACAGTCACCCATATTTTTATTTTGTTTATTGAATGAGTGTCAAAATTATACATTCACATCAGTCACTGCTCTCAGAGAGCTTATAATCTAAGGTCCTACCTCAGATGTATGCACATTTACTAGGGCCAGTTTAGATATGTACCCACGAGCATTTAGAGCATGGGAGGAAATCAACGTGGGGGTCCCCCCAAAGTCCATACCAGACCCTTGTCTGAGCACGCAGCCCGGGCCGGTCAGGAAAGGGGGTGGGGACAAGCAAGTGCCCCCCCTGAACCATACCAGGCCATGTGCCCATGTTGATGAGGACAAGGGCCTCTTCCGACAACCCTGGCCGTTGGTTGTTGGGGTCTGCGGGTGGGGGGCTTATCGGAATCCGGGAGCCCCCTTTAATAAGGGGACCCCCAGATTACAGCCCCCCACCCTATGTAAATGAGTATGGGGTATGATACCCATTCACCTGGGGGGGAAAAAATGTACATAAAAAAACACACAACACAGGTTTTTAAAGTAGTTTATTAGTCACCTCCGGGGGTCTTCTTCCGACTTCGGGGGTCTTCTCGCCGGGCTCCTCCGCTATCTTCTGCTCGTTTACTGCTCTTTTACTAGCGGAGGAGCCCGGCTTTCTCCTTCGTTGTCGCCACCGGGGGTCTTCTTCCGCATAGGTGATCAAATACCACCAAAAGAAAGCTCTATTTGGGGGGAAAAAAATGATAAAAAATTGCATTAGGGTACAGTGTTGTATGATCGCGCAATTGTCATTCAAAGTGCATCAGCGCTGAAAGCTGAAAATTGGTCTGAATAGGAGGGGGGTTTAAGTGCCCAGTAAGCAAGTGGTTAAACGAGCCCTAAACCTGTTGGTTACTGTGGGCTTGTTAGCCTTTTGTTGCTGTGTTGCCTACTGCTCAGTTGGACTGCTCTTGGACAACCCAATGTTCCTGAAAGCGGAAGTGAACTACCTGAGAACCACAAACTCAAAACTCTAATAAATTTTTATACTTCAAAGTAAAGTCACCCAACCATCCATGTCCCTATGCTTTATTATGTTGAGAAAACACCTTGAAAAACACCCCCTAGCATTTCTAGCTGCAGCCATCTTGGTAAGGGATAATGATACATGTAGCATTTACTTTCTGGAATCCATCAAGCTCAAGCAAGCAGGCAAGTTTTTAATTTGCACCTACAGGTTAGCCCATAATAAGGCTTACCTGTAGTTAGTGAATATCTCCTAAACTTGCAGTGTTTAGGAGTTATTCACACTTGAAGCAGCTAGTAAAGTCACTGACACGTGCGCTGCACTCTGAATTGACATTATTTTTCTTTTCCAATAATTTTTTATTGAGATATTTAACAAAGTGTAAGAATCGACAGGTACATCAACATCTGATATTCATAAATTGCATAGCAGGTAACATATATATATATATATATATATATATATATATATACAGTGGTGTGAAAAAGTGTTTGCCCCCTTCCTCATTTCCTGTTCCTTTGCATGTTTGTCACACTTAAGTGTTTCGGAACATCAAACCAATTTAAACAATAGTCAAGGACAACACAAGTAAACACAAAATGCAATTTGTAAATGAAGGTGTTTATTATTAAAGGTGAAAAAAAATCCAAACCATCATGGCCCTGTGTGAAAAAGTGATTGCCCCCTAAACCTAATAACTGGTTGGGCCACCCTTAGCAGCAACAACTGCAACCAAGCGTTTGCGATAACGTGCAATGAGGCTTTTACAGCGTCCTGGAGGAATTTTGGCCCACTCATCTTTGCAGAATTGTCCTAATTCAGTTACATTAGAGGGTTTTCGAGCATGAACGGCCTTTTTAAGGTCATACCACAACATCTCAATAGGATTCAGGTCAGGACTTTGGCTAGGCCACTCCAAAGTCTTCATTTTGTTTTTCTTCAGCCATTCGGTGGTGGACTTGCTGGTGTGTTTAGGATCATTGTCCTGCTGCAGAACCCAAGTTCGTTTCAGCTTGAGTACACGAACAGATGGTCGGACATTCTCCTTCAGGATCTCTTGGTAGACAGCAGAATTCATAGTTCCTTTTATCACGGCAAGTCTTCCAGGTCCTGAAGCAGCAAAACAGCCCCAGACCATCACACTACCACCACCATATTTTACTGTTGGTATAATGTTCTTTTTATGAAATGCAGTGTTCCTTCTACGCCAGATATACTTGGACACACACCTTCCAAAGAGTTCCACTTTTGTCTCATCGGTCCACAGAATGTTGTCCCAAAAATCTTGGGGATCATCAAGATGTGTTGTGGAGGAATTGAGACGAGCTTTGATGTTCTTTTTGCTCAGCAGTGGTTTTCTCCTTGGAACTCTGCCATGCAGGCCATTTTTGCCCAGTCTTTTCCTGATGGTGGAGGCATAAACGCTGACCTTAACTGAGGCAAGTGAGGCCTGCAGTTCCTTGGACGTTGTTGTGGGGTCTTTTGTGACCTCTTGGATGAGTCGTCGCTGCGCTCTTGGGGTAATTTTGGGCGGCCGGCCACTCCTGGGAAGGTTCACCACTGTTCCATGTCTTCGCCATTTGTGGATAATGGCTCTCACTGTGGTTCGCTGGATTCCCAAAGCTTTGGAAATGGCTTTATAACCCTTTCCAGACTGATAGATCTCAATTACTTTCTTTCTCAATTGTTCCTGAATTTCTTTGGGTCTCGACATGATGTGTAGCTTTTAAGGATCTTCTGGTGGACCTTACTGTGTCAAGCAGCTCCTATTTAAGTGATGCCTTGATTGTGAACAGGTGTGGCAATAATCAGGCCTGGGTGTGGCTAGAGAAATTGAACTATTTTAACAAGGGGGGCAATCACTTTTTTACACAGGGCCATGATGGTTTGGATTTTTTTTTCACCTTTAATAATAAACACCTTCATTTACAAATTGCATTTTGTGTTTACTTGTGTTGTCCTTGACTATTGTTTAAATTGGTTTGATGTTCCGAAACACTTAAGTGTGACAAACATGCAAAGGAACAGGAAATGAGGAAGGGGGCAAACACTTTTTCACACCACTGTATATATATATATATATATATATATATATATATATATATATATATATATATATATATATAGAACATGGTGAAACAGTATATTTTTCTTTTTGAGCAAATTAATTAACATGAGGGATTAATAAACCCAAACTTTAAGTCATTGAAGATAGTAATTGACATTATTTTTAATGATACCACAAATGTAGTTAGCAGGCTTGTGTTTTGTTGTACATTTTGTTGAGCATTTTTGCTGATTTTTGTTTTGCGTAGGGCACAAATATGTCATACAATGTATGGTATGGTATTGTCATGACGTGATGCACTCTATTTTGTGCATTCTCAGTACAACTATATTGCAAGCTGATCCCAGGCATACATTATCATAAACAGTGGTGCAGGAGTACAGGCAGAAGTGAGGCAAGCTGAAAAGACTAAGGCTGGGTTCACACTGCAGCATGGAGCGCTCACAGCAGATGTCCGGCACATTCCCATTCACTGTTTGAGGTCTGATTTCGGCCTGAATTTTGGGCTGAATTCGGACCTGTTACGGTACAGAAGACGCACAGGACTCCTGTGCAATTTGCACTGGAGCCGCTCCATAGAGTGGTGGTCACAGTCTCCTAACATGCAAATTGGATGCAGGGAAACCAATTTGCAATAGTGTGAACCCAGCCTAAAACAGAAGGAGAATTTGCACTGAGGTATGTGAGTGTACTTGTTTAGGTACACTGTTTCATATATACTGTATGTATTCTATTTTTTAAAAGAGTGGGCTGGGGTGGTCCTCTTTAAGTCATTGTCTAGGGCTAGTCAGCTGATCCTCCTCCCTTGTCCCAGAAGTGATTTCAGTAGCCTTCCCAATGTTAATATATAGAGAGCGGGATCTTAGTAGCTCTGGAAAGGGGCATCAGAGGTAGTAAAGCTGCTGATATTGACTTAAAGGACTTTGGTGATTCTGCTGTGGATTTTACACATTTCTCCACAGTGGCTACAGCTACTAAGGTTGAGGCTGGGGCTTGCTTTAAAGTTAATTTCCTACTTGTAAAAAAAAAATTAGAAAGTCCATAGTCTACATATAGTTACATTTTCTTACTCTGACAATTCATTCTACCTCTGATATGAGCCATTAGCACTTATCCCCTTCATGCCAATAACCACTGTGCCTGACCAGTAAAATCAAACAAAACACCCTTTCTGTACTCTCCTACTATGCTGGCAGCCTCTGTCTAAAGTCCTCCAACTCGAAGTGACAACTCTGTTCTGATATATACCAGGGTCATGCTGACAGCAACCAAAACTAGGGATATGACTGTGGTGATAAGGATAATACCAGGCACTTCAGTCTGCTTGCACTTATTAAAGTGATAATAAAGGATCGTGTTTTTTTTTTTTTTTTTAGAATAACAAACGTGTCATACTTGCCTCTAATGTGCATCTCGTTTTGCACAGTGGCCCAGAACATGCATTTCTGGGGTCCCTTGGCCGCTCTTGCAGCTCCTCCTTGCATTAGATTACCCCCTTGTAGAAGCGCTCTCCCGAGGGGGTTACCTTGTGGGTGTGCTCAGGAGTCCAGCATTCGGTGTCCATAGAGGACGAAAGCTGGACTCGGCCCTGCCCCCCAGCGCCCACGTTATTGGATTTGATTGACAACAGCGCGAGCCAATGGCTGCGCTGTTATCAATCTATCCAATCAAGAGCCGGGAACCTGTGGAGAAAGGGACGCGACAATGGAAATTTGGGGCTCAGGTAAGTAAAACGGGGGATTAGGAGGGCCAGTGACTGCAAGGTGTTTTTCACCTTGATGCATTAAGGTGAAAAAACACGAGCTTTTCCAACCCCTTTAAAAAAAAATTTAGTAAAAAAAAGGTAATAATAACCATTTAAACAGTTTCTAAACCATTTTGGTGCTGTAAATAATCTATGAGATTTGAAATAATAATTTTACTGATTGACCTGTGGCTTGCATCTCGTCTTGCTAATCCAGTGGGACTATAGTGAATCAAGAAAGAAAATGCTTTCAGGTTCAGTGCTGTGTCTTCCTTTCTCTCCTGCCACCTGGCCAGGTTGGGAGCTTGGTTCATTTGCCAGTTTTCAGGCTTTTTAAAGGTTTTACACATTCAGTGTCTCACCTTTATTATTAGAGGGCATTGGGACTTGAAATGAAGCAAATCACTTCAAAATATAATAGTACACAATTCCCCTCTTTGCATATATATTTAAGATGGAGGTTCATTACTCATGGTGCTGCAGACCACAACTTTTTTTATTTCTATTAGAGAGCATCATTACCTAAGATACGGTTTCCCTTGCTTTTGTACCTAATTTTGCTTACTTATTGAATATTTAGTGCATTTTAATTATTTTTTTTGAACACTTGGGGGCTGATATACTAAAATCAAATAGACACTTTGCAAGGGGATTTTTCCTTAGCTTAGTGAGTGAGGTGAAACTCTTGGATGTTCTTTCATCCAATCATGTGCAAGCACTGAACTGGCACATTTATCTATCTGTGCAAGAAAGAAGCAGTGACCAGACCTGAGCCATTGCTGGACCCTACTTCACATTATATTCAGGTAGTCATGTTCACTGCATGTTTTTTTCCTGCACTACACTATGGTTACGAACTTCCCCAGAATCACACTTACATAATACTTTAAACCCATAAACCCCATGTTATCAATTGTGCTTACAGCAAACTCATAAACATATTTAACTGCATAAATGAAAGCTGATTAAGGCAATAACAATAGTTGATAACATTGAAAGGTGACTCTTCTGACTCATCTCAGTAGCTTTATTCTCAGTTATAAGACAGAAACACAGTTCATTGGAAAGGTAATTCAACATCTGAAGAGTGTCTTTAAGTTATAAGATCTTGGTACAAAAGCTTTCAACTAGTAAATATGGTATTCTAGGGTTGATAAGTGTTAGGCATTAGGATATAGTTAGATTTAGCATTAGGGTTTGGAGGGTTGAGAATAGGGTTTAGGAAGTAGACCATATTGGTGAGTGGTAAAGTTCTGGGTTGGAGGTTATATGCTAAGTATTTTGTTTGCAAGTTAGATTAAGTGTTAGGAAAAGGGTTTGGAAACCTAAAGTTATAGGGTCAAGGTTTAATGTTAAGTTTAAAGTATATGGCACAGCAAATGATAAAAAAAAACACAAATGCAATACATCTCCAAAATGCATGCACAGTCTCACATACTTTATCGCTTTAAAAACCCTGCAAGCACAGAAACGTACCTGTTTATCTTCCACAAATGTGTTTTGGGCTAAAGCTGGTCACACGTGGATCTAAATTTTTTTTGCTCGATAAGGCTATAGCCAGCAGCACTGATCAGTGTATTCTGATGACAGGGAAATCTCCCCACTATCAGAATACAAAGGCTCAGCAAGAGGATTCACTTATCCACCTTGAATGTGTGCATGGGGGAATCAAGTCATTTTGCTTTCAACCCGCTGGTTGAACAAGAAAATTAAGCCAGCCATAGACGGTTCAAATCACAGCCACTTCAGCAGGAACTGGCCAAGATTTGAACCATGGGTAGGCCTGTTCTGAGTGGAACCTGACCTGTTAAACCGCTGTATGGTCTAGGCCACCGTGCTGCAGTTCAGTTTCAGGGTCTTGGCAATCTTCTTATAGCCTAGGCCATCTTTATGTAAAGCAACATTTTATTTTTTCAGATCCTCAGATAGTTCTTTGCCATGAGGTGTCATGTTGAACTTCCAGTGACCAATATGAAAGGCTAAAGCCGCGTACACACGGGCGGACTGTTTGGCCAACTTAGTCTGTCAGACAATCCGACGGACAGTCCGTCATACTTTTGAATGAACGGACTTGACCACACACACCACTTTTTGAGCGTACTAATACGGCGTACTAAGTCCGCCATACTATCCGCCCTACTTTTGAAATGAACGGACTTGCCCACACACGCGGAGGAAAGTCCGCTCATTTCGAAGGAGACGTCGCTGACCCCGCCGCCTGGTATGGACTTAAAGGGGAACCCCAATGTCGAAAAAAATCGGCGTGGGGGTCCCCCCCAAGTCCACAACAGACCCTTGTCCGAGCACGCCGCCTTCCGTTCTTCTTCTTCTTCTTCTTCTTCTTCTTCTTCTCCAGGAGATGTTGCCTCGACGATCTCTCCGGCCGGAATGCCAGGGACGCACTGCGCGGCCACTTATATAGGGACAAGGGGCGGTGTCACATGGCTTTATGTCACATGGGTTGGTGTCGCATGGTGACCCCGCCCCCTTACGATGTCATAGTCCCCATGTGACATCAACCCATGTGACCAACCCATGTGACATAAAGCCATGTGACACCGCCCCTTGTCCCTATATAAGTGGCCGCGCAGTGCGTCCCTGGCATTCCGGCCGGAGAGATCGTCGAGGCAACATCTCCTGGAGAAGAAGAAGAAGAAACAGAAGATCGGGCCACCGCCTGTAAAAGAGCTATAAGAAGGCGCGGTGGCCCGGCAGAAGAACCAAAGAGGGGGACAAGACCCCCGAAGTCGGGAGAAGAGGCCGGCGGCGAGGAAGAAAGCCGGACTCCTCCGCTAGCAAAAGAGCTACAAGAAGATAGCGGAGGAGTCCGGCGAGAAGACCCCCGAAGACGGAAGACCCCCGGAGCTGTGCAATAAAGTATTTTATCTCGTGTGTTGTGTTTTTTTTGGTACTTTTATTTTACAGGTGAATGGGTAGGGGTACATTGTACCCCATACTCATTCACATAGGGTGGGGGGCCGGTATCCGGGGGCCCCCTTATTAAAGGGGGCTCCCGGATTCCAATAAGCCCCCCGCCCGCAGACCCCGACAACCAACGGCCAGGGTTGTCGGGAAGAGGCCCTTGTCCTCATCAACATGGGGACAAGGTGCTTTGGGGTGCGGCCCCCCCTTCCCCAAGGCACCCCCCCATGTTGAGGGCACGCGGCCTGGTACGGCTCAGGAGGGGGGGCGCTCGCTCGCCCCCCTTTCCTGGCCAGCCGGGTAGCGTGCTCGGACAAGGGTCTGTTGTGGACTTGGGGGGGACCTCCACGCCGATTTTTTTCGGCGTTGGGGTTCCCCTTTAAGTCCATACCAGGCGGCGGGGCCAGCGACGTCTCCTTCGCGGGCCCCGCCTACCTGGATACCCGCTCGAAATGAGCGGACTTTTCTCCGGGCGGGAAAAGTCCGCTCATTTCAAAAGTACGGCAGACTGGCATACACACGGGCGGATTGTCCGCCGAAATGCGAGTACGACGGACAGTATTTCGAACATTCCGAAATACTTAGTCCGCCGTACTGCACGCTGAAAAAGTCAGCTGAAGCCCACACACGAGCGGACTGTCCGCTGAAATGTGTTTCGGCGGACTAAGTAGGCCATACAGTCCGCCCGTGTGTACGCGGCATAAGAGCGCTAACACCATATTTAACACATCTACTCCCTATTCACACCTGCGACTTTGTAACACTAACGAGTCACAGGACACCAGGGAGGGAAAATGGCTAATTGGGCCCAGTTTGACTTAGGAGTGTACTCACTTTTGTTGCCAGTGGTTTAGACATTAATGGCAGTGTGGAGTTATTTTGAGAGGAAAGCAAATTTACACTGTTATACAAGCTGTACACTCACTACTTTACATTGTAGCAAAGTTAAATTTCTTCAGTGTTGTCTCATTAAAAGATATAATTAAATATTTACCAAAGTGTGAGGGGTGTACTCATTTTTGTGAGATACTGTATGTAACAAATATAGAAAAATCCTTCCACTGGTATATTTAACACACAAAAAATAGCCAATAAAGTAGGGTTATTGTTTGGGCTTACATACACTTTAAAGCAAAACTAAAGTCCTAGATTTAAAGACTGGGCGTAGGCGGGATCTTTAATGCAATAGAAATTTGCAGTGTCTCTTTTGCAATAAAATATACCTACCTGCCTGCTTGCAGCCTTCTTTGGAATGTACTCACAGGTGTCGCTCAGTTTACATTCAGGCACATTGCTTGTGTGTCGGGACTGAACTCCTGTGTGTGCACAAGGGGGACATCATCCCATGTCAGCCAATGAAGATAGGTGCTGCCCACCACTCGTAAGAAGCCAGGTAGATGCCAGCGAGAGACCAATAAAGGAAAAGTATTTGGAGTTTAGTTCTGCTTTAAAAGAGAACTCCAGCTTTTGAACTAAATTACCTATGCTGTCAGCCCACTGCATGTGTGGTAAAACGATATGTAACCACGTCTACATATAGCATACCACACTGTGTTCCGAGTATGAGCTCAGACTTCCCGAAACACACCAATACACTATACATACACAGTCAGAGAGGCGGGCTGTTGATGTCACAACCTCTGAGGAGGCTTTGTAGTCATTAATAGAATACATCGCTCACTGTGATTGGCTGAGCGCCGTTGCTGTAGACTAGACTGTAGAGGAGTCGTGTTCTGGGAAGTCTGAGTTCGTATCTGGAACACAGTGTGGTATACTGTATGTAGCTGAAGTTAGATACAGTTTTACTGCACATGCAGTGGGCTAGGGAGAGACATAGTTTGTTTGTGCCACTTTAGCCCAAACAAACAATGTAAATTAGTTCAAAAGCTAGACTTCTCGTTTAAGTATTAGGATAGAGTTATCTATCTGGTGCAGTTTAAAGTTTTTTTTTATTTTTATGGTTGGGATGGGTCATGTATTGGGGTCTGGTAAACATTCGAGTTTTTGGGGAAACAGGCTGAGAACTACTATGCTGGAAACAAATGCACTGATCCAACACATGCTAAACATTAATCGTAAAGGTTTTGTGCCTCTGAAACTAAAATCTGCTTCTGTCAATGCATTTGTAGAGCTCATTGGACCAAGCAAAAGATATGTTATTTATATAGAAGAGAATGGACAATTAGCAAACTGTCAGGATGTTTATACTGAAATATTAAAACAATATTATATTTATGGAATTATGCAAAATCTGTGGTTTTAGGGAGATTTTCAAATTTTTCCACAAATACAACCAAGTAATTCAAGTTTGTTTATCCGTTCTATTTTGAAGACAAGTGACAAGTGATAACAACAATATGCTAAAAATATATTTTTTTTTTAACTAAAATTCAGTGTAAAATAATATCAGATATAATTAGTGATATTAAAAAAAAATATACTTTCAAATAAAAAATATATATGGGGATACAGATGATAATCACATTTTTACCACAAGCTCTTATTACAAAATACCATATTTCAATACTTGAATGATAACTTGGTAAATTTAGACTTGGTAACTCTTATGCCACTTACACACGACCGGACTTTCCGGCAGACTAGGTCCGATGGAATTAGTCCGTCGGACAATCCGATCGTGTGTGGGCTAATCCGTTTTCGTTATAAAAATCCGACAGACCTAGAAATAGCACGTTTCAAATCTTTCCGATGGACTCAATTCCTATCGGGAAAACCGTTCCTCTGTATGCTGGCCCGAAGTACCAAATAAGACGCAAGGGAAGCTATTGGCTGCTGGCTATTGAACTTCCTTTTTTAGTCCCATTTACGTCATCACGTTCAAAACAAATGGACTTTCGAACAGACTCCATTCATCTGCGGCCAAGTCTGTTAGTTCGGAAAAGTCCGTCAGACCTTTTCTGCTGGAAAGTCCGGTCGTGTGTACTCAGCATTAGTGAACAGACTTATGTAAACAGATTAGGTGTTGACGTTAACACTTGTGATTCCTTCTCAAAACAAACGGACCTTAAAGCTTAATCCTCTTTTACAGTATATGGACAATTTTGTTAACCATATACAAACTTGGTAATTTAACCAGAATTCATTTTTACATTTAGAAGGAATCTATGGTTCAACACATACTATAATTAATCCAATTCTAAGACTTTGAAGTCAATTTGTGGGATATAACAAGATATATATCTCCCTTGGTTTAAAAGCAAAACAAATTCATACTGCAGTTAAAATTCAATTCACTTCAAAACTGAACTGGCTATATTGATTGGATTAGTTAGGCATATGCTCAAACAACTTCAATTATCCAAAAGGGTAAAAATAAAAGATTGATATTTAACAGGGCTTACAAACTTGTTTTGAGAAGCATCAAGTTAGCTGTCACACAGGACTTCTCCAACATTCCTACATCTCTGCGCTCTCTCTTTTTCCTCATGTCTTCCAAGATTTTTTCCATCCCAAAAATTCTTTCAGACCTCCTTCCAGCTATGTGTAACCAGTCTATATTGCCCTTAGAATGTAGGTGTGGAAATGACTTTCACGTCATGAGTGACATAAAACACACCTCATTTCCAGGATAACTCTTATAGAGAAATTGTAGTTTCCTTACACATAGCTTCCAGTAGGGGGGATATAGGAAGAAATGATATTGAAAATTATTTTAGTTTGTCCAAAATCAATCTTCATGTAACCTTTAATGTTAAGCTTAACAGAAAGCCATGAATTAGACTGAACTGTCTAAATTCTATCATTCTCTCTAGGCATAGTGGCAATTCCGGAGATTTATTTCTTCTAAGTGAATCTAACCCACACAATTAACTGGTGTTATCCATACCTTGAGACTCAGATCATATAACCCCATATTTAACAAATGCAGCTTCTATACTTTCAAACTTTTCATAGGAT
The DNA here is from genome assembly GCF_037356315.1 of Lithobates pipiens. Taxonomy (NCBI): domain Eukaryota; kingdom Metazoa; phylum Chordata; class Amphibia; order Anura; family Ranidae; genus Lithobates; species Lithobates pipiens. The sequence goes on from NW_027507764.1 coordinate 300,186,659, forward strand.
TCCATATTGTTAACCCTTATTATGATAATATATATGTATTAATGGGTTTTATGAATATCCAAACAATACATTATAAAAAATATTATGAAAGAAAAATTATTATTATAATACATAAACAAATATATGTAAAAGTATTCACTTAGTTATATAATATATATGGGATTATTGGTAATATGATTGTTATATAATACAACATGTTTCATTTATGAATAAGCCCTCTCTTGTTGCTCAATCCTGGAAACAAAAATTAGGTCTGTGAGCTTAGGGTTCCCTTATCTTGTTTATTTTACTAAGTGTCCAAACCTCTAATTTACGACCTAAGCTGATATGCAAGGTGCCTAGAGTCTCTTACAAAAAAAAACTCTCCTCTAAAGACAGTGAACTTAAGTTTACCTCTTTAAAAATATATATATTTTTAAACAAGATGGCTTCTGGTTCATTGCATATATATGAAAAATAAATATATGATGCAAAGACATTATATATTCTTTTAACCCCAATAGTCCTGACAAAACATTCACTGCAGGTCTTCATGGTGCATGTGTTTTAAATTAGTGGGAAAATAGCAACAATATAATGCAGTAGGACTTTAACCTGTTCAGATCTGTGCTATAGCTGAATGAGAGCTACAGCGTGGATCTGCTTTGCCGAGAGGCCGTCTATTGAGGTCCTCCCATTTCAAAGCTGGCCATGCCCCCCTGCATGGGGTGCGCGGCACGTACTGTGATCACCCGAGTCAATGAGATTAGGGTGATCACAGATCTGAGTAAGGGGCCGGTCCTGGCCCCTTACCACGTGATCAACTGTCACCCAATGACAACTGATCCCGTGATGTAAACAGAGGCTCGGTAATTGTTTTTTTTTTTCTTCTCATGCCCTCAAAGCTGATCGCCAGCTTCTGTTTGAAGGGACATTGGTCCTGAAGAGGAATAGCCTCTGTGCCCACCAGTAGCGCCTGCCAATGACAACAATCAGTGGCATGAATCGGTGCTTACACTGCCCACCTATCAATGCCCACCAGTGGTGCCAATCAATGCCTTATCAGTGCCACCTAGCAGTGCTGTCGATTAGTGCCCTTCAGTGCCACCTATCAATGCCCATCGGTGCCGCCTTATCAGTGCCCAGCAGTGCAGCCTAAATTCCCATCGGTGTAGCCTCATCAGCGTACATATATGAAGGAGAAAGGTTACCAGTTTGCAAAATTTATTAACAAAACAAAATATAAAACGGTTTTGTATTTTTTTTTTTTTCAATTGGTCTTTTTTAAATTTTCTTAACAAAAAATGAAAAACCCAGAGGTTATCAAATACCACCGAAAGAAAGCTCTATTTGTGGGAAAAAATTATAAAAATTTCATTTGGGTACCTTGTTGTATGACCGCGCAATTGTCATTCAAAGAGTGACAGCGCTAAAAGTTGGAAATTGGTCTGGGCAGGAGGGGGGGTTTTGGTGCGCAGTAAGCAAGTGGTTAAGGTATCATGCCAAACAAAACCATGAATACATACCTCCCAACTTTCTGAGGTGGCCATGCTCCGAGTTACACAGATTCCTTATAATCAATACACAGAAAATAATTGAGTAAACCCACAAGTGTTTTTTTCCCCTTCATACTAGCTGTTCAGAACAATACATGTAAGAATTTAGACAGTAAATGAAAGGTTTAACATTCTAGAATAGTTTTGGTAGTTAAAAAAATACATTGTTTAAAGAAGCCTGTACCTTTAGACCAGTGGTTTCAAAACTGTGGCCCGTGGGCCAGATGCTGTCCTTTGCTTGCCACTATTTCTCCTATTGACATCAACAATGAGGTACCATTCCCTTCACTGACACAAACAGTGGCACCTAATTCCTCCAATTTCCACTGATACCAACAATGGGGCATCATTTCTCCTGTTGACAGCAATGATGGGGTATTATTCTCTTCACTGATACTAACAATGGAGCACTATTCCTCCCTATAACATCAATGATGGGGCAATAGTCCTCCAATTTATCACTAATGAGGCACTATTCCTCCCACAGACACCCTTAACAGGATGCTATCCCTTAAACTAATATCAATGATGGGGAACTATTCCTCCTCCTACTCAGTACTACTATGTAGTTTTCACATTCCAAGTCTGACGCATTGTTGCTTCCATTGACACTGAGACGTTTTCTACTAATACTGGCCACAGTTCAGCCCTGCTAAAATCTGAACAATAAACTGGCCCTTTGTTTAGAAAGTTTGGAGACTCTTGCTCAAGATCAAAAAAGTGGGACAAATGAGGAGGAAAGATGGATGGACAGATTTAATTTAAAATGAGGGACAGTCCCTCGAAATGAAGGACAATTGAGATCTATGCAGACATATCGTGAAAGATTTTTTCTTGTCTTTTATTTTTACTCCTAATTACTTCTGAAACAACCCATATAACAATTGCAGAGATTGATTACAGTTGTTGATTTACCTGCAGTAAATGTTTGGTGAATGTCACAAACACTGTTTATGAATGTGCCCCTAGTCACTTGTGAAATTTCAGATGAAAATTATTTTAAAAACTTGCATAGAACATTGCACAATAAATCAATAAACAATGTGCAAAGTGCATTAACACGTTAGAATCAATTGACAGTTTTCTTTATATATTCTGACAACTCTAAACTAATACAACTTAAAATCTGTTCAAATAATATGGATTACTGTTTTTCATCATTGCTTTTTGCACTGTCTGACTAAATAAGCAAGAGTGGCCTTTCTCTATTTACTTTAGGTTATGTGAATGAGGGTATGTATCCTGTACATGGCTCAGTGCTTGTGTCTGTTTGTACAAGAATATCCCTTACAGAGCAACAGATTGGCACACAAGCCATCACATGCTAGTGTTCGGTTGGAAAAACTGGTCAGCATCCAGGAGCTTCCTCAAGTTTAGCATATGTGTGTTATCTCCAGGAAACCTACTTTTGTTTTTGAAGGTTTACTTATTGTGTTTTTTGTTAGGCTGATTTATTCATGGGACATTTTATTGAATGTTTTCAAAAAGATAAAGAACAAGCCGAGGAGAAAAGTTTTATATAGATTGCATATTCCTGTAAATGAACATTGGTCAACCAAGGTGAGAGAAGTTAACATTGTTTATCATACGATAAGATTAGGGTCTTATGTCCACAAGACCCCACTGCAATAATAACCCAAATTATATAAAACGATCGAGCCTTTGCCTCCTACGTCAGGAGGGCCTAAGAACATGGCCATCTTAGGTCCTTTGTAATTCTTAGGTCCTTTGTAATTCTACTACCACCCCTCATCGAGTTGAGAGGAAGAGAACGAAAAAAAAAGTGGAGGGGGCAAGAAAAATGGGGGGGGGGGGGGTGGGGTTCAAGAAGAGAAAAGTATTGGGTAAAAGTGAGGAATTGAGAGGGGGTGGCATCACCACCAGCTGCCCTCTCCATCCATCCTTGCCGAGTGTACTTAGGAAAACTGTCATGGCATACATGCAGTTGGACCCAGCACAATTCTCCATCGTGCTGGTATGCCAGAAATCGGTGAAGAGCTTACTGTAATGCTTTATTATGAACTTTAGCTTTGATAGGTTACTCAGGGCGTCCAGGTGTCAGAATATTTAGAGACTTTGTCAAGAGTTATATGAATCAGCTCCTCCATCTCTGCTATGCAATCAATACGCCAAAGCCACTCCTTTGTAGTAGCGCTTTTGAGATATCTTTGAATGATGCAGAAGGTATAGTGCAGGTGAGAACTCCAATGGGAGTGAAGAGACCTCCAATATCGTATCATCCGAACATATCGAACCTCCTGCCAATAAGATTGAATTATTGGGCATCCGACCAAATGTGGAGTAGAGTGCCTTTCTCTTTGCCACATCTCCAACAACAGTCAGGGACCCGAAGGGGTGAATTTGTGAATCAGATCTGGTGTTCTATACCTCCGTGCCTTTATTTTATATGCATTTTCTTGAGTTGGGACGTTCAAGGACTCTTTATTAATGTATAAATGGATGCGTTCCCAGTTGGCCTCCTCTAACTTAGTCCCCAGTGCAGTCTCAGAGAATGTGTTTCATGGGACTTCTAAATTGTTCCCGCTGTGCCATTTATGCTCCTTGGAGGTACATATATTTTGTTTTCCAGCTGGATGTTGGAATGAACCACTGGTCAGATAATCGAGCACTGTAACTTAGAGTAATTGAAGACTGTATGTAATTGTTCATTAAACCAGATCAAAAACAAAGTACTTCCATACAACAAAACCTTATCTGTTTCCCACGTATAACTTTAGTATTATGATCCCATGCTGACTTTTGTCAACTGACTTTCCAAAATTGAAATGATAGCTTACCAACTATGATTATCCATGTACGGTGCTGTGAAAAAGTATTTGCCCCCTTTCTGATTTTTGAATTTTTGCATATTTCTCACACTTAAATGGTTCAGATCATCAAACAAATTTTAATATTACACATAGATAACCCGAGTAAATCCAAGATGCAATTTTTAAATTATTGTTTAATTTATTAAGGGAAAAAAGCTGTTCAAACCTGCCTGGTCCTATATGAAAAAGTAATTGCCCCCTCCCATGTTGAATTACACATGAACTGCGATTAACCACATTTTTATGGAAAGCTGAGTTAAATTTCACTTGCCACACCCAGGCACGCTAAAAGATCACAAAAAGCTACACATCGTGACACAATCTAAAAAAATTCAAGAACAGATTAGAAACAAAGTAATGGACATGTATCGGTCTAGGAAGGGTTTGAAAGCCATTTCTAAGGCTTTGGAACTCCAGTCAACCACAAGGAGGACCATTATCCACAAATGGAGATAACTTGGAACAGTGGTGAACCTTCCCAGGAATGGCCGGCCCACAAAAATGACTCCAAGAGCATGGAGAAGACTCATTCTGGAGGTCATAAAAAACCCAGAGCAACATCTAAAGAACTGCAGGCCTCACTTGACTCCGGTAATATCAGTGTTCATGATTCAACAATAAGAAAGAGACGGGGCAAAAATGGCATCCATGAGAGATTTCCAAGGCTAAAGCCACTGCTTACCAAAAAGAACACAAAGGCTCATTTCACATTTACCAAATAACATCTTGATTATCCCCAAGACTTTTAGGCAAATATTCTGTGGATTTATGAGACAAAAATGTAACTTTTTGGAAGGTGTTCGTCCCGTTACATCTGGCATAAAACTAATACAGCATTTCTGAGCTATACCAGAAAATCCTAAAAGAATGTCTAGCCATCAGTTCGTGACCTCAAGCTCAAGTGCACTTGGGTTATGCAGCAGGACAATGATCCAAAACGTAACAGCAAGTCCACCTCCAAAATGGTTCAAACAAAGCAAAATTTAGGTTTTGGAGTGGCCTAGTCTAAGCCCAGACTTAAATCCAATCGAAATGCTGTATCATGACCTTATACAGGCCATTCATGCTGGAAAATGTCAAACAATGTAAAAATTGCATTTTGTGTTTACTCGGGTTATCTTTGTGTAATAATAACATTTTTTTGATGATCTGAGTCATATAAGTGTGACAATATGCAAAAAAAATAAAAATCAGAAAGGGGTAAATACTTTTTCACAGCATTGTACAATACAGTTTTCCATTGCTAGAAAGCTATCCAGCTCCAGAAACCACTCGGGCACTTTTGCACCCTCTTTCTTATTGCATCTTGGAAGCGTTTCTGTTGTCACCCTGTACCATTTTGTACCCTTGTTCTCATGGTATATTTAAACTAGGTAAAGTTTGTTTTTTATATTTGTTGTTCTCTCTCTATTTGAACAAGAAAGTTATCCAGCATGGAATGTTTTCCATAAACTAGCAAAACTTAACCGTGAATGTGATTTTCGTTCAGGAAAACACATGCACAATGTAAAGTGCAGGTCCTTGGCACTAAAGAATCCTTTTAATTCCTCTGGCACTCCATTCTATTCAAATCGCAGGCCTGGATAACAATTTTGAGGGCTTTTGTCCAAAATGAGTTGACTAAATGATGGAAAGAAAGAATGGTCTTTTTTTTTTTTTTTTTTTTATTTCTGTAGAATATTCAAATTAAATTTTACTATGTATGACCAGCTTTTGTCTAACAAGGTCCAGAAGCTCTCCTGTAAAAGGTTGTAGAAGATATTTGATGATATTGTTGTCTGATAAGACAAAATTGGGTTGATTTACTAAAACTGGAGAGAGTAAAATCTGGAGCAGCTGTGCATGGTAGCCAACCCGCTTCTAACTTCAGATTGTTAAATTAAGCTTTGACAAAAAAAATGGCAGCTGATTGGTATCTATGCAGAGCTGCACTAGCTTTTGCACTCTCCAGTTTTAGTAAATCAAGCCCAAAATGTAGTAATTGCACCAAGCCAGAGCCCAGTGGTTTATACTCTAATCTGCAATTATGCCTGTGACCAGTTCTATTCTCTAAACATGTAGAGCAAGGGTAGGCAACCTCGGCACTCCAGTTGTGGTGAAACTACAAATCCCATCATGCCTCTGCCTCTAGGACTCATGCATGTGATTGTCAGGGTCTTGCAATGTCTCATGGGACTTGTAGTTTCACCACAGTTGTAGGGCCGGGTTGCCTACACCTAATGTAGAGATACCTTCAGGAATCTGATTCATAAAATGGTTCAAACACACTCCTCCTTACCACAAAATGGGAGGTATAAGCAGACTAAAAAGTGCTTCTTCTTGAAATTCTCTGCTAAGTCTTCATCTCCATCTCTGGCTAAGGCTAAATTTGTAGTCTGACTTTCCCCTTTTATATGCTGTGAAAAAGGCAAGATGGTGGCACCCAGTGGGGCCAGAGTTGGGTCTCATGGGATAGACAATCAGTTTTTGTTCACTGATTATGCTGTGAGTTATTTATAATCTGAATAGTTCATGTTAGGCATTGTTTTCTGTAATCATGGGTAAAAAAAAACGGTTTCTTTATAGTGTCACTAAACCTGTATCATATCAATAAATGGTACATTATTATGCTGTCAATACTCATTCAGTCACTATATAATTAATTTTCTGTATTCTGCAAAAAACCTGGTGAATCCTGCTGCTCTCTATTTCCACCTCCTGTCCATGTCCCCAATTCAGCTAGGGATTTTGCAGCTGTGGTGGCAACTCTGCACATGCTCAGTTTTCAGTAAGTTTATATGCTGAACATTTCCTCCCTATCATATCTGAGCAGCCCATGTGACTATAGAGTCACACATGTGAGTGTATACACAGTGGCAAATATCACCCCACTCCCTCTCTCCTCCTCCATACCCACTAACCAGCTAAACACAATGGTGGCAGGATATTACATGTAGATTGATGGAGGCTTCCCCTGGAGGGGCGGGACACAGCCTGTGACTGGCAGAAATCCGCTTACGTCATGTTATTGCCAAAAAATAATAAAGATTTGATTCCAAATATATATTTGTATGATAATTGAAAACAGCTTATTGATATTAATGATTTACCTTTACTCTGTATTCCAAAGGCTGTTGTTTTGATATTTTGAAATGTGACCAACAGAGGACTAGAAGCTCCTCCTGCTTTCCTGCTTAGCTGTATATTGATTAGGAAAAAGGTGCTTAGATGTGTTTTTTTTTTTTTTTTGATAAAATAATTACAATGCCCATCATCCATATACAGAAATAGAAGAGAAAATCTAAATGTGTTTTGTATCACTTTAATGGCAATGAAGTTTGGTGATTCCTGTTGACTAGTTTAGTCCTTGTTTTTTGATAATGGTTCTCAAAAGCATATGTAACTATTTTTACGTTCCTATGTTGATTTGTAAAGTTTTCTGCCAATGGCTCTTCCTGTGTATTGGCCAAGGTAGTCATATTACTGGGGATTTGGGGAACTATATATCCAATGCTAACATATATAAATCACATCTAGTTTTGGACATGTTTCTTTAGAACATACTTTGTAGAACATACTTTTTTGAATCAATAATTTTTATTGAAGTTTAAATTTTCATCAAGACAAATGACAAAAATTATGACTAAATAACATATCAGATACAATATTTAGATACATAGATAATAGTATCCAGAAAAAAAAAATATTAATTATAATAGGGATAATAAAAATGACGATCAGGTAGTTATTAATGCATCTATTTTGGAGACAGTACACAAAAGTAATATAAATATTATTTTCATATATTTATATACTGCCAATTCAAGTAATTCAGAGATGATAAACCTAAATATATTCCCGAACACCCCTATGGGTGCTAAACTGTGTTCGAGACAGTAATAGTAACCTGTCATTTAATAGATATGAGACAAAGATAAAAATATTGGAGCGAAATAAAGAATTTTTTTTTTTTATTATTCAAGTTATGTAGGAACATAGAACTCGGGCAATGTTTTGGGGACTAGCCCATTTTAACCATGGCTGCCATATTTTATGAGTATGTTCTTTTTTATGAGGCTGAAGAGCTAGGATTGATTCATAAATATAGTGAGTTTGAGTCGATTCTATCACTTCTTTTATGGAAGGGGGGATCAGGATTTTTCCAGTTCCATAGAACATACTTTTCACATTAATCAAAAGATATATAAGTAAAAGGTATCATGTATGCTACTTGGTCACAGCATAGTTTCTGTAGTAGGTGAAATACATTTGCGTCATTTCAGTTTACTTCTCTGCTTTCATGATGCATGTTGTTTGATTGTATTTCCTAGAGCTATGATCCAAAATAGTTACTTGGAAGTATTTACTATCTGCTCACATGATTAAGTCACTCTTGTAGTTTAAAATGGCAGGTTTGGAAATCTGCAACCTGAAACTTCGTGATCTGAGGTGGGTTGGAGACTGGTAACCAACCAGACCCAGCAGCTCATGAGGTTGCCTCAGCACTCTTACTACATGAGACTGTAAGGTCATTAGTCATCTTCAGAGTAAGATAATATGAGATGATACCATGAAGAGGAGAGGCAACTGTATCTGGCAGCTGATGGGAGACTGCCTAAGTGATGAATCCGTGTGTGTGCTCTAGGCTGGATTCAGTTTCAGGAGCTTGGTGGAATGCCAGAACCACAAGCAGTCAGAGATAACATTGCTGCCAGGCTGTCACTGCCAACAGAAATCACATGAATTGTCTTAAGTTTGGATATTTTAAATAGAGTGCTAAAATTGTGTACATTGTCCCTCTACAAACAAACTTAAACCTTCAGGGGGTTACATGGCAGTAAAAATTATAAATCAGCGATACAGTTTAAACTCCATGCAGAATAGACTAGGTATGGTTTCATCATTAACATAGTTAACGGCTCTGAGACTTTAACAGGGAGACCTTTAATGCCGTGTACACATGACCGGACTTTCGGCCAGAAAAAGTCAGATGGAATCATTTCATCGGATATTCCGATCGTGTGTGGGCTTCAGCTGACTTTTTTTTTGAAAATTCTGAGGGACCTAGAAATAGAACATGTTTTAAATCTTTCCGAGGGAATCAATTCCTATTAGGAAAAACGTTTGTCTGTATGCTGTTCCGACAGACCAAAAACGACGCAAGGGTAGCTATTGGCTACTAGCTATTGAACTTCCTTTTTCTAGTCCCGTTGTATGTCACCATGTTCTAAACGATCAGACTTTGGTTTGATCGTGTGTAGGCAAGTCTGTTTCAGCGGAACTCCGTCGGAAAAAACGCCCGTTTATTCTGACGGAAAAAACAGTAGTGTGTATGCGGCATTACACTGCCATGATGAATTTAGGACTGGTAATAGTTTTCAGTGAAAACAGGGTTCTTAGTACTGCATATTGTCACAGGAAACCTGGCGAAGAGACAATACGGTATACAGTATTTTAAAAAATACATGCCATTATTGTAATATTTATCTGAAACTATAAATCTCACTTTCACATGTATGTCGGCTGCTTTAAGAGATAGCGATGCCGGAGCAAATGCATGTGGTCGGTGACTCGAGATGTCTGCCGGCGACCCGCGACAGCTCCTCAGAGAGCCAGAACAGGGATTTGTCATTGTAAACAGACAGATCCCCATTCTGTCAGGGAAGTAGAAAGAGATCTGCTGTTCCTAGTGATCAGGAACAGTGATCTCTCTCCTCCTCCAGTCAGTACACTCCCCCCACAGTTAGAAACACTTCCCTAGGGAACACTTAACCCCTTGATCGCCCCCTAGTGTTAACCCCTCCCCTGCCAGTGACATTTATACAGTAATCGTGGCTATTTTTAGCTCTGATTGCTGTTTAAATGTCAATGGTCCCAAAAAAGTGTCCGATTTGTGCACCGCAATGTCGCAGCCCTGCTAAAATCGCTGATCACTGCCATTGCTAGTAAAAAAATAAATAATAAATAAAATGCCATAAATGTATCCCCTATTTTGTAGATGCTATAACCATTTGTGCGTAAACTAATCAGCTTATTGTGATTTTTTTTTTTTACCAAAAATACGTAGAAGAATACATATTAACCTAAACTGATGAAGACATTTTGTTTTTTTATTTTTTGTTTTGTTTTTTTGGATATTTATTATAGCAAAAAGTTAAAAAAAATTTTTTTCAAAATTGTCACTTTTTTTTTCTTTATAGCGCAACGTCACACGACCGTGCAGTTGTCAGTTAAAGTGACGCAGTGTCGTCTCTCAAAAAATGGCCTGGTCATTAAGGGGGTAAATCCGACCAGGCCGATGTGGTTAAATAACAACCCACATCTTGTGTTGCACAAACTTCTCTTCTGTAATTATTAAAGCACACAAGCACCTTGTATCCTAAAGGAAAAATAAACAATTTTGCAGCAAAGCTGTCGCCTTAAAAGAGAAGCACGGGCATACAAAAAAAGCAAATCTTTATACTCACCTAGGTGGATGCAGCATCGATTCGATTCAGTGCTGCATCTGTCCCCAGCCGACGCCGACGGTCTTGTGACAAATATCATATATAGATTGAGCCAGTTTAACGTGTTTTTAAAGCAACACACTGCAATGAAAATAATTTTACTAAATCTAATTTGCAGATTTTTTTTTACCAGGCCTATGTTTCTTCATTTTGTTTGTGGCAAAAGCCAGTAGATTTTTGCTATAAAATCAGGCACAGAGACAAAAAAACTGTTATTTTGCTAACGTTTATAAATAAACCCCTTAAGTCTTTAAAGGCTGTAAAAGGTCGTGGCTCAGTGTGCCTACTACACGTGCATCCTGACATTTTAATCTTTCCAATTCTGGATATGTATAAGCTTTATAATGCTCTGCAGTAACGTGGTGTGGGTACCTGCCAAGTTCATAAAGCACAAACACATTTGATCATTTGTTAGGTCTTTTTATTGGAGTAGATGACATACAGGCACCTAGTGATTAGTCTGCTTATAATAACTTACCATTGAGATACCTCTGCTGGTTATTTTAATTGCCAGATGATGTTCATGTCTATTGAGAAGGTGCTACAGGGAATATGATGAAACGAATGCATTTGAATTTACTACATGCCTAGGGGTTAATATGGATTTGTGTGTTTTAATAGAATAAGGCTTACCTGTAGGTACTCTAAATATCTCCTAAGCTTGCACCGTTTAGGATATATTCAGAGTGCATGCAGCCGATGACATCATCGGCGCATGCGTTCTGAAGGTCTGGTTTACAGTGCCAGTTTTCAGCTGAACTCGCACGATTTCAAACCGGCATTTTAGTCTGACTTGGGGGGTGATTTGACAGACATCTGTGCGAGTTCATGCCAAAAGTAGGCCATGTGACGAACTCGGACGTGACGAAGCGCATCGGGGCGTGGCTATATAGCAACACTGAGACAGTGACTCCATGTGTGTGAAGGAAGCTAAGAGGAGATCACAACACTAAGTCATATGGCATGTTTGGAATTTTATGATGTAAGTGCATTACTTTTAATAAACCAATTTATCATAAGGTGTTTTTACATTATTGGAGGCTCTGTCTCAATTTCTATCCCCACATGTGGAGAATGTCTTTATTGATCTGGATGGAGATTGGCAAGGAATAAGCTTTTCTTCAATAACATTTAATAAGGTGATATTTGACAGACATGAGAGTGAATGTCAACAGCATCTGGTGAGCTTTATTTTTAAGGAATGATAGTGGCACACATCACTTGGTGAAGAGTTCTAGTGGATCAACGAGATTTTGTTTCACTATTGTTTTACACTATTTTTTCATCACTTTAAGTTGGACTGTATTACTATATTGGTTTGCATATGTTGGCATATATTGTTTGGATATGTTATATTGACACTTTTTATTATGTATGGGCCTTTTTATGTTGATTTTATCACAATGTTAATCTTCAGGGGATTTGTAGATTAATTAGTGTGCTACTGTGGAATTATTTGTATATGTAGCATCGAATGTCTTAATCAGTGATGACCCGGTTGTTTGCAATTGCACATATATAAACCGATAACAAATTACAAGGTATATGGCCACCTTTAGAGTTTTTTTTACACTCAATCTATCCCATACTAGTTAGTGAAAATATTTGTCTAGTCACCCCTTAGTCTTAAGCAGCAGTTGCAAGTTGACAAGGCTATGGATGTGTACTTCACTGAAGTAACTACATTTTTTTTTATCTCAGCCTTACGCAACCAGGATTCCTTCTGTTTTTGCTAGAGGTTCCTGGAGCAGTGGCAGATTGCTTTCCCCCCTGACAGTGCCTGTATAGTTCCAGGGGCTGATGTTACTCACTGGAGGCAGTTGCATGGGACCATTGGAGATGTGTAACCATTGACATCCATTGATCTTTTTGGATGTCTGTAAGGATCCTTTCTGACAGACCACCAATTCTTCCAAGTCTTCTTCCCAGTAACCATAAATGTAAGAGAGGGACCCCCCCAACTGACCATTATTGTATGGTGTGCCTTTTCCACTCCCCCCCCCCCCATAAAAGGGGACCTTTCTACACTGACCAATGTAAATGGGCCCTTCTTTATTGACCACCAATTTAAATTTTCACAAATTTTCTCCACTACCAGTATAAGGGGGCCCTTCTCAAATGACCATCAATGTGATCGGGCCCTTCTCCAAAGACCACCACTGTAGGAAAGCTCTTTTTTACTCAATAAAAATGTAAGGTGGATCTTTTACACTAAGCACCACAGTAAGGTGGGCCTTCTCCACTGACTACCAATTTAATAGGGCACCACAGTAATTGCATTGCTTCAGATCTGTATTCATATATGATATGCCTATTTACGATTTCCTATATGTGAGTGTTCATTTTTTAAATCATTCATCAAATACTGATTTTAAAACGGTATCCTACTATGCAAGCTTTTTTCTATTTATGACGTATGCTATGTGGTATCGAGCCTTTGCCCTCTATGTGAAGTTTTGAGTTCAACTATCTACATCCCATTGATGCTTCGATCATTGAGGTGGATTCACTATTTTGAGCCCAGGACCAGCCACATCCATTGTGTTTTACTAAAACTACAGGCCTTATATGACCTGAGAGGTGTATGGCTTTCTAGGTCATTATAATCTGGTAAGCCTCCCCCAAATAAGGTGGTGGTGCTGTGGTTGGATTCACCTACCTAACCACAGAAAACATCTGTGGTTGGATTCACCTACCTAACCAGTTGGAACACAATTATATCCGAACTCTCTTTTAGTTGTGCACATTATTTTACACATTGTGGTGTAAACCTCACATTCACATTCCATTGTGGTGTATCTGACACTAATGGTTTATGGTTTCAGTGAATGACTTTTTGAGTTATGTTTAGTGATATATTTTCACTTGTTCACCTAATTAGCGCTGCATTTATAATTTATTTACACAATGAGAGCTGCAGAGCTGGAGGTGTGCCTCCAGGGCAGCCATCAGAAATTTTTGGGCCCCTTACACAGCTTTAGGCCTGGGCCCGCTCGAGCCTGACCACCAACATTCCCCAGGGCTTGCCCACGGGCCATCCCACTGAATCCAGAAACTACCTCATGACACCTATTTATATATGCCAGCCCCCTCACACCTGTATGTATGTATGTCAGCCCCCTCACACCTGTATGTATGTCAGCCCCCCCACACCTGTATGTATGTCAGCCCCCCCACACCTGTATATATGTCAGCCCCCCCCCACACCTGTATATATGTCAGCCCCCCCCCCACACCTGTATATATGTCAGCCCCCCCACACCTGTATATATGTCAGCCCCACACCTACACAAATCTGTAAACACACAAGCCTCTAGCCCCTCCCCGTACACAACCAGCCCCCCTCCCTTTCCATCACAGCCCCTACTTGTAAAGGAAATCTTCCTACCTAGTCCCAGCTCATTTTTACAAAGCGTACAGGCAGCTCACACGAGGGGTGTACATGCACATAGTAGCTAGAGGTGGCAGTAAAGAGCTTGATGTCTGAACTCAATGACACAGAGAGTAGCAGGAGCTGTAAGATTGTTTCTATAGAGCACAACACTGCTCCCCTTCACTTGTCCTGCCTTCTTCTGGCCCGGGTTGGCCCCGAGGCCCCTTACAGTTGTATCGGCTGTACCCCCCTGATGGCAGCCATGTGTGTGGAGGGAAGCTTCAGAAAGATGTTTTTTTATTTTTTATTAGCAATTATGTGAGAAGACTGCAGTTCATCTTCTATTTCAGGTTTATTACTGAAAATATATATTTTTTTTTAAAGTTTATGAGAGTGTTAAAAAAATCTGCCTTGGGTGTCAAATACTCTGGACAACACCAAATTATCCGATTCTTTGTAAACATATGGTAAAGCCTGTTTAACAAAATTTATTTTTTTCATTTGTAGGTGGGAGGCAGTCAACTCTAGTTCAGAATGCAAACCTCAGCTTGGTCAATGCATGGAAGAATCCTGGTCCAGTTACAGCACTTTCTTTCAAGAACTATCCCTCTTTAAACGACAAAATCCAGGCAAAGTATGTTATCAAGTGTTGTATGTTCCGAGACGATGAAAGTTGTCAGGATTGAACCTGAGTGTGTTAATTGCATATATTCGGGATGATTTACTAAAGTAGAAGTGATTTAATGATTTTGAGTACCCAATCACGTATGAGAAAAATTAGGGGGAAAAGGATGCTTTCTAGCACCTGACTGGGTATGCAAAGTGAACAAAGTTACTAACATTCACTATTCAAAATGAATATAGGCTTTGCAATATAACATTCACACTACTGTAGTAAATCAACAATACTGTGCTTTCTAGTATGTACGTCTGTACCATAAAGATCCACTAAACTGTACTGTATGTGTACAGTGTATAACTGAACTTATTTTAAACTATGGTAGTCTGGCTTTGGATGGGTATTTGGTAGGGGTGCACCGAATTGAAATTTTGGTACCGAAAATTAAGAATGCACTACGCCGAAAATTACAGTTTTTAATAAATATTTATATTATTTTTATATATAATTGTATTATATTCAACTTTTTAATTATTATCATTAAATTAATATGATTTTTTTGTTTGCCATTGTTGACACCACTGCAAGAAAGGTCAAGAAAAATACAGTCTGCAGTCTCTAACCATCTCTTGTATCATGTCTGCGCAATCTCTTACTTAAACTTAAACACATTGCTAATAGTAATTAGGAAAATTTAAATTCGATGCACCTCTAGCAGATATGATACAGAAGATGGTCAGAGACTGCAGACATTATATAGGAGATGGTTATAGACTGCAGACATAATACAGGAGATGGTCAGAGACTGTAGACATGATACAAGAGATGGTCAGAGACTGCAGACATGGTACAGGAGATGGTCAGAGACTGCAGACATGGTACAGGAGATGGTCAGAGACTGCAGACATGATACCAGAGATGGTCAGAGACTGCAGACATGATACAAGAGATCAATGCAGCCTGCTTGTGCCCAGCAGCCTCACCAGTGCCCATCATATGCAGCCTCACCAGTGCCCATCATATGCAGCCTCACCGGTGCCCATCATATGCAGCCCACCAGTGCCCATCATATGCAGCCTAGCAGCCCCATAATGGGCAATTCACCTCCGTGGAACACTGAGATCGCAGTGAGTGGAGGAGGAGTTGGGAGTGGAGGACTGGGCGGCAATGGGCAGCACCTGGGGTAGACCACTCCCCATTTCGGAATTTTTCGGCCGAATGAAAAAACACTGTTTTCAGCCAATAATTTTTGGTGGCAGAAATCTCAGTGCACCACTATTATTTGGGTACCATATAGTAAGCTGTCCCCTCATCCCAACGTATGTCTTTGGAAAGCTGGCACTGCTCCCAGTCATCTCTCAGTCGATGGATAGTTGACAATTGTGCTCAGAAGTTCATTTTTGCTGTAGAAAAAAAGACCTAAGAGTGGCTGGTGACACGTTGAAACCTCTCTGTGTGTTGTTGCAAGCACTTGCTGATGTCAGACTAATTTGCTAACACCCTCTATTTAACCCATACATGCTTTCCAATCACATTACTGTCACAAGTGATGCTTGAATCTGTTCCATCGTTTGGTATAATCATGGCATACGTTCACACTTCAGGATGTATGCAAACATTACCGTCTGAATGTTCAATTAAACTTTGCCAACCTTTGCAGAAATGCAAGGGCCTAACCAACTTTATAAGTTTAATGTATTGCTTATGTAGGCTCAGGTACTATATACAGTATCTCACAAAAGTGAGTTCACCCCTCACATTTTTGTAAATATTTTATTATATCTTTTCATGTGACAACACTGAAGAAATTACACTTTGATACAATGTAAAGTTGAACACATATAAAGGAAAGCAGGGACCAAAATAGTGCAATTCCGTTTTATATAAAAAATTTAATAAAAAAGTAGTAAACTCACATGTGTACAGTAGTTTAAGCGCTTTTCAGTGTAAAACAAGGCTGCAGTGAAGTCCCTATGTGTTCAACTACTCCTATGGATTTGTATGGCTGGAGATAATTTACCTCCTAGTACACGAATGGAATAGCTACATTTGAAATCCCTCTGGAAAATGCACTGTCAAAGGAGTCTGCATATATATGTATGAGCTTATGTGATCCTCCAAATGTAAATTTGTGTGGATCCAATAATTTCGGTAAGCGTCCATTTCGCTTGGTGAAGGGAATATCACGTGGTGACTGCATGATTTTTTATGAAGGAGGTGTATGATTTTCCCTGCACACTTGTGGACTATACACGGACATTATATACAAGAGACTTTTGCATTTTTATGTTTGGATTCTCTTGTTTTTGAACTTTTTCTTTTGTTTGATTTCTTTCTGTAGAATCAATCTATAGCTATAGCTATATATCTGTATATAGCAAGTAATATCTATATGTGATTTTATATGTTATGTGCACTATTTCATATTGTGAACATTCACTGAATGTATATACATAAGATATTCTTGTAAGGATGGTATAAATATGCCACGTCTTTGAAGCGCTACACTTTTATATAGCATTTATCACATTACACTTTATACCCTGGTGGTGTGTTAGCAGCTCACTTTTTTGTTTTTTGTATATATTTTTTTTATATATAAGAATAGCGCAGTGTTTGGTTGAGAGTTTTCCTTTAACAAAAGTGAGTACACTCCTAAGTGAAATTGTCCAAATTGGACCCAATTGGCGGCCATTATTTCCCAGCACTACCTTAACCCTCTTGGACATGGAGTTCACCAGAGCTACACAGGTTGCCACTGGAGTCCTCTTCCACTCCTCCATGACGACTTTACAGAGCTGGTGGATTAGAGACCTTGTGCTCCTCCACCTTAGGTCTGGAGACATGCTTGGCCAGTCCATCCCCTTTGCCCTCAGCTTCTTTAGCAAGGGAGTGGTCAACTTGGAGCTGTGTTTGGGGCCATTATTGTGTTGGAATACTGCCCTGCGGCCCAGTCTCCAAAGGGAGGGGATCGTGCTCTGCTTCAGTATGTCACAGTACATGTTGGCATTCATGGATCCCTCAATGAACTATAGCAACCCAGTGCTGGCAGCACTCATGCAGCCCCAGACCATGACACTCCCACCACCATGCTTGACTGTAGTCAAGACACACTTGTCTTTGTACTCCTCATCTGGTTGCTGCCACATATGCTTGACACCATCTGAACCAAATAAGTTTATCTTGGTCTCATCAGACCACAGGGCATGGTCCCATTAATCCATGTCCTTAGTCTTCTTGTCTTCAGCAAACTGTTTGCAGGCTTTCTTGTGCATCTTTAGAAGAGGCTTCTTTTGGGACGACAGCCATTCAGACCAGTTTGATGCAGTGTGCAGCGTATGCTCTGAGCACTGACAGGCTGATCCCCCACTCCTTCCACACCTGCAGCAATGCTGGCAGCACTGACATGTCTATTTCCCAAAGACAACCTCTGGATATGACACTGAGCACGTGCACTCCACTTCTTTGATCTACCATGGCAAGGCCTGTTTAGAGAGGAACCTATCCTGTTAAACCACTGTATGGTCTTGACCACCGTGCTGCAGCTCAGTTTCAGGGTCTTGGCAATCTTCTTATAGCCTAGGCCATCTTTATGTAGAGCAACAATTCTTTTTTTCAGACCCCTTTAGAGAGTTCTTTTCCATGAAGTGCCATGTTGAACTTCCAGAGACCAGTATGAGAGAGTGCTCAAATCAAATTTAACACACCTGCTCCCCTGAGACCTTGTAACAATAAAGAGTCACATGACACCGGGGGAGGTAAAATGGCTAATTAGGCCCAATTTGTACATTTTCACTAAGGGGTGTACTCAGTTTTGTTGCCAGCGGTTTAGACATTAACCTCCCTGGCGGTATGATTCAGTCCGGTTTTAGGTGCTGAAAGCGGTACAATTATTTTGTATGGGAATTTGGCGTTTTATTTTGTAGTCCTGTAATTCTTAGGAATAACGCTCTTAAATCTGTTCAAACCAGAGTCTAGTAGACATCCCGGGTATGATAAAGTTTATAATATAATAAAGACTAATAAAAATTATTCAATAATGTAATCAAATCCAAAAACACTGAAAAAGGGACACGTTTTGGTTGCTATGCACAATCTCCAAATTTCAGGCAGAAAAAACAGTATTTATAATATAAAAGTGCATGCAGGGCACTGCACAGACCACTAGGGACAAAGGGGGTGTGTAATTTTTAATACATTACTGTAATCTGTAAGATTACAGTGCTGTGTGTGTTTTGTGTCTTTTTACTTTTTTGAATTTAGCGCCGTTCTCCGCTCCCATGCGCCGTAACGTCGCAGGGAACGGAGCTCGGCGGCATTCGGCACTGTGAATCGAGCGGAGGACAGCTCGATCACACAGCGTGGCGGACATCGCTGGATCCAGGGGACAAGGTAAGTAACTCTCCCTGTGTCCTCCCCTGCATCTAGCGATGCGATCCCGAGTCTGGCTCGGGGTTACCGCTTCTATCAGTAAATTCCTAACCCGAGCCAGACTCGGGATTACCGCTAGGGGGGTTAATGGCTATGTGTTGAGTTATTTTGAGGGGACAGCAAATTTACACTGTTATACACGCTGTACACTCACTACTTTACTTTGTAGCAAAGTGTCATTTTTTTCAGTGTTGTCACATGAAAAGATAGAATAAAATATTTACAAAAATGTGAGAAGTGTACTCACTTTGTGATACTGTAATTTTACTGTAAATCTTAAAGAATATTGTACCGGGATTGCACAATCAGATTGTGGAGTGTGAATCCAACAGTACAAAACACATTATTGTATATTCCTGCCAGCTCTGTTGTATAAGTGTGTGTTAAGAAAACATTCTGGGATAATATTAATATTCATAAGGATTAATGAGATCATGTCCATCCACTATCGTGTCTTGAGCATTCTCCATAGGATTTTCTATTTCAGTCGCATTTTGCACCGTTTTAATTTGATCTGAGTGACTTTGCACTTCTTTACCTTTGCAGTGTATAATGCAATGTAGTTCACTAGACAGTAAAGGGTGGACAACGTTTTATAGCTGACGTGTATCATGAAAATTTCATATAGTAGAACTAAAACACTACATTTGTGCTTTTACTTAAAAAAAAAATGCATTTTGTAGAAATGATAAAAGCTGTATGACAGGTCCTATATTGGAAAAGTATATAGTATCATTCTGCTCATATAAGATAAGTGTACTCTATTAGATGATTTATTATTTTGTATGTAATGCTTTTAATATCTTTCTATAACATTGGCAAAGGATAGCATGATGACTAGCTTAGTTTAATTGCAATGGAAAATTAAAGAGTTTATGAACTGATGTTGGCATGTGGTCATCTTAGATTTGCATGATCTATTACAAAATGTATACTTTTATTAATACACTCCAGCCCAGTGTAATTAGTGCCATATTGTAAAGCATGCTCTGTCACATATCACACATTCCAACAAGTAATTAGAACCTGCCTTCTACAGTCTACACAGCAGACATTCCTGCCATGTCACAGAGCACGCCAGCACATATACTGTACATCAGGGCACTTTGGACAATGTATTTTCTGCTAGGCCAAGATTCATTGGATGCTAGTACTGCTTCATGGCAAACTAAGGGTACCACGTTCAAATTTAAAGCACATTTTCACCCTTAACTTGGTTCCTCTAAATCCTGGCGCCCTTCCGCTGCACATATACCGTGTTTTTTTTTTCTTTTTGTATGTTTACTTGTTTTTAGTTTCAGCTCGCTCCCCGTCCTCTGTCAATCGCCTAGGCGATTGACCTCAGTGCCTCCTGGGAGATGTCTTGTTCATATCCCCGGAGGCACCAGGAGCCTGCACATCACCCCATTCACTAACAGATGAGGTAGTGAGCCTAGCAGCACGTAATCAAAAGGCTGCACCAGAACCCAAAGGGCCAGCACAGCCTTCTGATGATGTCAAAAAAGAAACATGGTGGAGCAGGACCCAGTGGCAGTTACTGAGAAGAGGATGTGCTGTATGAGCGAGTATCTGAAATGTGCACAGCCCGACATCAGGTAAGCAGGGGAGAAAATAAAAATAGGGGGGGGCTGGGGAGAAATTCCTCTTTAAGTAGAAAAAACACAACATTTATATTACAGCTATGACACAGCAAATACATTCAACAGCATAGCACGTTGAGTAAGTTCATAAAGTGGCCCTTTCTCAAACCATTGATGATGCATCTCAGTTTGAGCACATTTGCATGATTTAGTCTGATCAGATATCCAGAATAAATGTGTATGTCCTCAAAAATACAATCATTACTTAATGTGTTTTGTCATATCAAACTTTGCTTTAACCTGTGATAGCTGATTCGCGCTTTCACTGCCCATCTACAAGCGAACATGGTGCATGTCGCATTGGGTACTGTCAGGATTTTTCTGATATGAAATTTTAGTTGATGAATATCAAGGAAATACACAGCCTGACCTCATATGAACTCAAAATCAGTAGCTGTTCACAAGTCTCGAAAGTAGAGGTCCTAGAAGTGTTGATTTCCAAAGGCATATAGGACATAAAAGACCTTGATGGGCATTGAGGAGATCTACTGTTTAAATATAAAACCAGTTTTACAACTGAAAAAGACTAGTCAATATTTAGGCTAGCAAGAAACAACACTCTTTTGCCACGTACACATGATGGGAATTCTCGTTGGAAAAATCTCTGATGGTTTTCCCGTCTGAATTCCGATGGAATTCCACTCAAACTGTCTTGCCTACACACGGTCACACCAAATTCCGACCGCCAAGAACGCGGTGACGTACAACACGTACGACGGGACTAGAAAAAGGGAGTTCAATACCTAGTAGCCAATAGCTTCCATCTCGTAGTTGAATCTGAGCATGCGTGAGTTTTTGCACATCGGAATTGCATACACGCGATCGGAATTTCCAATAGAAAGTTTTTCCATCGGGAAAATTGAGAACATGCTATCAAATTTTTGCTGGCGGGAATTCGGCCAGCTAAATTCCGATAGAGCTTACACACGGTCGCATTTTCCCATGAAAAGCTCTCATCGGTCTTTTGCTGGCCAAAATTCCAATCGTGTGCACGCGGCATTTGTCTGTTCAGCTTTTCCTATTGTCGTTCTGTTGATAAAACTGCTAACAAACGGGATTTGGTAATGATTAACAAAAGTTGAATCTTCTGTGAATTAATCTGCAGAAGAAAAAAAAGTGCAGAGAGAGGTCAATGTAGAGTGAACTGAACTCATTTCACCATTTTATCAAACAAAATAGTGTCCTACCTTAGGGACATTATTGAAAAAAAATATATAAATAATTTATAGGTGTCCAAACACTTTTTGTAGTTGAGAGTTGACTAAACAGTCTATCTAATGTTTGAATAATAGATGCTTAGGATGGAAAATGAAACAAAACTAATAACACTGTGGATAAGTATTGTAAAGTGTAATTTGTTTGCTGGCCAAATAAGACAGACTGTGTGCAATAGTCTATGTAAATCTCCAGCTGTGCACAATATTCTTTGTAAATCTCCAGTAATGTTATAGTACTCTTGCTATTTTGCCAGGCACATGCATTTTTCCATTACACTCACTGAACTGCACCCTGGGTGTGGTTTAAATGTCAGTAGATGAGATGATGTCATGCCTGGCTGTACATAAAGGGGTGACCCAGTTTTAGTTTGGTGACTTATACAGTCTTAACAGACATTTAGGTCTTTTTTTACTTTGAGTCACATTGTTAAATATTACAAGCAAGCATTTAGATATCTGTATATCAACAGTACTAGTTTTACTTTGTTTTGTTCTTTTGTTTTTTTTTTGCAGTTTTGCCTTTTGGCATGCAGTGTTTGTTCATTTCTCGTTATATTGGGAAGCTACATTCCAGGAGTTGTCCTCTCCTATGTAATTTGTAAGTACTTTTTTTAAGCCCCATACATTAACATTGTTTGAAAATGTCTGTGCTTCAAGGTTGTATACCAACCCATACTAAAAAGGGCAGCTGAAACCTGTAGGATTACTGTGTAGCATTATCAACTTCTTTTTGGAAAATCATACACACTATCGGTTTTTCTGCTGAGTTTTTCCTTCAGATTTACCAAAACCATATAATATGAGATCAAACCTTAGGAGTTTCAATGTGTATGCAATCAGGCAGGCCCTTCTACTAAATGGTTTTGGTAAATCTAATGGAAAATCTCAGCAGAAAAACTGATATTGTGTGTATATATACATGAGGTGCCCAGGTAAACAGTATTTTAAATACATGCAGTTATTCCATTCCTGACTTAAATCGTTTTTTTTCTTTTAAACATTACTTTGCTCACTGTGTACCCTGATGCCTTTATATTGTATCAGGTTCTATAACAAACAATTATAAATCAGGTCTTAATTTTATGTATTCCTTCTAAAATGTATGTAAAGGTTCTCATTTATGCAGATTATTTTATAGTTAGTAAGGCGTAGTTAGCCGGACTTCCTCTGTAATGTTTAAGAGATTCCCCAGCTTTAATTAGTGTCAGGATCTTGCCAACATACCCCCACATTTCTAGCCACACAAGTAACTCAGTCACCAAAAAGTGTCTTCTGTGCTTTATGACAGCTCTCTGACACTGTCATGTACAATGCAGGACCAGTAGTCCTGCATTATATGTGAGGATGGGGAGGGCCCTGTCCAACTCACATTCCAGAACGTGGAAGAGCGATGGAGAGCGCCAGTGGAACGATGAATAATGTAACTATTTATACTTGTTCTTGTCACCTTAGACAAAACAAGCATTGAACCCATGCAGTGCTCTCCTTCGAAAGCAAAGCACCCTTTACACAGACGACTATCTGCTTACAGCGGATTCCAGTCCCAAGAGTCAATGGATTCTTGAGACTGAGACCACAGGTGTATACAAACAGCTGTGGCTGCTACAGCGAGTTCCCAGTAGGGGTGAATGGATGGGAATCACAGGACCTGTTTATAGCTCTGATGGTCTTAAAGATGCAACCCTTAGAACCCCTCCGACAACTATGGCCAACTGAGATTGAGTCTTCACAACTATAGGCTACTCAAAATTGTACGTCTAAACTCCCCCGAACTACACACTGCACATACGGATGATCGGTTCTCCATGAAATCCCCACTCTCACTACCCGAGGGGCATGTTCGACCCCTACAAGTCTTACACTTAGCTGCCTCTCATGTTAAGAATACAACATTTTGTACACCTATATCTAAAACACGCCATATTCACTCGGTCTACATTATAATAGCAACTATCAGCCTAATGTGATAATAACAATAGATGATATACTGATATTTCCATGTTTATGGCAGTTGCTGATTGAATTCACATATGATTTTGTTTAATATTACTGTATTTACATTGACTGTATTGTTATCTGCACTTTAATAAAAATGTCTGAAATTACAAACAGCTGTGGCTGCTCAGCACATACAAAGAAATAACTGGCTAAGAGGAGCTGTCGCTGTTCACATGTATTCGCATACCCATATGTTACCTGTGGTTCAAGGGGATGTCTGAACCCTGAATCCTTTCTGTCTCCAGGGTTGCTCATCTGTCCCTAAGTGCAGGTAAACACTATGTGCGCAAATGGCAATGGCTCACCCCAGCCTGTAATTTCTTTCTACAGGCTGTTCACATACACCTGTGCAAGAATCCACTAATCCTTGGGGCTGGAATCCACTGTGTGCAAATACTTGCCGTGTGAAGGCAGTCTATTTGCAGTTAAATTTTTAAAGAATGAAATGATTTACCAGCAGAGGCTGGTGACTGGTGAAAATAGAACAATGACAACTGTGAAAAAATGTTACATTTGCCCTATGATAAATAGGGGACATGTTAGAGCAGGGGTCAGTAACCTGTAGATAGCCGACAGGTAACTGGTAGATCGCAGCCTGAGCTTGCTGACTCGCTATTCCAGAGTTTTAAACTGAGTGTAATGCAGAGGGACTACTTGTAAAGTTGGAGCTGTAGTAGGGAACAAGAGCCGCATAAGCCGATGCCTCCTCTGTAGTGCTGGCTCCTGTCCCATGGAGTAATACCAACTGCACTCCATCTCTTATAGTGGCTAGTGGTCTTCAGAGTGGTGCCAGCAGCAGGAAAGAAGAGATCTTCAGGTCAATGTGAACCAATACACCAGGCATAATAATATGGGGCTGCTTTCACGCTGATGTGCTGCAGTTTAAACCCATGATTGGGTATGGCAATTAGAGGTGTAAATCAGGTGTGAGGAGGCAACACTGTGCCTGGTGATCTTTGACTTCTCTCATGTTGTTCAAGTAGATCTCAGCCTCTTTAAGCTTGCCTACCCCTGTGCTAGAGTAACCTCCTTCCTGTTAAAGAAGAAATGTTGGTGAATATGGTAAATGTTTTTTTACTTGGTGAATGTACTTTTTAAACTGGACCAATGTACATGGAATCTGATGGCAAATCCTTTTCTTTTGCAAATATGCCTCATGTGAAATGCTTTAGTATATTTTATAACAGTTCTTATTAAGCAGTTGGAGTGATGCCAGAATATTTGGAAAGTCTTCAGCACCAAAAATACATTTTAGACTTTCATTTGTTCCACTTATTTGTTGGTGTTTCTGCAGCTCCAGCTGGATTATAACATTTATGTTTTGGGTTGATGCACTGAATATCACATTTCTAAATAAAGTAAACTTGGATGTTAGCTAACGAAATTGGTTAAAATGCCATTCTGAGTTTTTTTTTCATTCTGTGTTCAATACAGTATTGTGTGCCTTCTTGTGCCCATTGTTAAAATGCAATGAAATTGGACAGAAAGCATACAGCAAGCTGAAGCCAGTTCTGCAGAAGCTGGATTTTGGGCTGCAGTCCTATATCAGCCAGTGGATGAAAGCCAGGTCTAGTAAGTAAATTCTTTCTTTTGGATCTCAATAAATAACCTCAGAGTAGTCTGCATTACACTGTACTGAACAGAAGAGTGGAGACAGCCTCTATTGTCTGATGCAGCTTACAACTATTTATAGAGAAATTACTCCTCTCCAGCTCTGCCAACTCTAGATACAACCTTCTCTTTTTATATGACTTCATTATCACAACTTTAATTTTTACAAAACTATTGTGATGCTTGCTCTGTTGATAATAAAACCTCCTTCATTCTCGGGGGTAACATATTCACATCAAACTGAAAAGGCTGGACATAAAACAAACAATGCTAAAGAGGTGCCTTGGTGGTCAGTTCATGCAGGAGAGGAATGCGAAGGTATGACATTGGCAAATAGAGCGGCACTTGGGTTCGATCCAAACCAGAGTACACTCTGAACAGAGTACACTCTGTTCAGCATAACCTGGAAGGAAGCTGTCTGTGCTGTCCCAATCTTCCTTAGCTGGGCATTCTCTGAGCTTTTTGAAGGCCATTGGTGTCAAAAGCATCCCCACCTTTGTATGCATGCAGCTGCAGGGCAGGGATTGCTTCAACCGAGGTTGATTGGGTCAGCACTGACAGCTTCTGGGTTTGGCCAAACATGGGTGTGGACTGAGCCCAAGCTCATCCCTATTAGGGATGAGCTCCAGTGCGTTTGCATGCTCCACGTGCAGAGCCCGTCAGGAAGTCGGCGCAGAGCTGCGCTAATCACAGGCAGTGAGACATTGCCCGATCTCTGCAGCGACGCATCAGGGCAATGTCTCACTGCCTGTGATTAGTGCAGCTCTGCGCTGACTCCCTGGCGGGCTCTGCACATGGAGCATGCGAACACGCCTGAGCTCAGCCTTAATTCCTAGTGGCCAATATGTGCAGAACAAAAGTACAAATGGGTATGACAGTAGGCAGTATGCGTAGGAAGCATGCAAAGGTATGACAGCAGACAATAGAGTTTATTTACTAAAACTGGAGAGTCCAAAATCTGGTGCAGCTCTGCACGGTAACCAATCAGCTTCTAATTTCAGTTTGTTCAATTAAGCTTTGATTAAAAAAAAAAAACAGCTTGGAAGCTGATTGGTTTCTATACAGAGCTGCACCATATTTAGCAGTCTCCAGTTTTAGTAAATCAACCCAGTATGCAGTAGGGTATAACAGTGAGCAGTATGTAGAAAAAAGAATTATGATTGTATGATGGGAGAAAATATGTACAGGAAAGGAGCGTGGAGAGTATGCAGGAGGATAGTTTATGCAGTAGGAGAATGTGCAGTGTTTGACAGCAGGCAGTATGTTCAGAAGAAGAGTACAGAAAGTATTACGGGGGGGATTTGTGTGCAAGAAAAAAGTATAGAGGGTATTACAGGGGGGAATCTCTGCTGGAAAGGAATGCAGAGGGTATGACAGTGACTAGTATGTGCAGCATAGGAGTCCTAAAGTATGATGGGGCAGTATGTGCAGAAGAGACTTGTTGAAATTATAACCAGGGCTGTCTTTAACTTGGGGCAAAAGGGGCAGCTGCCCTGGGCCAAATCATTGTTGTGGGTCCAAAGCAGCTGCCCCTTGAGCCTGCCCTGCCCGCAAATAACATACATGCCCCTTTTTGCTTTCATTGTCCCGCGATGGCTTTGTCCCGGAATTGCAGCGTTTGGGCTCACTAGTATATGATGATCTGATGGGCAGCTGCAGTTCCAGAACCCTTCCTCTGCAGCTTTGGTTGACAGCTCTGTGGCTTCTCTGGTGGCAGCAGGAGTACACTCTATATCAGGGGGTCACTAGTGTTGATGATAATGGACAGTTGTGCTGCCTAAAACCTCTCTCTACACCAATGGCAGTTTTCAGTATACACGTGGAGTAGAGAGGTGCTCAGTTAGTTAACTGTAGCTGGTGCTTTCTCAGCATAGGTGCGCCTCCTGAGTGCCTAATCCACTGCATACCAAAAGCTGCCGGAGGTGAAGGGAGAGGTTCAGGGCATCAATATCATCAACACTAGTGACCCAGCTAACTGAGGTTCTGTGTGGCTTCCTCTCTCTGTGTACGTCCACCGCCACCAGAGAAGCCACAGTAGCCTGAGACAGGGTACATGGCCATGTAGTATTAAACAGATTACAAATATGTGTGTGTGTTTGGGGGGTTGTGGGAGCAGAGATGTACTGGGAGGGAAAGGGGGGATGCAATCGTCACATTGGGAGCACAGAGGCTTGCACGGGGTACAGAGATGTTCTAGAGGTACAGAGATGTGCAGAGGGTATGAAGGGGTACAGGGGGGTGCAGAGATGTGCTGGGGTAGTACATAGAAGTACTGGGGGGTGTAGAGGTATACTGGGGTACAGAGGTGTGTAGGGGTGCAGAGATGTCCTGGGGGAGTACATATATGTACTGGGGGGAGAGGCATAGTGGAGGTACAGAGACTTGTAGGGGGTTCATAGGCATTCTAGAGGCACAGAGATGTGGAGAGGGTTTGGAGGGGTACAGGGTGGCAATACAGCAGAGAATTGCTGGGGGTAAGAAGTTGTGTTGGGGGTACAAAGGTGCACTAGGGCATGCAGTGGTGTGTGTTTGGGGGGGTGCTGGTGGATATAGAAGAATGCTGGGGTACAGATGGGTGCTAGGGGGTGCAGAGGTCTTCTAGAGGTATGAAGATGTGTTTGGGGGGGGGGTATAGGATTGTGCTGGATGTAGAGAGATGTGTTTGGGGGGGGTGGTGTTTAAAGGTGTGCTTGGGATGGAGAGTGAAATTGCATTGGGGTCCAAGAAAATGTTTGCCCAGGGTCCAATTAATATTAAAGACGCCCCTTATTATAACAGTGGGCACTATGTGTAGGAGAAATGTGTGGAGAGTATGACAAAGAGAAGGACAGGTAATCCTTTGACTACTTAAATTTTGGTTAGTGATCTTTCAGTAACTGTTGACAAACGCACTGAAAAATATGCACATGCAGGTGAATAACAGGGATGGAGGATGCCTCATAATGCATTTGGCAACTATTCACATACCTGAGTAATTAAAGCACTGCAGCATAGGAGCTCAGCTCTTCACTTGGACAGTTTACATAGGGGGGACAGAGGTTAAATTCAGTGTCCAGGATAGAGTTCTGCTAAAATTGAACTGGTTATTCTGGTACAGTGGAGGTAGCAAGTATCATGTTAGCAGCACTGTGAAATGGATAGATGATGGTAAAGGTTACTTAAATAGGAGTGTTTGTAGCAGGCACTGTGTCATGGAGTACAGGAACAATGGATGGTAGTGCTGGGGACCAGGGCCATCTTGCCAAGGATTGTTTAAATTTCCACTGAACCTAGGTTCACACTGGTGCGTGCAAAACACTACATGTGTTTCACACAACAAAATTACACCGCTGATCAACAGATATAAATAGGACCCTCAGAGGCAAAGTAAAAACTTTTTATTATTGTTAAAAAAAAAATCATAATAAAATGTTCACCAAGGCATACAGCAGTCAATTGATGGTCATGTATCAATTGGATTAAAAAACTGACAGTACCTGGAGGCTGGAGCCGCATGGATAACACAGGGGCTTAGGCCATGTGTGACTCTTTTGCTCCCTTGGCATCAGCAGTTCCTAATTGGCCCCAACAGCAGGGTTTGCCCATACTCTTCGGATTCCCTTGGCTGACTTCCACCAGGCTGCGACATCACTTCTTGGCTTCGTACACAGTGCGAGTGGCCACTGTATACTGGCCCCAACAGTTCCTGAGCCTGCAGTTTGGTTCCCCCTTTATTGGACCCCTGGCCTTACGGTCCTGGACCCCCACCAGCTGTGCTCCTGTGTTCTTTGTCCAAGGGCTTTGTACTGGGTTTCCCTAAGCCCTTGTGTCATTCATGCGGCTACAGCCTCCAGGCACTGTCAGTTTTTTAATCCAAGTCTCTGCATGACCACCAATTGACTGCTGTATGCCTTGGTGAACATTTTATTATTTTTTTGAACAATAATAAAAAGTTTTTACTTTGCCTCTGAGGGTCCTATTTATGTCTGCTGATCAGCGCTGTTCACCCTTTTGATTATATCTTCTGTCCTCATTTGTCTGAGTTTTGGACAGCAGCGGCCACAGCTACATTTAATTTTTCTTTTTGACCTTTCATTTGGCCTCTGGTCTGTTTGTCTGGATTTTCGTTTTTACAGAAATCACACAGCATTCCTGTACACATCACATGCAATGTCCATGCGGTGTGACTTGAGCCATACATTTTGTATGGCTCAAATCACATTGCATCCGCACCAAAATGGTGCAGGACCCTTTTTTTTTCCTGCACCTGAACCACATTGCATGGATGTTCACACCCATGCGATGCGATTCTGGCAGTTGCAATCTGTTCCTTAAACATTGACACTCACAGCAGATTGCATGGACGCCGTGCAGTGCGATGCAGGGAAAATCATTGAATCTTGTTAGTTTCCTGCATCACATCAGTGTGAACCAGGGCTAAACCAGAGTCAGTGGAGATGCGACTGACATTTGTTATGGTGCACTGATGGGTTTAACAAACATTTGCTAGGCATTGAAGGGATATTACACATGCTGACAACTGGCAGCTGCGGGGTAAATGCACATTAGTAGAAGAATAGATTTTGAGAGGTCATAGCACAGACATTGGGTGCTAAGTGCTGGGGTTAACCTACATAAGCTGGGTACTGTGGGCTCAGAGATTAACATCTGTACCTGGGCACTAAGTGCTCATAATACACATGGACTGCACTGCACATTTTTTAAACAATAGCAATGTGCTCTGTAAATGTGCTTAGTGTTCCACTGGCTTTGACACCCCAAACCAAGTGGAGCATATTAAGATGAATGAGAAAGCAAAGGCAAAAGGAGAGCACAGACATGATTTCAAAGTTTGTTTCAATCATGGAGTTCTTTCCACTGTGATAGAAGTAGAATTCCAGGTTATACCGAAATAATCCTAAAATTGCTTCCTCCCTCCCCCTCTTTACACCTATGCTGACTAACTTGTTTAAGAAAGATGTATATATACTTACCTATTTTCAGGCATCTCTGGTCCGGTTATGTGATCTTCCCTGTGTCAGCCAGCAGAGGCTGCAGGGGGAGAGGGGAGAGTGCCCAACAATGGCTGGTAATGCTAGGAAGTGGTGACATCACCCATAGCTTGCTGTGGCCCATCCATTGTGGGCACTCCCTGTTATCATTAGAAGATGCAGCTTACATCTTTCTTACATAGGTGAGTCAGCATAGGTGTTAAGAAGGGGAGGGAGCATTTTTAGCACTAGTTGGGTATAGCCTGGAATTCCACCTTAAACAGAAAAACAAAGTAGGGCATAGTACGCTCCACACCGTGAGCTTCATTTTATGAAAGGACTGAAAAATGCAGGCCACTGTGTTTATAGCAGGAAGGGGAGTAGCAATATAAGCGAGTCCTTTAGTGTGAAGTAGTATATCTTAGCATTTTGGTCAAAGAAATTCATTCAAATTAAAGCGGCAGTCATTGCGAGGGGAATATCTCCTAAACCATACAGATTTAGGAGATTTTTTTTTACCTACAGGTAAGCCTTATTATAGGCCTACCTGTAGGTAAAAAAAAAAAGACTATACAACTGCTTTAAAGATTGTATTTTAGTTTTATCTGTTATGTACATGAAAATGTACATGGTCAGTTTAATCTTTTGGAACTGCCTTTTCCAAATGTTTTAGTAAGCTTGGGGTATAAAAGTTGGGATGACAGAAATGTCACATTGAAAATACATCTACAGTTTCTGAATATGCATGCTGGTGCAATAAAGAATATATGAAGATTAGTTGTTTTCGCAGGATAAAATGCTCAATATCCTTCGCTAAACCAGGAGCACATACTCATCAAATGCAGTCTTCTCCCTTATGGTGTTTGCATACAACAATTAATTTCCTGCAAATGTGATTGGAATAATGTAGACAATGCTAACCATATGCAGATAATAACCAAATATTTCTTTTTTTTTTTTTCCCTACAGAAAAACTTGAAAAGTTTCCAGAAGAAAACAGTGAAGTAGATTTGTCTGCATTATATCCTCAGGTAAATAACATGTTTAGAATAAATGTATCAATTTGGCAGTTGCTTGTATGATGATTATTGACATGTAACTATAGCTAAAGACAGTTTTGTAAATTCTGCATATAGTAGGGCAGAGGTAGGCAACCTTTGAGAGATGGAGATCTACCCGAACAACATGGAAGAGATCAAATATCACCGTCAGGGTGCAGCTATTAGCAAGGCCCTTATAAAAAAACAACATAACGAAAACAGAAAATATAGTTTAAAAACTGTCACTGTAAAAATATAAGCTTAGTCCACCGTAAAAGTTTGCTTCAGTGAGAAACTTGGCATTCACTTTCATGCACAATTGTTTAATAAGTGAAAAAATAAACACTCACACCTTGACAATAAATATCTAAAGTAAGTCTTAAATCGTGTGATTTGATAATGAATAATAATGTCAAAGAAATCCCGTGCACAAACAACGCGTGCAATAAACAATGAGTGACTTATATATCTAATATTAAATGAACTCCTTGAAACAAATGTGTATGTGCTCTTCATTGAAATCCCACACATTGATGCTAGTAAATTGAAAAAGTGTCCCCAATCGACTGGTAAGTGAAGTAAAGTTCCCTACTCACCAAAAGATGTTGACTCTCATTATCGTACGATAAGAGGTCAGGCGAGCTTAAGCGGTTGCCGTGACCAAGGCTCCAATCAAAGTTTCCTTGCTGCGGTCTATAATCCAAGGATTAACCTCGTAGCAATCCTCATAGCGTAAAAAAGTTTTTTCCTCTTTATTTAAAACTTTTTAGCAATTATGGCAAACAGGAATAAATCCTCATTGTAACAAGCATTGGGCATTAGGTAAAACTTACAAGGCTAAAAGAGGATAAGGTATAATGCTACGTATCACCTAGAGCCTTACACACCACACGTGCCTCCTAACTTGTTAAATTAGGCTAAAAGAGGTTCAGGTATAATGCTGCGTATCATTGTAAAGTTAGGCCACAGGTGCCTTGTGTAAGGCTCTAGGTGATACGCAGCATTATACCTGAGCCTCTTTTAGCCTTTGTGAGTTTTACTGGTGCCTCAATGCTTGTTACAACGAGGATTTATTCCTGTTCGGCATTCGTAATTGATAAAAAGTTTTGAATAAAGAGATAAACTATATGAGGAGCCCCTTTTCTTTTTGATTGCTAAAAGGTTAACCCTTGAATTATGGACCGCAGCAAGGAAACTTTGATCGGAGCCTGTCCTGGGGAGTCCTTAGTCACAGAGTCATAAGCTCGTCTGACCTCTCTTATCATACGATCATGAGGGTCAACATCTTTTGGTGAGTGGGGAAGTTTAGTTCACTTACCAGTCAATTGGGGATACATTTTCAACTTCATATCATCGGTGTGTGTGATTTCCATGAAGAGCGCATACATATTTGTTTCATGGAGTTAATTTAATATTTAGTTATGGACTTTTAATTTAATATAGTTTATGTTTATTACACAACTAATATTTTTATGATTTCACTTTGCATCTTTTAATATATAAGTCACTAATTGTTTATTGCACGTGCTCTTTGTTCACAGAATTTCTTTGACATTATTATTTACAATTGTTTAATGTCTGGCGAGTAATTGGTCACCCCAAGTCTGATGCAGAAGATCATCGTAAGGGCAGAAAAACTGGTACTGCAGGCTGATTTGCTCAACCAGTTTTCTGTCTGACTGTGGCCTGACTGGCTGGGTTGAGTTCTGAGTGGTATGTAGAGCAGTGTCCAGGGGTCAGCTGTATGTAGAGCAGTGTCCAGGGGTCAGCTGTATGTAGAGCAGTGTCCAGGGGTCAGCTGTATGTAGAGCAGTGTCCAGGGGTCAGCTGTATGTAGAGCAGTGTCCAGGGGTCAGCTGTATGTAGAGCAGCGTCCAGGGGTCAGTCGTATTTATGGTAGTATACAGAGTTCAGTAGTGTGTGACTAGAATTATTCGCGTGATGAAAATTCAGGCTTTACATATCATATGTTCACCTTAAAACAAGCATCCCTCAAGTGAAGATTTTTCCAGGATTCAGCTGCCTGGATAATGTGGGACATATAGTACTTCCTAAATGATGTGACTGTAGGGTTGTAGGGATATGTGTATGTGTGTATATATATATATATATATACAGTGGTGTGAAAAAGTGTTTGCCCCCTTCCTCATTTCCTGTTCCTTTGCATGTTTGTCACACTTAAGTGTTTCGGAACATCAAACCAATTTAAACAATAGTCAAGGACAACACAAGTAAACACAAAATGCAATTTGTAAATGAAGGTGTTTATTATTAAAGGTGAAAAAAAATCCAAACCATCATGGCCCTGTGTGAAAAAGTGATTGCCCCCTAAACCTAATAACTGGTTGGGCCACCCTTAGCAGCAACAACTGCAACCAAGCGTTTGCAATAACGTGCAATGAGGCTTTTACAGCGTCCTGGAGGAATTTTGGCCCACTCATCTTTGCAGAATTGTCCTAATTCAGTTACATTAGAGGGTTTTCGAGCATGAACGGCCTTTTTAAGGTCATACCACAACATCTCAATAGGATTCAGGTCAGGACTTTGGCTAGGCCACTCCAAAGTCTTCATTTTGTTTTTCTTCAGCCATTCGGTGGTGGACTTGCTGGTGTGTTTAGGATCATTGTCCTGCTGCAGAACCCAAGTTCGTTTCAGCTTGAGTACACGAACAGATGGTCGGACATTCTCCTTCAGGATCTCTTGGTAGACAGCAGAATTCATAGTTCCTTTTATCACGGCAAGTCTTCCAGGTCCTGAAGCAGCAAAACAGCCCCAGACCATCACACTACCACCACCATATTTTACTGTTGGTATAATGTTCTTTTTATGAAATGCAGTGTTCCTTCTACGCCAGATATACTTGGACACACACCTTCCAAAGAGTTCCACTTTTGTCTCATCGGTCCACAGAATGTTGTCCCAAAAGTCTTGGGGATCATCAAGATGGGTTGTGGAGAAATTGAGACGAGCTTTGATGTTCTTTTTGCTCAGCAGTGGTTTTCTCCTTGGAACTCTGCCATGCAGGCCATTTTTGCCCAGTCTTTTCCTGATGGTGGAGGCATGAACGCTGACCTTAACTGAGGCAAGTGAGGCCTGCAGTTCCTTGGACGTTGTTGTGGGGTCTTTTGTGACCTCTTGGATGAGTCGTCGCTGCGCTCTTGGGGTAATTTTGGGCGGCCGGCCACTCCTGGGAAGGTTCACCACTGTTCCATGTCTTCGCCATTTGTGGATAATGGCTCTCACTGTGGTTCGCTGGATTCCCAAAGCTTTGGAAATGGCTTTATAACCCTTTCCAGACTGATAGATCTCAATTACTTTCTTTCTCAATTGTTCCTGAATTTCTTTGGGTCTCGGCATGATGTGTAGCTTTTAAGGATCTTCTGGTGGACCTTACTGTGTCAAGCAGCTCCTATTTAAGTGATGCCTTGATTGTGAACAGGTGTGGCAATAATCAGGCCTGGGTGTGGCTAGAGAAATTGAACTCAGGTGTGGACAACCACAGTTATAGTATGTTTTAACAAGGGGGGCAATCACTTTTTCACACAGGGCCATGATGGTTTGGATTTTTTTTCACCTTTAATAATAAACACCTTCATTTACAAATTGCATTTTGTGTTTACTTGTGTTGTCCTTGACTATTGTTTAAATTGGTTTGATGTTCCGAAACACTTAAGTGTGACAAACATGCAAAGGAACAGGAAATGAGGAAGGGGGCAAACACTTTTTCACACCACTGTATATATATATATATATATATATATATATATATACACACACACATACACACACATACACACACACACACACACACACAGTCCTCAAAATTTCCACTCGCCTGCTCACATTTGGTGAGTGGATTTAAGTTGAGAGTGAGCATGAAGCAGGGTTGCCAAACGTCCATTGCGGACGACTGCTGCCTGTAAAAAATATGGGTAGACTTTGGAACTGCGCAGGCGCAGTTCCAAGACCAGTCTGGGCTCAGATGGTGGGCAGGCAGCCGGGCTTGTGGATGGTGATGTCATGGCGGCGGTGCCTGTTATGAACTACAGGCTACAGCAGGGGCAGCCAGGCCAGACCGGGGACATGGGAACACGGGGGCCCAAGTTTGTAGGTATAACATGAGCGTCGGCTGCCACCTCAGATTCCTGGACAGTGTGCCAGCCAGCGTGCTTGGAGGAGGCAGAGTACAGCGGAGGCGGGGAGCATAGATTGGACGGCGGTGGTACAGCTGTCCTTACCACCAGAGGGTAAGACCGGCTGGGAAGTCCCAGAGGGCCCTGCGTGCAGAGCAGTGCCAAGGCATGTTGGGAATTTGTAGTTCACCAATATCGTCTGCGGGAGCTGTGCTTCTACCCCCTACCTGAATGTAGAGTGCTGGGACTTGTAGTTCCACATCTGCAGAACAATATCAGGCTGCATGCTGACAGGAGGAGAGAGAGCAGGTGGCCAAACACTGTCCAAACTAATTGCAGATGGCCGTACGCTGTCCAATCTGATTGTACAATCTCCTGTAAGATGGCCATACACTGTACAGTATACTTGAAGTTGATCTTCAGTCCCGCTCGGGACAGTCTCCTGCCCCTCCGGTGCTGGGTAGATGTCAGTTGGCACATCTACCCACAACTAAAGGACTGAATAGGATTTGGGCATAAGGAGGAACTCTGATGTAAAGAGAAATGCTGCAGAGAGCAGGCTCTAATGTAAGTGGGGACTCTGGTGTAAAGGGAAATGCTGCAGACCATAATGTTAGGGGGAATATTGCAGACTCTGAAGTAAGGGACAACTTTGTGGACTGTGATGTAAAGGGGAACCTTGGAGTCTGATGCTTTATGTTAATATTGTTAAAGTTGTTAATAATTATTTGTGTGACTTAATTCTGCATAAAACATTTAACAGTGTCATTTCATGAGAGAATTTACAAGGGCGTGTTTAGGGGCGGGTAGGGTAGGGTTTGGGTGGGACAGCTGATGGCGAGTAACTCTTAAGGCCTGGCTAGTAGCTCAGGACTTGACATTTTGAGTCCTGTATGTGTGTGTGTGTGTGTGTGTGTATGCATGTATGTGTATATGTGTGTGTGTGTATATATATATATAATTTTTATTTTATTTTTTTAAGTTAAACTTTAGCTTAAAGCACTCACCCTGCACCAAGATATACACACGTTGATGAATAAACTGTGGTGATGTTCCTTCGCATAGTCCAGGGGACTACAGTAGGCGGGTCCCTGACACCCATGGCAAAGAGGAAATAGCAAAATGAGACTGGGTATCATTAAACTCAGAAATGGGGCCAAACAAGACTATTTAATCTGGTCAAAAAGAAGAAGTAATACAGATCAGGCTACTTTTCAGGGCTGCATAAAGCCCCATACACACTATCAGATTTTCTGCTGATTTTTTCCTTCAGGTTTACCAAAACCATGTAGTACAAGGCCCTATCTGTTTGCATACACATTGAAACTCCTAAGGTTTGACCTCATATTATATGGTTTTGCTAAATCTGAAGGAAAAACTCAGCAGAAAAACTGATAGTGTGTATGGGGCTTTAGAAAGCAGCTGCTGGTGTGCGCTATGGAGGGAGTGGCACAAAGGTGCTGAAAACACTGCATCACACTGTAAACTTTTTTTTTTCAGTTCTATTCAATAATGTGGCGCGTTGTGGTGTACAGTGTTGCAAGACGCATGCTGTACTTTTTCATGTGAACTGACGCCTAATTGTAAACGAGGCATATTGCAATTTAAAACAAGATTAAAGACCTTTTAGGCATGTATCCTTTGTGTACACAGCTCTGTTTTCCATAATAGGTAACTATTTCTTGTGAATCAGTGAGGAAAAATTCCCACATTACTGTGATAATGCCAGTTAATGCAACAGGCTGAAACCTTAGATAACCCTATCGTTGCCTGTCTTTTCATGTAGATCACTCCAGGAACATTGGTTAAGGAGCTGTCAATTTCTGACACAGAACCATCAGAGTTGTCATGGACAGAAAATGGAACCTTTAACCTTTCAGAAGGCTACACTCCACAGACTGATACATCCGATGGTATGGCTCAATCGATGTTGCAATATACTAAAGCTCCATGATTAATTGTTAAAAATTTGCGATCTTGATTCAACCCCCCCTCACAATCTCAATTCGGCATTTCCACGATTCATGTAAAATGTGCAGAATCGTTCTCTACTCAGAGCTGTCAAAAAAAAGGCAACCAGCAAAGTTTTTATCACAACATCGCTCAGCGCTGAGAGATAAAAAGAAACATTGTTTCATTTGGTTCTTTTAATTTAAAGGGATGAACTTCGGTCTGCGAATGAGGGCAGTTTAACCACTTAAAGACTAAAGCCGCGTACACACGTAGCCGTCTGTCCGACGTACTTAGTCTGGCGGACGTCCGCCAAACTGTCCGTCGGAATTTTCGAACGGGCTACTTGCCCACACATGCCACTTTTTCAGCGGACTAATACGGCGTACTAAGGCCGCCGTACTAAGTCCGTCGTACTTTCGAAATTAACGGACTCGCCCACACACGCGGAGGAAAGTCCGCTCATTTCGAGCGCGTCTCCAGGTAGGCGGGGCCCGCGAAGGAGACGTCGCTGGCCCCGCCGCCTGGTATGGACTTAAAGGCGAACCCCAACGCCGAAAAAAATCGGCGTGGGGGCCCCCCCCAAGTCCACAACAGACCCTTGTCCGAGCACGCTACCCGTGCGAGTGCCCCCCCCTCCTGAGCCGTACCAGGCCGCGTGCCCTCAACATGGGGGGTGCCTTGGGGAAGGGGGGGCCGCGCGGCCCCCCCACCCCAAAGCACCTTGTCCCCATGTTGATGAGGACAAGGGCCTCTTCCCGACAACCCTGGCCGTTGGTTGTCGGGGTCTGCGGGCGGGGGGCTTATCGGAATCCGGGAGCCCCCTTTAATAAGGGGGCCTCCGGATACCGGCCCCCCACCCTATGTGAATGAGTATGGGGTACAATGTACCCCTACCCATTCACCTGTAAAATAAAAGTACAAAAAAAACACAACACACGAGATAAAATACTTTATTGCACAGCTCCGGGGGTCTTCCGTCTTCGGGGGTCGTCTCGCCGGACTCCTCCGCTATCTTCTTGTAGCTCTTTTGCTAGCGGAGGAGTCCGGCTTTCTTCCTCGCCGCCGGCCTCTTCTCCCGACTTCGGGGGTCTTGTCCCCCTCTTCGGTTCTTCTGCCGGGCCACCGCGCCTTCTTATAGCTCTTTTACAGGCGGTGGCCCGGTCTTCTGTCGCCGCTGCCGCCTTCCGTTCTTCTTCTTCTTCTTCTCCTTCTTCTCCTGGAGATGTTGACTCGACGCTCTCTCCGGCCACAATGCCAGGGACGCGCTGCGCGGCCACTTATATAGGGACAAGGGGCGGTGTCACATGGCTTTATGTCACATGGGTTGGTGTCACATGGTGACCCCGCCC
Source organism: Lithobates pipiens (assembly GCF_037356315.1). Classification (NCBI taxonomy): domain Eukaryota; kingdom Metazoa; phylum Chordata; class Amphibia; order Anura; family Ranidae; genus Lithobates; species Lithobates pipiens. The sequence continues at coordinate 300,225,844 of NW_027507764.1, forward strand.
CCTTACGATGTCACAGTCCCCATGGGACATCAACCCATGTGACCAACCCATGTGACATAAAGCCATGTGACACCGCTCCTTGCCCCTATATAAGTGGCCGCGCAGCGCGTCCCTGGCATTGTGGCCGGAGAGAGCGTCGAGTCAACATCTCCAGGAGAAGAAGGAGAAGATGAAGAAGAACGGAAGGCGGCAGAGGCGACAGAAGACCGGGCCACCGCCTGTAAAAGAGCTATAAGAAGGCGCGGTGGCCCGGCAGAAGAACCGAAGAGGGGGACAAGACCCCCGAAGTCGGGAGAAGAGGCCGGCGGCGAGGAAGAAAGCCGGACTCCTCCGCTAGCAAAAGAGCTACAAGAAGATAGTGGAGGAGTCCGGCGAGAAGACCCCCGAAGACGGAAGACCCCCGGAGCTGTGCAATAAAGTATTTTATGTCGTGTGTTGTGTTTTTTTTTGTACTTTTATTTTACAGGTGAATGGGTAGGGGTACATTGTACCCCATACTCATTCACATAGGGTGGGGGGCCGGTATCCGGGGGCCCCCTTATTAAAGGGGGCTCCCGGATTCCGATAAGCCCCCCGCCCGCAGACCCCGACAACCAACGGCCAGGGTTGTCGGGAAGAGGCCCTTGTCCTCATCAACATGGGGACAAGGTGCTTTGGGGTGGGGGGGGCCGCGCGCCCCCCCCCTTCCCCAAGGCACCCCCCATGTTGAGGGCACGCGGCCTGGTACGGCTAAGGATGGGGGGGGCACTCGCTCGCCCCCCTTTCCTGGCCGGCCGGGTAGCGTGCTCGGACAAGGGTCTGTTGTGGACTTGGGGGGGACCCCCACGCCGATTTTTTTCGGCGTTGGGGTTCCCCTTTAAGTCCATACCAGGCGGCGGGGCCAGCGACGTCTCCTTCGCGGGCCCCGCCTACCTGGAGACCCGCTCGAAATGAGCGGACTTTTCTCTGGGCGGGAAAAGTCCGCTCATTTCAAAAGTACGGCGGACTGGCATACACACGGCCGGATTGTCCACCGAAATGCGAGTACGGCGGGCAGATTGTTGTGCAAACCGAAATTCTAAGTCCGCCGTACTGTCGGGTTAAAAAAGTATGCCGGAGGCTACACACGGGGGGATTGTTTGGCGGACTTGAGTTTGCCGGACTTTTCCACCGGATTGTTTGATCGTGTGTACGCGGCATAAGCCTTTTTCTGACACTTGTTGCTTCCAAGTTAAAATGATAATTTTTTGCTAGAAAATCACTTGGAACCCCCAAACATCATTTTTTTTATTTATTTATATATAATATACATATACCTAGAGAAAAAAATGGCGATCGTTGCAATATTTTACTAAACAGTAAAGTTAGCGCAATTTATTTGTATAATGTGAAAGATGATGTTACACCGAGAATCATGATCTTTATTCTAAACCAAAAAATCGTGATTCTCATTTTATCCAGAATCATGCAACTCTACAAAATACTTGCAGCAAACCAAGGACAGAGACCATATTGGAGTGGATTTATTAAAACTGGAAAGTGCAAAATCTGATGCAGCTCTGCATAGAAACCAATCTGCCATGGGGTTTCATAGTCATAGCTTAATTAAACAAGCTGAACTTAGAAGCTGATTGGCTACCATTTACAGCTGCACCAGAATATAGGTGCTTCAGTTTTAGTAAATCTCCCCTTGTATGTAGTAAGCAGTATCTGAGCACTTGTGATTTTAATTACCATATTTGGTTGCATAATAACTGAACATAGTCTGTGTCTCTTATGTTGCTTATTTGAACGTATGTTTTGTAAAATATTGACAAAACATATCCGCAATCTGTAACTTTTCAATTCATGGATGGTATTGGGTTCCTTCCTCCAACCCCTGCATCATTACTGAGTGACCTAAGGGGGAGGAACCACTGAGTGCAGCTGAGGACCATGGGTCTGACACTCCTGGAAGTGTTGGATTATGAAGATTTGTCAAGCCGTGATTGTTGATTACATAAGCTATTGACAATGTGGGGCTTGGACATCAAAGTCAATTCGATGTGTCCCTTGTGCTGGCTGTGGGATTACTGGAATTTTTCCTCCTTTGATCACCCCAACCCCCCGCCCCTAATTACGACCGACAAGAATGCGGTGACGTACAACACATATGAAAGGACTAGAAAAAGGACGTTCAATACCCAGTAGCCAATAGCTTCCATCTCGTAGTTTTATCTGAGCATGCGTGAGTTTTTGTGCGTCGGAATTGCATACACGCAATCGGGATTTCCGATAGAAAGTTTTTCCATCAGGAAAATTGAGAACATGCTATCAAATTTTTGCTGGCGGGAATTCGGCCAGCTAAATTTCAATGGAGCATACACACGGCCGCATTTTCCAATGAAAAGCTCTCATCAGCTTTAACTTGTTAGTGAAGTCCATCTAACGCCTCATACACACGGTCGGACTTTGTACAAACTTTTCTGTGGACTTTTGTACAAAGGGCGTGGTCCACAAGTTTGTATTGCATACACACGGTCGGACTTTTTGACAACAAACACGAACGTAATGACGTCACAACGTACTGACGCTGCTTCAAAAGAGGACGTTCAATGACTCCAGCGCCACCTTTGGTCAACTTCTGTATTGTAGTCTGATCTTTTGCATTGGTTCTGAGCATGCGTGTTTGTACCTTGTACAAAAGTCCGATGCTTTTGCGTACACACGGTCGGACTTTGCTCCATCGGACTTTTGTTGCCAGAAAGTTTGTCCGTTCGCACAGCCAACAAAAGTCCGATGAAAACAGAAAAAGTTTGTCCGATGGAGCGTACACACAGCAGGATGTTGCTCCAAAACAGCTAATTTGCATGTTTGTTGTCAAAAAGTCTGACCGTGTGTACGGGCCTTTAGTCTGCTAGTCCATCTAACATTACCCTATCCCCAGATTAATATTGCTGCTGTCCAAAGATGGCTCTTCTATCCAGAGTGGAGACACCCTAAGACAGGAAGTGTGTTACTGGCCAGATGACCAGGTGAAAACGAAGGTTAAAAAAAAAAAAAGCCTAAAAACAAATGCTAATGCAGCCTTTGTTTAACAGCCTCAGCCCCGGAGAGGATTTACCCCCTTAATAACCAGGCTATTTTTGCTATACGGCACTGTTATTTTAACTGACAATTGCACGGGCGTGCGATGCTGTACCCAAATAAAATTGATGTCCTTTTTTTCCACAAATAGAGCTTTTTTTTTGGTGGTATTTGATCACCTATGCGGTTTTTATTTTTTGCGCTATAAACAAAAAAATATTGACAACTTTTTTTTAAAAATTATATTTTTTAGTTTATGCTATAACACATATCCAAAAAAATATATAAAAAAACTAATTTCTTCATCAATTTAAGCTAACATGTATTCTTCTAAATATTTTTGGTAAAAGAAATCCCAATAAGCGTATATTGATTCGTATGCGCAAAAATTAAAGCGTCTACAAACTATAGATTTATGGACTTTTTTTTTTTTAATATTGTTTTTACTGGTAATGTCAGTAAACAGCGATTTTATTTTTTTTTTTTTTTTTTTTAAGCAGGATTGCAGTGGACAAATCTGACCCTAAGTGACACTTTTTGAGGGCCAGTGACACCAATACAGTAATCAGTGCTAAAAAAAAAAAAGCACTAATCACTGTATGAATGACACTGGCAGGGAAGGGGTTAACAGGGGTGATCAAAGGGTTAAATGTGTTCCCTGTTTGTGCTTTCTTACTGTGTGGGGGAAATACTGACAGGAAGAACACAGAGATCACTGTTCCTGATTACTAGGTACAGACAAACTCCATGTTCTCCCCTGTCAGTATGGGATCTGCCTTTTTCACATAGGCATATCACCGTTCTGCCTCTCTGTGAAGTGATCGTGGGTGGCCGCATTGGTTCCCCCTCTGTGCAGCGGGCCCACAGTATCTATTGCATGAAACAACATACAGGTATGTTATTTCCTGCAGTAGAGCCGCCCTGCCGCAGTAAATATGCGATGGGTGGTCTTGAAGTTGTTAAGCTAAAGTTTGATCCAGGATTAATCTAAGCCTAGAACACACGGGCCGAATACCAGGCTGCATATTGGCCTGTGTGTACGGCAGTGTGACCGAAAAAGGTCTGCCAATCAACATCTGATTAGCGCTCTCAGGCATCAGCCAATGACCAGGATGTTCTGGTGGGGGGGGGGGGGGGGCATTCCTCTGTCAGAACATAATAGCTAAGTTGGGAAGATCGCTATACTAACATTGGATTGTTAGTACAATAGTGTGTACCAGGCTTTAAACTGTAGTTTTTGCTTGTAAAGTACATTTTAGTTCCACTCTTGAATAACCTTTTTTCTTTTCTAAATACAGATCTGGATCGGCCAAGTGACCAGGAGGAAGGTTTCACCAGTGGCCTGGCTGAATTCCCTTCTCTTGAGAATGGCTCCCAATCCAATGATGAAGATTCGAGCATAGGTCTACCTGTCATTCCAAAGAGCAGACACAAAGATAGTCAAAAAGCACAAGCTGAAAAAAGCTCAGTAACACCATTGTCATTGCTTTTGGGCAGTGAGCAGCCATATAATTTAGTAAGCGGTGTGGCTAGTGAGGTCATCACCGCAGCTGTTTCAGCAGCCATCACTGACCAGTTACAGTCCGTCTTTCTCTCCTCACAAACTCCTGCTCCCACTTCCATTGAGGATACTGACACTGAGGAAGCTGATGACTTTGAACTTTTGGACCAGTCAGAACTGGAGGAAATAGAAGAGGAAGCAGGGCACTCATCAAGCCAGGAATCTGAGAGCAAAAAGCCTTCAGGATTCCTCTCCAGCCTACTGGGTGGCCATTAACCTACCAACGTTTCCACTCCTTTTACTACAGATTGTGAAGACGGGGAGGCCTCATAGGAACACATAAATACAAGCATTAATCATGCAGCAAGAATAAGTAGGGAAAATGTGTAAATCGTAAGCTTTAAGTATTGTTCCCTTTAGTCACTTTAGGCCTATGTAAACTTTTGCAGATGTCTTCAGCTGTCTCACTAATAGTTTTCCCCACTGTCCCCTGAAGGTGTTGCATGGAGCTGCATTGCATTATTTATGTAAGGTAGGTAAGAGACAGCGTTCTTATATTTTGAAGGAATAAAACTTATCTTAAAAAAAAGTTTCACTGGTTGCATACCAGAGTTTACAACACAGATCTCTTAGACTGTAAGAATGTTTGTGAATGCTATAATAGTTCTAGCCATGGGCAGTAAAGATAAGTATGGAGAGGCGGACAGTTGTGATGCTCTCCTGTACAAGGCTGCTCCATTTTACAATGCAGATTTCTTGTTTCTAATATCACTTGTCACCTATACCAAACTTCTACTCTGAATAGCCATATAAGAGTGCAATTTGATTGCATCTGCCAAATGAACTTGCAATTTTGCTTTGCACGTTAATTATTTAGAGATGTTTGGAAGTAAGTTCAGGAAAAGTGCCATTATCCCTTTGGTTGAAATATGTGTAAGAAAAATACACATAAATAAAAAGAAGTGAACATCTTTATTCAAGGTAATACAGCTATAGTGCTAGTTAAAATGAGTTTTCAGGCCTTACCTATTATGAGTTATAAACATGGCTGCTGCACACTATACGCTAAAACAGCAGACAAAGTAAATTCCCAAGCTGGCTGAATTCAGTTTGTAATTTTTGTCTAGCTTTATTCAAACATATAAGGTATGTGCTATACATATAAGGGCAAAGTTTTCCTACCAATGGATTTGCATCTCTGTCCATCCAGTCCTGAGATTTTCACAGCCTCCTCGCACAGCTAGGTGAATTAGATAATTTACCATTAAGAAATGCAGTGGTGTCCTCCCTTTTTTTTCCAGCTTGCTGACTGGACAGTGAAAGTGCAGCAGCAGAATTATGGGGTCATCCCACTGTTCACTCTGTTCTCTATTCCTATTAGCATGTTTGTTGCCTGTACATTTGCATGCAGCACATGTGATTGGCTCCCAGTTCAGTTCTACCCACTCCCAGTCTGAGTGCTTCTGTATAGGGGATTGCCAGAGGCTAATACCAAGCCAAATTATGGTACATGGGTTACATTTGAAAAACGACATCGAATGATGTACTGTTGAATGCAGTGCGGCATTAATATGTGTCTTCTATATCTACCTTAAGTGCAGCTTTAACACTAAGTCTTCTAAAATGCTCTTGGGGTAACACTAGCAGTACATGATTTTTCACAGTTTCCAGTGGGAGCCTATTTAATGCGTTATTCTGTGAAGAGTTGTGAAAAACAGGCACTGCTACTATTGCCACTCAGTTTGGACAGTAGAAGAAAATATACCAGCTATGTAGTTTGTGCCAACCTGATTGGTCAAAATGTGTATGAATTGTATAGGCACACTATTGCACTAAAATATGACCAGCTTTTGTAATACTTGAGGATAGGTCTGGAAGGACAATTACACTGTACTGTTCTTTTCTAACATGTAGATATATACTGGCAGGTTTAGTGGAGCTACTCTGCATTATAAATGACAACTATAGAAGACATTTCATACATTTTCTGTACATGATTGTCTGCCACCCTGCCCCACTAAGCAGTAGCCTTGTTTTACTACAATGCTGCAGTTGGTGCTTCACTACAACATATATATAGCCAGGTAGCCCTGGTTCACACTGCCGCAACTTGTCATGCAACTTGAAAGTTCAAAGTCACATGACAAGTCGTGCCCCATGAACAGCTATGGAACTGTTTAAAACCATGCGACTCAAGTCTCGCCGACTTAGAAAAGGGTTCTTGCACTACGTTTGTTGTGACTTCAATACGACTGGCATTAACTTTTGTTAAAGAAGTTGTATGCACGTCACAAAGTCACGCAGAAATGTCAGATTCAAAGTCGTGCCACTTTGAAGTCACAGCAGTGTGAACCCGGCCTAGGGTAAAAACTGACAGCAAGTAGATACAACTGTTCCTACGTATACCCTGAAATTGGGCTGCATATTCATCATGGCTACCACAGCAGGATAGGCTTTACTATTGAGAGCACATATAGGGGGGCTCCCAAGGGGGCTGAAGAAAGAAAGTATGCTCAGTTCACTCCTCAAAGAATTCCATGCAGCACGAATGTGCTGGGAAGCCTGCATTTGTCAAGGTTGGCCCAGTATTTATAGAGAGATTTTAAAAAGTTAGTACCTGGTTGAGTTTAATTTTAGGCATCACAGTTGTTCATTATTTTATTAATACTGAATATGCCATGCTTCTACTGTACCCATAGTGTATAAATTAAATGAGCATGCAACCCCTTAATATTAGTCATCTTCTTGGTACTGCTGCCCCCATCAGGTACAGAGTAGAACTCCGTTCCCTCAATAATCTGAGGTTGGAAATGTTTTGAACATATCTGAATGGATACTCTCTGTGCAAGAGCACTTAAAGACCTTGCAAGCACAGAATAATACCTGCCGATGTGCCAGAAACCTACTCAGATTCTAAGTCCTGTTGTGGTCTGAGAATGCACAGCATTTTGTGTTCTGGATGGTGGCAGCCCTCTCAGGGTGATTTGCTAAACTATTGAGATAACACAGGAAGTGCAGACAGGACAGCCCTAAATTTCTGACAAAATCATTTTGCTTTTCTTTTTGCACTTATCAAATAGATAACAAGATGCTTCCAGTGGTATATTAACAAGCCACAATAGATCAAACAGTAGAAATTCATGGTTAGCGCTTATATACACCTTAAAGTACTTTTCAGTATTACCTGTCTTACAATATGCCACTTTAACGTTCTTCAAATTTAAAGCTGAACTCCAGACACAACAATTTTATATATGTTCCTTAATAGCCAAAAAGGATATAAATCCATTTTGTGTGCACCACATGCCTTTGCAAATGCAGATATTACTATGTAAATAAAGTGACTTCACCGTTGAGTCACAAAGCCTGTGAAAAGTGCAGAACCATGAGAACAACCTAGCAGTTCCACCCACTAAAAGCTGCATGCAGAAACCTAAAGCGGGGAAGGGGTGGGATACAAGACCAGTCACCCTGCAAAGGATTGGGAGCAGCAGTGACCGATCTTTACTACAGGAAGATTCTGCACAGAGGAAATGTTTCACTCTGAATTCCTGTACAGATCAAGAAAAAAAAAACACTAAGCACCCCAAGAGTCAAGTAAGAATACACACTCCTGCATTTATAATGCCTAAAGCCCAACTCCAGGCCAAAAAAATTAAGTTTTCTTGTGCAGTGGGGCTGTTGCTGCACTGCATGGGCAATTTTTGCCTAGGTGATTGGAGAACGGAGATATACTTAATCCTCTGATCCTCCCCGCAGAAGACCAGTCCCTATTGCTCCTGGTCCTCCCCTGTGGTGAAATATTCCTAACGTCATCAAGCCCATAGACCTGCTATGGACACAAGGATGTCAGGAACAGTCCACAGCTGGATCGTGGGGGTGTGCAGTTTGCCAGTGAAGCGGAGGATCGGGTATGCAGCTTTCTCCTCTTCCCTGGACAAAACAAGCAGTTGACCCGTGCAGTGCAGGCACAGCCCCACTGCATGAGAAAACTTTTTTTTGCCCGGAGCTTCACTTTCGTGGCACTTTGTAAAAGTATCAGAATATGTAAATTCTTTAGTTTTTTATGGAAACAAGGTGTCCAGGGCCGAACATCCTATACATGTATACATTTTAAATGGGATGTATGTCATTAATAGAATAATTTGGTACATTAACATTAGCTCGAAACCTAGACTATTAGATCTCTTGCATTAGCCAGAGATGATTGTCTATGTATTATCACTTTGTAGTCTAAATATGAATTACTCCTCTTATAATGTAAATTTTATGTAAATTTACTTTGTTTACATGCATTTCAAGGCATAAATGAAATGCATTTTTAGGTATACATAGGGCCCATTCATTCAATAGTCAGGTCTAGCTATTATTAACAAATACCTTATTTTCTGCATATTAAAATGACTGCGTTGCATAGGAGTTTTTTGCCAGGGTAATCTCAATCTACCGAGCAATTATTACCTCTTTGGCCATTGCTACTTAAGCCACACAATTCCTGTTAATTTTTCCAATTTAAAAATTACAAACTGCAAATTGTCATTTACCCATGTCACAATATACAGGTGATACTCGAAAAATTTGAATATTGTGCAAAAGTTAATTCATTTCACCAATGCAACTTAAAAGGTGAAACTAATATATGAGATAGACTCATTACATGCAAAGAAAGATAGTTCAAGCCGTGATTTGTCATAATTGTGATGATTATGGCTTACAGCTCATGAAAACCCCAAATGCACAATCTCAGAAAATTAGAATATTCTACTCTAATCAGCTAATTAAGCCTTTACACCTGCAAAGGGTTTCTGAGCCTTTAAATGGCCTTTAAATGGTCTCTGTCTGGTTCAGTAGGAATCACAATCATGGGAAAGACTGCTGACCTGACAGTTGTGCAGAAAACCATCATTGACACCCTCCATAAGGAGGGAAAGCCTAAAAAGGTAATTGCAAAAGAAGTTAGATGTTCCCAAAGTGCTGTATCAAAGCACATTAATAGAAAGTTATGTAGAAGGGAAAGTGTGGAAGAAAAAGGTGCAAAGGCAGCAGGGATGACCGCAGCCTGGAGAGGATTGTGTTGGACTTTCACAAGGAGTGGACTGAGGCTGGAGTCAGTGCATCGAGAGCCACCACAGACAGACGGATCCTGGACATGGGCTTCAAATGTCATATTCCTCTTGTCAAGCCACTCCTGAACAAGAAACAATGTCAGAAGTATCTTACCTGGGCTAAAGAAAAACAGACCTTGTCTGTTGCTCAGTGGTCCAGAGTCCTCTCTTCTGATGAGAGCAAATTTTGCATCTCATTTTGAAACCAAGGACCCAGAGTATGGAGGAAGAATGGAGAGGCACAAACTTCAAGATGCTTGAAGTCCAGTGTGAAGTTTCCACAGTCTGTTTTGATTTGGGGAGCCATGCCATCTGCTGGGGTTGGTCCACTGTGCTTCATTAAGTCCAGGGTCAACGCAGCTGTCTATCAGGAGATTTTGGAGCACTTCATGCTTCCTTCTGCAAACAAGCTCAATGGGGATGCTGACTTCATTTTCCAGCAGGTCTTGCACCTGCCCACACTGCCAAAAGCACCAAAACCTGGTTCAATGACCGTGGGATTACTGTGCTTGATTGGCCAGCAAACTCGCCTGACCTGAACCCCGTAGAGAATCTATAGGTCATTGGCAAGAGAAAAGATGAGAGACATGAGACCGAGCAATGCAGAATAGCTGGAGGCCGCTATTGACAGATCCTGGTCTTCCATAACACCTCAGCAGTGCCACAGGCTGACAGCTTCCATGCCACATTGAGGCAGTAATTGCTGCAAAAGGGGCCCAAACCAAGTACTGAGTACATATGCATGCTTATACTTTTCAGAGGTCCGATATTGTTCTATGTACACTCCTTGTTTTTTCTGAGATTGTGGATTTGGGTTTTTCATGAGCTGTACGCCATAATCGTCACAATTATGACAAATCATGGCTTGAACTATCTTGCTTTGCATGTAATGAGTCATATATTGGTTTCACCTTTTAAGTTGCATTAGTGAAATAAATGCACTTGTGCACGCTATTCTAACTTTTCCAGTATCACCTGTATGTGTATGTGTATGTGTATATATATATATATATATATATAGTTGCAGAAATCAGTTTTAGGAACCAATCAATTCCATGACAGAAAAAAACCTGTGTTAAAAACCCAATAAGTAATATTATTATGCTTGGATGTGAAATAATATATCAATGCATTTCCTCCTTTTTCTTATCTGTGAAGCCCACATGACTATAGAGTCACACATGTGGGAGCATACAAAGTACCGTATATACTCGAGTATAGGCCGACCCGAATATAAGCCGAGGCCCCAATTTACCCCCAAAAAACTGGAAAAAATTATTGACTCGTGTATAAGCCGAGGGTGAGACATGCCTGTCCATCCCTGTGTGTCCGTCCATCCCTGTGGGTCCATCCATCCCTGTGTGTGTGTCCATGCATCCGTGTGTGTGTGTGTGTGTGTCCATGCATGTGTGTGTGTGTGTGTGTGTGTGTGTGTGTGTGTGTCCGTGCAGCCTACCTGTGTCCAGCCTGCCTGTGTCCGTCCAGCCTGCGTCCCGTCCAGCCTGCGTCCCGTCCAGCCTGCGTCCCGTCCCGGCCCGGCCCGAGCCGAGCCTCCGTCCTTCAGCTCTTCGTCGGCGGCCATTCTAGGATTCAAAAGCCGCGCCTCCGTCGGTGATAGGCGGAACACTCAATTTCCCACTGACTGCTGTTCTGCCTATCGGATGTCCGTGATAGGCGGAACACTCAATTTCCCAGCAGCCTGTGTTCCGCCTATCACGGGCATCGTCTCATCCTCGTCCGTAGTACGAGGATGAGACGATGCCCGTGATAGGCGGAACACAGGCTGCTGGGAAATTCAGTGTTCCGCCTATCACAGGCGAAGGCGGAGCCGGAGGCGCGGCTTTTGAATTCTAGAATGGCCGCTGTCTGTCTGCTCGACACGCTGATCGAGCGGGCAGACAGCGATGACTCGAGTATAAGCCGAGGGGGGCACTTTCAGCCTCAAAAAAGAGGCTGAAAATCTCGGCTTATACTCGAGTATATACGGTAGTAAATGACAGTCCCCTTCCATCCTCCTCCTCCATGTCCTCCTATTGCTAAACACTATTGGGGTGGGATATAAGATGTTAAATGCGGGAGGCTTCACCTCCATGTTAATGCGAGCCATACACAGATCTAAATTTGACCGGTTCCGCAGCTCCCGGCTGATTGCCAATCCATGTATAGGCAGGGTGTTTATACAGAAGTTGATTGGTAGATTGGGGAATCATGTTTTTCCCTTTTAACCTACTGGTTGAAAAAAATGGATTCATGTATGGGCTATTTTAGTCCCAGCACATACACAAACATAGACACAGGCTGGAGGGGCCTGTAATTGACAGAACCTCCTCCAGATTTCTTTACAGCTATTGTCAGTCGACTTAAAGTGGTTGTATAGTCAATTTTGGGACTGTAACCTACAGGAAAGCCTATAATAAGGCTTACCTGTAGGTTAAAAAAAATATCTCCTAAAACTGTACGGTTTAGGAGATATTCCCCTCGCAATGCGCCACTGACTGCAGCGGAGCCGCGATACCCGGAAGAAACGCCGATGGAACATGTCAGCTCCCTCTGCGTGGATCGAGCCAGATGTCGGGGCCTCGTTCTAAGGTAAGTATTTCATAATGAGCTAGTATGCAGTGCATACTAGCTCATTATGCCTTTTCCTTTGCAGGTGAGTAAAAAAAAAAAACTTCAGCGGGTATACAACCGCTTTAAACTCTGCCTACACCACATTATTGCAAAAAATTATAATAATAAACATTTGTTTTCAAATAAATATTTGTTTAAGATAGACTTTAAAACACTTTGTTGCTATTCATTATTTATTTTGATACTGTATTTTGAAAGCCTTTTTTTTGTGTCATGTCACCAGCACAGTACCAATCGGCGCTGTGCAGACACAGATTCATAGCCCAGACGTCCTCTGCTGCGATAGAGCTTACATCAGCAGACAGGGGACAGAAATGACCTGGAAAACATCATGTGATCACTGAACAGCAATTATTAAATAAAGTAATCAGGTTCTTTTGATATATTAAATTAAATAGATCTTTATACTTAAGTGTAAAGGGATACTGCCAATTAACCGCTTCAGCCCCGGAAGATTTGCCCCCTTCCTGAACAGAGCAATTTTTGCGATTCGGCACTGCATTGCTTTAACTGACAATTGTGCGGTCGTGCGACGTTGCACCCAAACAAAATTGATGTCCTTTTTTTTCCCACAAATAGAGCTTTCTTTCAGTGGTATTTGATCACCTCTGCGGTTTTTATTTTTTGTGATATAAACAAAAATGGAGTGACAATTTTGAAAAAACTCAATATTTTTTACTATAATAAGTATCCCCCAAAATAGATAAAAAAAGAATATTTTTCCTCACTTTAGGCCGATATGTATTCTTCTACATATTTTTGGTAAAAAAAAAAAATCGCAATATGCCTATATTGATTGGTTTGCGCAAAGGTTATAACGTCTCCAAGATGTGGATAGTTTTATGGTATTTTTATTATTATTCATTTTTTTTACTAGTAATAGTGGCGACATTATGGCAGACACGGCGGACAATTTCAACACATTTTTGGGACCATTGGCATTTATACAGCGATCATAAAAATGCATTGATTACTTTAAAAATGTCACTGGCAGGGAAGGGGTTAACACTAGGGGGCGATTAAGGGGTTGTGTTCCCTAGTGTGTGTTCTAACTGGATAGGGGATGAGACTGTGTAGGGGAGATGACAGATCGCTGTTTATACTCTGTATGAACAGACTATCTGTCTCTTCCCCTCAGAGAACCATCAATTGTGTGTTTATACACACAGATTCTGGTTCTCGGTGTGCCCCGAGCGATCTCGGGAGCCTGACAGTGATCGTAACCACTGGGCACTCGCATTGGCTCCGTGGGCGAGCAGGGGGCGCGTGCACCCTTAGTGGCCACAGGGTGAAGCAACGTTACATAACGTTGTTTCGCCCAGCCGTGCCATTCTGCCGCAGTACAACAGCGGCGGCTGGTCGGCAAGTGCTTAAACATTGTATGTTTAGTATCACTTTAAATATATTTCTTCTAATGTTCACCAGAGTGCCACAATATATGCCATATCTGCTTTGCTCTGTACAGACTCACAGTGAACACAGTGTTGATTTACATTACTGTTGTAAAGTAGTCAGTCTTGTTAGTAGTTTTAGTAAGGGCTATACCTTTCAATTTTAGTGTCTATATTGTATAGCTTCATATATCCCAGACACAGCCCAATATATTTATACTTGTGATAGTTTTGTCTGTTATTCACAAAGCCAAAAACAGTTAGTTACATGTCTAAGTAACACTAAAGGGCTTATTAAAAAACCATTATGTCATTCATGGGTGGTGTAATGCCCTTGGTGCCTGTATAAAATCCCAACATAGGCCCCTGTGTCAGCCACACTCCCTTGAATAGAGTAAACTGCACCATTATCATTTGTAATGCCAATGAATAGGACTGCAAGAATCAAATTGCGTAGATATTGAGCCATTCCGTTTAATACACTGGACACATTTTGACACCTGTGCACAATGTCTAATGAATGTTCATCTCTGAATGGTTTCCATGGTTCATCGTATATAAGTGCTCTGCCATTGTACCATATTCTTATATATAGATATTAATGTGCTCTATATAATGAATACATTTTCATTTCCAACAACATAAATGTGTGCATCTTAAAATAAAAATATCAGTAGATTAGGTACGTCTATGGCAATTTAAGAATGTCTCAACTTTCGGATCTCTAAGCTGAGTTGGAATAAGTAGATTAATAGAAGAAATCTCATTTAAATAATATAATACATATAAAAGCTGTTAATCAAAAGCCTGGTAACATTCTATTTTTGTAACCAGCATTTGTAAATTTAATTTCACTGAAAGCGCTGTAGGTTTTGAGAATTTCACTTTGCTGATAGCTTTGCTTGACTTTTCCACCAATAGTAACAGTGGGGAAATGACCGTCAAATAACTAGTAAAGGCCAATTTAAGCTGATGATGTGCCATTCTTACATTATGGCTGTGGAAAAAAAAACTCTGATGTCTCTTTATTGTGTTCAAAACTGCATCTATAATTTGATCTGATTAATATACACATTAGCAAGGAATAGTGACTCTAGAAATGCACTTTAGTTCATGAAAGGGTCTGTCCACCTAAAAACCAAAATTTCAGTTATTTGCAGAGTCTGGTGCTGATTCGCCCCCTGGTGTCTTATTCTCTTGAGAACTCCATTGAGGAGTTGTGTATGTGTGTATATATATATATATATATATATATATATATATATATATATATATATATTAGATCCTGCCTGATACACCTGTTATTGAAATCTGGGTGTTCACACACTTTCTGTATTTTTCTGTATTCTCAATAATATAAAATAAATAAAAGCCAGAGATCGAGTATTTTTACAAGGAATATTGCGATCACAGCCCCTTATTTCTCACAGTGCAGGTTTCCATAAATCATAGTGATCCCATCACCTATAGACAACTGTTCTAGAGTAATCGTCTCCAGCTTCAAGCAAAAAAAAAACTGAAATCTTAGTTGTGGTCGGCTAACCCTTTAAAATGCAATTCTTTTAATTTTGTCTCCATGCTTTGATTGTACTTGTAAACTGTGAGAGTAGGAAATTTAGTGTGTTTGTAAAAGGTCCTCTGGTTTTAAAGTAGAAATGCTTTTAGAGCTACATGTGTACTGTTCATACATTTTTTAGTTTTTTTCAATTATTTATTGTATAATTTGCTGAAGATTGCTTACAGCGTAACGATAAACAATGCACTTTGATATTTTACTAATTTAAGTAGTTCGGTATACAAATGTAAGGTGGAACATGAAATGATTTAGGGCTCAAATAACAATATGAATAAAGACAATAAAAAATGTAATGGTGGTGTTTATTTATAATTACAGCATTTTTTTCAGAATTTGATCTTATTACAGCCGACGGCCCACACCAAATCTTGATAGGTAGCTAAAGGTACCCCCACAAAATGGCTCATTGTACTGCAGAATTCAGTAGAGGTCAATATGTTGCAACAGATTATACACAACATTGGAGGTCTAGAGTTATTTTAGATCCTTTCATAGATGCAGATCACTGAAAATTCTAAATTCAGCATACCCTTATTGAGATCCAGAAGGCTTTATTAATCCCAATGGAAATTACTAAAATACAATTACATTCAACAAGAAAACACAAAGATCACAAACAAGGCACAACAATAAAATTATCAATAACAGCAATTATTACCGCATAAAACTAAATTAATACTAAACTGTAATCAACCATACCATCCTATTAAAATACTGTATAGAATAAATAACACTGATTGAAAAAAATAACAGAAAATCAAACTAGCAACATGCAATTTACACCACTTTCTCCAACATTACCCAAAATCATTACACATAGGAGGTGATTTACTAAGAAGACACTGCACCAGTTCCTACATTAATTGGTGCGCTGGAAAAGTCATTAATTGAACGTGCGAACTGGCGCACATTGAAGCGCAAATAACGTTAAAATATACCTACATATGTAAACTGCAACTGATTGATAATAGCGCACGCCCAATACAATTGGTTAATTTCATCTCATTGGATGTGTCTTGTTAGGCAAATAGTAGGTGTACTCAGTTAATTAACCCTTTTGATGCTAATCTCATTCCTATCACTTCTAATATATCTTTGAAAGGACTTGCAGAGATGGAAAGGCCACCCCCATCCCCTCCCCTCTCCTGTGTGCTCCACTGGAAATGTGAGCTTGTTAGCTTCACACTTGACTGCCTGCGGAGCACACAGGAGAGGAGAGGGAAGGGGACGGAAGGGGGAGTTGATCAGCTGTGTGTCCTGTGTCATCCCAAGGATGGACAAGGGAGAAATAAAACATCAATGCCAATGTCTGTTGCTGTTACATGAGACACGCTCTCCGATTAGAGCCCTGTGAATAGCAACCTCGCTGCCCCCCCCCCCCCCACAGTGATGGAATGCCAGGGCCCCGTCGCAGCTGCGACTGTTGCCACCCTGGTAATTCTGTCACTGGACAGAAGCCCTAGAATAGCCTATGATATTTTACGTAGAAGTAAAGGGGAAAGGGGAATTGGGCTCCCAGATATGGACCTGTATTACAGGGCGATGTCTTTGGTACGCCTCTTAAATTGGTGTCATGACTCCTCAAGTAAAGCATGGGTCTCTCTAGAGAAAATATTAGCAGGTAGAAATCTGGGGGGTGCACCACGGATCCCAGCCATCCAGGGGTCTTTCAGACTAGATGTCCCCATTAACCCGGAAATTCTTTATCGGTGTGGGGTAGAATGAACAAAACTGGTAAATATGCCCCTCAAGTATTTCCACTGGCTCCACTGGCACTTGGTTCCCACCAGAGGAGGAGGTTGGAGCCTTGGGTCTATGGGGAACAGACAGGAATACAATGTGTGCCCCACAGAGAACTTTAGCTCCTTTTTTTGGAGCTGGTGTCATCCCAGGGGAGCATACCTTTGGTCAGGTGGCGATATTATCAAATTACTGTTTTCTTTAATAAACTGGAACCTCAAGTACGGCCCTTGAGCTCTCTTACTGCATTTGAGACTTTGTGTATGAAGATTTCAGAGCCTAATCATCTCAAATGTACAAAATTGTTCTCAGTGGCCAATACACCCCTATTTTATTAAAGAATGGGAGGGAGAGTTAAATCATACGTTTACCTCCTCACAAGTTAAAAAATGTATGGAATCAATGCATTCCACCTCTATAAGCTCCTTCTATAGAAGAAATGTCATATATGTTTTTATTTAGATGATACCGGACTCCGTTCCGACTGGCACAGATATACTCTAAAGCAGATGACTGCTGTTGGCGGGGTTTTAAACAAAAGGGCACTATCCTCTGAAATGGATATTTTGATGATAGGCAACTCCTATCCTCATATTGATTAGTGGTTCCAAATTAATAACTACTGCAGTAGGGAACAGACACAAAAGATACGCTTAGCATCTTTCCAAATAACCGTTCTCCTTTATTATGACGCATGTGAAGGCTTTTATACACATGATTACGTAGGTATCACATTAATATTACAATTGTACGTTTATGGTAACAAGGGGCGTTACATAGGCAGGCTTATTCTAATCAGAACTCGAAAGAATGCAAAACATGTACTGAAAACATTGTTAGTGCCGTGTGCACAGTGAGGGCATTGTGCAATACATATAAAATAGAATACAATTATATACAGAACCTACAAATTTCCATTACAGTCTCCTCTCTTTTGATCAATATTTTGATCACTAACCATACCTGCTATCACCTTTAACCTGGAACCTCCACACGCTTAGGTGGAGGTAATCCTGGCCAAAGAGGCAAAAACTCCATTGTGGAGAAAATAATAGCTGAGCAGCTTTTTTCATTACAAAACGACTTTTCACTGTGAAAAACAAATGATTGATAAGACATATTTACAGAGTACTGGCTGTACACTCCTGTGGCCAGAATGGCCTTCTAGCTTAATTGCTGGTATGCTGACTTATCAGCATATGTAAACACATACAATTCTACATAAAATGGAAGAGGTACAAAAGACAAATATGACTTCAACATGGCTAAACTACTTTTCAAATATATATATCCCTTACAATTAAAGTAATTGAATCAAAAATTGCCCTAGACTGTGATCGCAAGAAGGAAACAAATCAAACACAGAGATTTCTTTCATTTAGTCATTTTTGCAGTGTCTGGTGTGGATCCAGGTCACTTTTCCTTCAAGTTTTGCAAAACTGTACATGAAATAGATGCTGTATTGAGTCTCCAAACATCTCCTTATATATAAATGTCTCTTAACAATCCACAAGTCAACTGGCTTTAGTTTTAGATCCTTCCAAACTTTTAGGATCTGGAATTGGGGAGAAAACACATAAATGAGTTTGTCAAAAAACTTAAAAGATCAGCAACATTCTCTGTGAGATCCGAATGGAGGACTTCAGCTGCTGAGACAAAATGTAAAAAAGTGAGTAACACACTCCCAAACCAATTCCCATAGGGAGAGAGTCCAACTTCCCCCTACGGGCTTGATAAAATATAATAAAACATTCAGGCAAAAGTTTTCTAGTTTCTTACTCTACTTTGTCCGCTACATTGTAGACAGTAGGGGGTGTAAAAATAAAACCTCAAAACTTCTAGTAAGGACTCTCCTATAAAAATGATTTCCTCTGTTACTCTCTGTAGATTCTGCACTCTGTCCTTACAAACTACTTCTGATAACACTTTTTTTACTGTGGCCTTTGCAGTAGCATTTGCCACTGGACATCCAGAAAACATGTCCATACAAACAAAATACATACTCGTAACATCCTGACTTGGGCATCTGGATATATCTTTCCACTCAATAAATGTAAAATTACAAAATTGTTATCTTAATCTAAACTAATTCCATTTTTACCAATTTTCCCATTAACCTGTATTTCATTTCCAACCAAAGGTTGTCTAAACCAGTTTCAATATATCTATATTTATTAATAAAATTGTTAAACTCATATTAGAAATTAATACTCATATGATAATTTCAATATCACACACTAATATATATGCACAGATAAATGTCCTTAAAGGGGGACATATTACTTAATTTTACTCAATTTCTCTCTTTTTTTTTTAAATGCACTGTTTCCACTATCAAAAGATATTCAATTAGTGTAAGACATGGTTAAATGTAACCTTGATTTTACCATGTTTGGAAAACAGATTCAAAAATAATTGTGATCACATTGTTTATCATTAGATTCGTTAACCCGGCACATTTTGTTATAAATGTTTTGTCTAAAAAACTGAAATTGGCATGGTGTCCTTGCAGCTTATCACCAACTCTCATCCCAGCTACATTCTTTGAGGAGAGCACAAAGGGGGGGGTCACATCTGCGTACATGACACAAGCGAGCGAACTAAAGGTTCCAGCATTCACAAACATACTCAAATATATCTCTAAAATTGCTTACATTATTCCCATTTGTACACAACACATGCATATCATTCTCTCACTTTCTTTTAACGCTTTTTTAATACTTCCTTGCTTAAACTTCTGCTTTCTTTATTTTGTTCTGATATCCTTTGCATCCAATGTATTTTAATTCCATACTTCACATACTGTACCTTCTATGATCAGACGGGTAGCTATAGTGCTCATCCCATCTTCCCTCTCTGACAACATATAAAGGATTCTGTTTTAACTCTCATTACTGTTTCTTGACTTTACTAGTTGTAGTGCCTGACCCCAAATTCATCCCACAACTTAACATCAAAAAGTCCCTTTCTGTCTAGTGTTAATGTCACTCTTGATCCATCCTGCTCACATAAATAGCCGTTTCTCTAGCTGTATACTCTGCATGATTCTTTGTCCCTGTGGACTTTGGTGGTAACCCAGTTACCCATTGTGGATCCCTGTCCACTTCAACCATTAATCTAGGGGCTCAGTATAGGCGGAACCGCACCTTCGGTTCATATATAGCGCTTCTCTTGCGCTGGGCATTTTTTAGGGTCTCTTACCCTTCATTCCCTTACTTAATTTAATGCCCATAATGACTGGCCAGTCTTCTCTACATGTGCCTATACCCTCTTGCCTCTAAACTACTTTATGTAGCAGATGTACTACATTATACTCTGTGAACAGCACTATTCTTCTCTTTCTCTATAACACTCTGATGGACAGTAGACAGTGACAACATAACATATAACCACTAATCAATACAGTTCGATTAAGGGGAGTAAAATAGGTACCCTTTGTCCCGAAAATGCCTTACCGATCAAGGAAGTCTGATAACTCAAATGTAAGCAAAAGGCTTACCTCAGCCGGCTGATTATCAGAATTTCCCGGATCATCTCAAGCTCCTTGTTTCGGATACTCAGGGTCACCTGATAACCCCTCCTGGCTCTGGCTTCGCCACCTGAAATGGATATATATATTTGAAAAGTAGTTTAGCCATGTTGAAGTCATATTTGTCTGGTCTTGTTCGAAAATAAGACCATTCTGGGAGGCAATTTCCCCATGGATCAAGAAGATGACTCTTAGACCCCTTTCACACTGAAGGCATTTTTCGGGCACTAAAGGGCTAAAAATAGCACCTGAAAATTGCCTCCCCTGCAGCCCAAGTGCTTTCACACTGGAGCAATACGCTTTCAGGATGTTAGAAAAAGCCCTGAATACCACCTGCGTACTTTAAGCATGTACAAGCTTTATTCACCTGCTTTATTTGGGCACACAAACAACCACGGACTCTCATTACAAAAACAATACAGAGGTTTAGCGCTACCGGAAGTACTATCAGGCAATCCATTTAGGCAGGATTATTGACTGGAGTCGCCACCAAGAAGTTAAGCTATGGGCACAAATAGAACAACATTAGAGCATAGTCCCGTTAAAGACTCCGCTGTGGTGCAGAGACTCTCTATCATTGGAGACAAAATCACACCCTCTGATAGGTAATACCCTCAGTCAAGGCTCACAGGCAGCACTACAACACTCCCTGACAACCAAAATATCACCATTAACCCCGATTCTGGGTAACCCCAAATTCTCCCCAGGGATTGCAACCACACAATTCCAGACATTAGGAGACTCAAACCATACCACAGCCTCTCAGTTTGTAGTGCAAAACAGATGGCCCTCCATCTCAGAACTTATGGACCCTACAGGTCCATTTCAACTGGATTTCTGGAATGCTGCACGATTACACCACTTTCTTCAGACATTCCCGAATCCCCAAGACTACACCAGACCTAAGACCATGTTTGAAGAATATTGCTCGGAAACGGAGCCACTGCCACGGGTCCTCTCCAAAATGTATTCACTACTAAATACACCGACCCAGTAACCACACCTTGCAGGTATTACAAAATGGTAAGTGGATTTAGATCGTACCTTCACGGCACTCCAAATTCAAAACATAATATAATTCTCCCTCAAATCATCACTATGCACAAAAATACAGGAGACAAATTATAAAATTATACAAATTATACCTCGTGAGGTCGTACCTCACACCTAGTCGCCTACACATTATCTTCCCTGACGCACGGCAGCACTGTTAGCGCTGTAGAGAAGATAAAGGAACAATGCTGTACATATTCTGGTCCTGCCCCAGGCCGACAGCATTCTGGACAGCGGTCCGTACCATATCCCAAAAATTTACAGAATATCAGATCCCGAATGACCCAGCATTCTTCCTGCTGCATGTATCGACCTTGTCCCCCAGGAAATATAAAAAATCCCTACTATGCCTGACCAATGCAGCCAAGTCCTGTATTCCTCTGCTTTGGAAACAACAAACCCCACCGACCACAACAATGTGGCTACGGAAGGTGGAGGATATCAATAAAATGGAAGACTTGATACTGACAGTCCAAGACAGGCAAGAAGCCTATAAAAACACTTGGACTATTTGGAACATGTTCATATATTCAGAAGAAGGTAAAGCCCTCTTCGGAACCTGAGTTACTATTGAAACAGCACACAGATTACTTTACCCGCAATGCCATCCCCCCCTCCTTATTCTCCTTCCCCCTCTATCCTCCCCTCTCCCCTATTCCACTCTCACTTTATTTTCTATTTCTTCATTTCGGCCGTGGCCCCTAACCTGCCTATCTTGCTCTTTTTGCAAGATGTTTGCTTAGGGTTTCAGGATATACGATATCCACTGATGTTAACAGGTTACCCTAATAGATCCTTACAACAATGCGGGATCTACACAAACTAGACGACTCTTATTGACCCTCTGAATTGTTATGTTGTACAACACTTCTGATTGTAATGCAAGTTTGGGAGGCTGGGACCTTCACTGTTTAAGCTATTACTGTATTTCCTGGGGCTCTACCCCAAATTTGAAAACTTAATAAAGATCGTATTTGGAAAAAGTCCTGCAAGCAGTATACACCGCTCCTCCACTGCCCCTGCCCATTGAAGTGAATGGGCAATGTTGCCAAAGCTCTTCAGCAGCGGTGCTTTTCAGGCACCCTTTGTTCGGCTTCTAAAAGGCACTGCTAAAACTACGGTAAAGCGCTGCTAAAACTAGCAGCTCTTTACTGCTAACATGGCCCACTACCGACAGTGTGAAAGGGGTCTAAAACCTATAGAATTATCACCCTTGCACTTTTTGTTCCATGGGATGCCTGCTTCTATTAAACTTTATAAAAAAAAAAGTATCACTCCACATCTGTTGAATGCAGCCTAATTATTAATACTAGGTTTTGGAAACGGGCTACATGCTCCACTATGTCGGAATGGAAAAGAAAAGTTGATTTAATAATAGAGGCGGAACGATGGGTGCACGAGGTTAGAAACCAACAAGACACATTTAAAAATACATGGACAGGCTGGAAGTATTACTCTTCAGAGATTGATACAGAATAAAGTATATTATTGGATGGATGTGGGTTTATATTTTATGCAACAGTTTGTTCATATTACCTCATAGTCTCATTCCTCTTATAAATGCACCCTGATATTTAGTAGACGAATATGAAATAATTTACAAATTTTTATTTTTTTATTTCTCGTTTTTTTTTTTCCTCCTCCGTTTTCTTTTCTTTTAGGAAGGTATTACGATGGAATTTAAGATGGAAGATTCTAATATTAAAGTGGTTGTGTACTCATTTTTTTAACTTTTACCTACAGGAAAGCCTATAATAAGGCTTACCTGTAGGTAAAAAAAAATCTCCTAAACCTGTACGGTTTAGGAGATATTCCCCTCGGTATGCGCCGCTGACTGCAGAGGCGCATGCGCACAAGGGGATTCTCGGCTGAAAGTCCGGCAGTGGCCGGACCCGGCCGGGATGAAATCTCCCGCGCGCATGCGCGAGAGTGGCGATATCGCGGCTCCGGGCCACTCACAGCGCCGGAGCCGCGATACCTGGAAGAAACGCAGAGGGAGCATGTCAGCTCCCTCGGCGTGGATCGGGTCAGATGTCGGGGCCTCGTTCTAAGGTAAGTATTTCATACTTACCTGCATACTAGCTCATTATGCCTTTTGCTTTGCAGGTGGTAAAAAAAAAAATAATTTGCGGGTTTACTACCGCTTTAATCATTGTGTTGGTTTTAGGGGTTTGGTGAATTTAGAGGGGGAGAAGGGTGAAAGAAAGGAGAAAATATATTTTTTTTCTTCTCCTTTGGAATCTATAATCACCATCACCAACTATCTAGGGGTAAAGTCTCCTCTAGATCAATTTTTATTTTTACATTATTTTTTTTGGTGTTACACATTTTAAGTACAGTATCTCAGAAAAGTGAGTACACCCCTCGCATTTTTAAAAAAAAATTCTTTATTTAAAGATGTGACACAGATACTAACAAAAAGACAACTTCACATTGCATATAGACTGTGATGAGCGCACCCAGCACAAAAACTATACAAAACAATTGCATGTGAGTGAAGGGAGCCACTCATCGGGCTCACTCCACTAACTGAAATCTAATACAGGGTAAATATAAGCTTCTGTGCTCATCACTTTTTGTTTTTTAGTTTAAAAGGAGAGATGGAAATGGGTGAGAAAGAGAAAAAGGGGAAGACAAGAGAGGAAGAGAGAGAGAGAGGGAAAGAGAGAAAAAAAATCAGGGGGGAATCACCCCCAGGGAGCCAAGATCAATAGCACTGCACAGGTGATGGAGATCCTAAACAGTGGATCCTAACATGTATTGGTGGAACTCGTCAGAGAAGGGAAAGAGATTCCAATAGAATAATCTGGACTTATGTTCCTCTGACTTATCTCGCAAAGCAGAGGTCAGATCTTCCAACTGCTCAATGTACCTCACACTTTTGCGATCTATTGGGCCACCGTTGGCACAGACTGTTCCTTCCAAAGAGGTGGGATGCTGGCCTGTGCAGCATTAAGGAGATGTTTGAGAAGGGATTTATGATAACGTTTCCTTGATAAGGGGGTGAGGTTAAGGAGGACCGCAGCTCGGTTATCATGTAGGGAGATGTCTGTGAGTTTCTGTATGAGCTTAAGCACCGGCTGCCAAAAAGTTTGGAGTGCAGGGCAATCCCTCAGTGTAGGCCGCAGCACCAACAACGATCAGTTTGTAGAGAAATATCTTAGGCAGCACTAATCTGTGAAGATGACTTGCAAGTCCCTCTCCCATTTTGTCAAGAATGGGGGTCTTCAGTAGCGTGAAGGTCTTTGTAGGATTTGTGGGAGGTTGATAAGGACCTCCAGATTGGTCCCTCACCCAAGCATAGTTCCTCAAAAGAATGGAGCAATCTGACAAAATGGGTTGGTTTTGGCAGAGAGCCGAGGAAGTGACATAGTTGATTAATCCCAGCGATCTAATGAGGGAGGGGCCCGACCATAGAGAAAGTTCTCCATAATTATCCAACCGGAGGAACATAATAACAAAGAGGCCCTCATGAGTGCCTGTGGGGCTTGCTAGAGAAAAGATGGGTCAATGAGGCCATTTATAAAATCCGGGTGACCAACAAGTGGCGTCATTGGGGATGGAAAGTTTCTTAGTGAGGATAGACAGAAAAACTTTTTCAGTTCCATGAGAGTTGGTCCAATCAGTGGATGAGTAGTCAGGTGGGTGGAAGAAGTTTTCCCTGCCCAAGGTAGACCCACAAGTGTGGCCTGGGCTGCCTCCTGTTCCAGCGACACCCAGAGTTTCAAGTCACTGTGCCGGCACCAGTCCACAACCCTGGTCATATGTGCTGCAGTATTGTATAGGGCTGGATCCAAAAACCCGAGACCGCCTTTAATCTTCGGTCGTAGTAGTAATGCTCTGCAGAGACGTGGGTGTTTACAGCACCAGATGAACCTGATAAATACTGAACGCATGGCGTGGAAGAACGTCTGAAGTATCTTGATGGGCAATGCCTGCAATAAATACAGAAGTCTGGGTATTGCATTCATTTTAAGAATATTCATAGTTTCATAGTTAGTAAGGTTGAATAAAGATGCCAGTCCATCCTGAGTGAGTGTCTACCCCTATCCCTGTACATTGCTACACTCAAGGAGCCCACAATCCAAGGTCCCCATTCACATACTAGGGCCAATTTTGGACAGAAGCCAATTAACCTACCTGCATGTCTTTGGAGCGTGGGAGGAAACCGGAGTACCTGGAGGAAACCCAGGTAGGCACAGGGAGAACATGCAAACTCCAGGCAGGTAGTGTTGTGGTTGGTATTTGAACCAGTGACCCTTTTTACTGCTAGGTGAGAGTGCTAACCACTACACCACTGTGCCGCCAATATATTACAACAGCCAAACCAGGAAATGGCCAGAGAGTCCCACCTCTTAAGATCAGTAGTGAGCGTAGATAAGAGGGGCTGGTAGTTGAGGGCAAGTTTGCAGAAATTTTTGTTCCCAGGTATTGAATTGAGTGGGCAGCCCATTTGAACAGGAAGAAGTGGCGTAGGTTACAAATGGTAGAGTCTGACAAGAAGACATTCAGGGCCTCTGATTTTTGTAGATTGACCTTAAAATTAGACAGGGTGCCATAGCGCTTCAGCTCCTGTAACAGGGAGGGTAAAGAGGTAAGGGGCTCAGTAATGTAGAATAAAAGGTTGTCAGCATAGGCTGCAACTTTGTGCTGAGATTTGCCTGATTGAATGCCTCTAATGGACTGATTACCTCTGATATGATGTAAAAAAGGTTCCAGGGAAAGGACGAATAGCATTGGAGACAGGGGGCAGCCCTGACTGGTGCCAATCAAGATGGGGAAAGGGCTGGAGTCATAGCCCTTTACCCGTACTGTTGTTGTGGGATTATCATTGATGGCTGCTATCCATGACAGGATGGGGTCTGGCATTCCCAAGTATTTAAGTGTCTCCTGGAGAAAAGACCAGTCCACCCTGTCAAAGGCCTTCTCGGCGTCTGTGAATAGGAGCAGCAGGGGTATATGAGATTGTTTTGCTTTTTCTAGAATGTTCGGTGTTTAAATGGTGTTGTCTCTGGCTTCTCTAGTCTGGATAAAACCGACTTGATCTGTTACAATTGGACGTGGTAATAAGACATTCATCCTAGAGGCAAGGATTTTAGTGAATAGTTTCACGTCACAGTTCAGAAGTGAAATGAGCTTGTAACTGGCACATAGTAGTGGGTCCTTACGCGGCTTAGGGATCACAGATATAGATCACAGCATTGAAAGGAAGGCGCCAAAGAGTCCTGATACATTGTGCAGGAAGGAAGGGTGAATCTGTCAGGTCCGGGAGCCGGGCTGGGTGTCAGCTATGGCGGATGCAATTTCCTCTGTGGTAATAGGTTTAGACAATGAAAGAAAAAAGTGCAGCACTTAATCTATAAATATTACTATGACCATTGAGCAAAAAAATGTGCCAAAAAACCTGTGAAAGTAACTGCACAAATACTATTAAAGATAAACCAAACATAAAAAATGATATCAAGTGTCCATATATATTGCAAAAAAAAATATTGCAAAAAATATATATAAATTGTCCAGTACATGTGTAGTGATATCTGAGACTTGATCGTTCAATCAAATTAAATTTGACCACATGGACCCATCACCTCTAAAACACCGCTTATAGATGGAGGCTTACCAGATCCCCAGTGACCCCCCTGCTAGGGAAGGTCAAACTGTGTGAATTGGATCTCAGATCCCACCATAGATGTCCAGATATTCGGATGCCAGAAATTATCCCGATCTGTTTGGATGTTACACAATCTTCGGATGCCAGAGATTGTCCCGATCTGTTCGGATGTTACACAATCTTCGGATTCACACAGCTGCTCTCAGCAAGCCTCCAAACGAAGTATCACCATGAAAAAACAAAAAGTGCACCAAATCATGTGATATGATTTCAATGAAAATTTTTTTAGAGCCAAATGCTCAAGCACACTTGAAACGACTCTGAGTCACAGGAAAAACATACAGTGCCGTATAACCACTTAATGACCAGCGCACGCCGATGGCATCCGAAGATTGTGTAACAAAAACAGATTGGGATAATCTCTGACATCCGAATATCTGGACGTCTATGGTGGGATCTGAGATCCAATTCACGCAGCTTGACGAACCAGGACTCTGATTCCCATGGTCCCACCCCAACAACTCCTGAGACTGATGTTCAGGCTGCTTTATTTACACTCAGGCAAAAAGGAAAGATAAGCCATGACAAATTGGCCAGATGCCTTTCCCCTCTGGAGCCTGGGCAGGTTGCAAGAATGGAGACAAGCCATGGGTTTGACAAACTGGCCACGGTTCATTGAAAGGCCTGGCAACCAAACAGCTATGCTGTCCATTCTAATGGTAGGACCTATGTAAGGAACTGCCGTCACCTCCTACAGGTACCTGAATCATACTGTACTGCCGCGGCCCATGTGCCTATGATTACTTAGGACCCCAAACACAGCCATCTGCTGCTGTGCCAATTGACACTTCCACCAACAGATGTAACACACAACCACAACAAAATGATGATGGCAACAGGCAAGATGTTTCAGACACGCAAGCCCCACAAGTTGTTACTCGATCTGGAAGAGTGTGTAAACCCAGTCCAAAGTTCCAGGACTTTATTAGGCTTGTGCAATTCGTTTCGTAACGAATCGAAATTCGGCCGAATTTTGCATCTTTCGGACATTCGGATGCAAATTACAACGAATACGAAAGAAATATAACGAATGAATTTGAATGAATTCGACATGATTCGAAATTATTTCAACCGCATTCGAAATTATTTCAACTGCATTCGACATTATTTCAACCACATTCGAAAATATTTTGTGACCTGACTTTAGGGCCATGTATCTCGGGGTCACTTGGTGCTAGACACTTCAAATTTGGATATGTTGTAGTGCTAGTATTATTGTGTTTGCATACCAAATTTGGGGTTTCTATCTATAAGTGACCCCGAGATATGTGGCCCCAAAATCGGGTCGCAAAAAGTTATTAGTTATTAGAGCAGAGAATTACATTTTGCGATCCGATTCTGGGGCCACATATTTCGGGGTCACTTATAGCTAGAAACCCCAAATTTGGTATACAAACACAATAGTACTAGCACTACAACATATCCAAATTTGGAGTTTCTAGCACCAAGTGACCCCGAGATACATGGCCCTAAATTCGGGTCACAAAATATTTTCGAATGTGGTTGAAATAATGTCGAATCGAAATTATTTCAACATGATTCTACATTATTTCAACTGCATTCGAAATGATTTCAACATGATTTAACATTATTTCAACCGCATTCGAAAATATTTTGTGACCTGACTTTAGGGCCATGTATCTCGGGGTCACTTGGTGCTAGACACTTCAAATTTGAATATGTTGTAGTGCTAGTATTATTGTGTTTGCATACCAAATTTGGGGTTTCTATCTATAAGTGACCCCGAGATATGTGGCCCCAGAATCGGATCGCAAAATGTCATTCTCTGCTCTAATAACTAATAACTTTTTGCGACCCGATTTTGGGGCCACATATCTTGGGGTCACTTATAGATAGAAACCCCAAATTTGGTATGCAAACACAATATTACTAGCACTACAACATATCCAAATTTGAAGTATCTAGCACCAAGTGACCCCGAGATACATGGCCCTAAAGTCGGGTCACAAAATATTTTCGAATGCGGTTGAAATAATGTTGAATCATGTTGAAATCATTTCGAATGCAGTTGAAATAATGTAGAATCATGTTGAAATAATTTCGATTCGACATTATTTCAACCACATTCGAAAATATTTTGTGACCCGAATTTAGGGCCATGTATCTCAGGGTCACTTGGTGCTAGACACTTCAAATTTGGATATGTTGTAGTGCTAGTATTATTGTGTTTGCATACCAAATTTGGGGTTTCTATCTATAAGTGACCCCGAGATATGTGGCCCCAAAATCGGGTCGCAAAAAGTTATTAGTTATTAGAGCAGAGAATGACATTTTGCGATCCGATTCTGGGGCCACATATTTCGGGGTCACTTATAGCTAGAAACCCCAAATTTGGTATACAAACACAATAGTACTAGCACTACAACATATCCAAATTTGGAGTTTCTAGCACCAAGTGACCCCGAGATACATGGCCCTAAATTCGGGTCACAAAATATTTTCGAATGTGGTTGAAATAATGTCGAATCATGTTGAAATAATTTCGAATGCATTCGAAATTATTTCAACATGATTCTACATTATTTCAACTGCATTCGAAATGATTTCAACATGATTCAATATTATTTCAACCGCATTCGAAAATATTTTGTGACCCGAATTTAGGGCCATGTATCTCAGGGTCACTTGGTGCTAGACACTTGAAATTTGGATATGTTGTAGTGCTAGTATTATTGTGTTTGCATACCAAATTTGGGGTTTCTATCTATAAGTGACCCCGAGATATGTGGCCCCAAAATCGGGTCGCAAAACGTTATTAGTTATTAGAGCAGAAAATGACATTTTGCGATCCGATTCTGGGGCCACATATCTTGGGGTAACTTATAGATAGAAACCCCAAATTTGGTATGCAAACACAATAATACTAGCACTACAACATATTCAAATTTGAAGTGTCTAGCACCAAGTGACCCCGAGATACATGGCCCTAAAGTCAGGTCACAAAATATTTTCGAATGTGGTTGAAATAATGTCGAATCATGTTGAAATCATTTCGAATTCGGTAGAAATATTTTCGAATTTGGTTGAAATATTTTCGAATGTGGCCGATTTTTCGAATTCGGTAGAAAACTAAACGAAATCCGAAAACGAATTTAAGGAAGTTAACGAATATAACTAAACGAAATTAATGAATTAACTAATTAAAACGAAACGAAACTAAACGAATTTTTTCCTTTTGCACATGTCTAGACTTTATCACACACTGACTTTTACTCAGCATCTTTATCTTTTATTGTAGTTTGTTTTTGTTCGTTGCTA
The DNA here is from genome assembly GCF_037356315.1 of Lithobates pipiens. Lineage (NCBI taxonomy): Eukaryota > Metazoa > Chordata > Amphibia > Anura > Ranidae > Lithobates > Lithobates pipiens. The sequence continues at coordinate 300,256,365 of NW_027507764.1, forward strand.
TGCTGCACTCCTTGTTGGTTCTATATTACACTTCATTTATATATATATGCATATCCTTTCTTTAAAAGGGGAAAGATGTAGACTTTGGGGGTTATTTACGAAAGGCAAATCCACTTTGCACTGCAAGTTCACTTGGAAGTGCAGTCACTCTAAATCTAAGGGGTAGATCTGAAATGTGTGGAAGCTCTGCTGATGTTATCATCCAATCATGTGCAAGCTAAAATGCTGTTTTTTCTTTTCCTTGCATCCTTTGGATCTACAGCGACTGCACTTCCAAGTGCCCTTGCAATGCAAAGTGGAATTTCCTTTAGTAAATAACCCCCTATGTGTGTGTTGTATTTACATGGCTGTGTGAGCACCTGGGGGTGGGAAGAGGAAGTAGGAAGTGAAACTAGAGGAAATAGGTTTTACATGTCGCTCTCCGCTGACTGGAACAAGTTCTTCACAAGATTCATCTATCTATTCATCATTGCTTCTACAAAATCTACAGTAGTTTAGCAAAAGACAACTGGGCAGTGCTGCTCTTGTTCGATCCACAAACATGCTGTGTGTTGTCAAAACAGGAGCTGAGTGCAATTATTGCAGATAACAGGTATAATTCTGTACTTACTAGGTCTTTTATCATGGAATTCTTAGATAAAATGATCTAATCTTAAAACTGCTTCCACCTCCCTTCTAACACCTGTGCTAAATACCCTGTAAAAGAAAAATACATGTACTTACCTATTCTCAGGCCATTCTGGTCAGGTCATGTGATCTCCTGTGTCAGCCAGTACCGAGTACAGGAAAGAGCAGAGAGCACTCCAACAACGGTTAGAATGCCTTTGCAGTGCCGTCACCCAAAGGCTTATTATGGGCCATTCATTGCCGGATTGCCGGTGCTTTCTCCTCTCCCTTGAAGCCGCTGCTAGCTGACAGAAGGGAGTCGATCACATAACTTCACAAGAAAAGGCTGAGAATAGGTAGGTATATGCATCTTTATTCTACAGGGTAGTTAGTATAGCTTTTAGAAATGGGATGGAAGCAGTTTTAATTTAAGTTTTATCCCGGAATTCCACTTTAAGGGATTCAACTTGAGAAACTACACACATATTGAAAAGCTGTATTTGTTTATTGGCCCTACATTTACTTTATTGAAGTACACAAATTAACATATGTAATACTGCTAGGCCAACTTGAGTCTATATCCATAAGCAAAAGTATAGGTTCCAAAGTACTAATATGAGCTACTGTACAATACTGTACTGTACAATACTCTCAGCTGCAATGATTATTTACAGTTTGATAAAATTGTAAAAACCTTTTATAGGAGAAGTACAGATAAAGCTCGTTTGGCTATACTTCTCCTGTGGATCACAGGAGTACAGTTCATTCTGTACCCCTGTGACCCATTTTCAGCAGACAGCAGGCTGAAGCCCACTCTTGGCTGATGTCACAGAGCTGGTTTAGGCTCAGACTAGATTGAGACAATGAAGTCGGGACATGCCTGGACTGGCACTGGGCTTAGGCTGAGCTGGCAGGTTCCACCCCCTCCACAGCCCAGTTCTCCAATGAGCGCGGGGGGGGGGGCAGAGCACAGAGCTGGTGACTGACAGTGAGCAGCTCTTTGCTTAGGGAGCCCTGAGAACCGAGCGATTGGCGTTATTTGATCATTCGGTTTTCAGTCTTATAGCCAGCAAGGGACAGATGCAGCATCGAACCAATGCTGCATCCAACTACTGTAGGTAAGTATGATTCTGCAAAAAATAAAAAAAATAAAAATACTTCTCCTTTTAAGTATGGTACATTATACAATATATATCACCTAAACTGGAGTCTAATCCTATCTGTTCCTTGCAGTGCATATTGCATATGCTGCAAATCCTTTGAGGTGACAATATTAAAACAATAACATAACAGCAGTGTACTAAAAATGGGAAATTCTTCCAAAACGTGGTAAACAAATGGGCACTTGTGACAATACTCAGGCAACAAATATGCATTCGGAACAATGTGTTAATATCAAATAGGCAATTGTGATAACATGCTAGCAACAAATGGGCAAATGTGGCAATATGAGGGCAACAAACAGGCAACTGTGACAATATGCGGGAATCAAATGGACAATTGTGACATTACAGGGGCAGCATAAAGGTGATCACAGCAATATGCCTAATGACATTAACAGTGATAGTAGATAAAAAAAAGTAGTGACAATAAACTGTAAATAATGCAAACTCAATCTGAGCCCCCTTCCCCACTTTCACTTACCCTTACTTTAGGCCAATCCTCATCCTATGAAGATTCCCCAGGGCTGCTAGGAGACACTCACAGGATGCATGTAGCTTCAGGAGAGGAGCTGGATGCTGGAGCCTGCTCCTGCTGCCTCTCTCTTCCTCCACAGCACTGCCTCATCACTCCTGGCTGCTAGCTGACATGGTAAAAGAGTGGTAAAACTGCAGTCACTATTCCTTCAGCCTTTAGGTGGGGTGCAGCGTGGTGCGACGTCAATAATTCGCACAGTCAGGTGCAATAATAAACCTGTATTGAAACAATGCAGCACAGTTCACAAGAACCCTGGGGGAAAGACTGCTCAACTAGGAACACTCACAGTTACAGCAACGTAAACAGAGCGGGTTACCACCAGAATGACAGCATCTGTAAAGAGCGATAGAAATGCGGCCTGGCCATTTTGTGCCCAATCGAGAAGATGTTCAGGAGAGATGCAGCCCTACGCTTTCCCTCTGTCAGAGAACTCACAGTGATAATGCCCATCTCCATGCAGCAGTAGCTAATTCCCATTCCACTAATGCCAATGGACATTGTCAGAGAACTCACAGTGCTAATGCCCGTCTCCATGCAGCAGTGGCTAATTCCCATTCCACTAATGCCAATGGCCATGTGCAGTGTCCCCGACAGAGGGGAACGAGTTCTGGAAAGAACGTGCGCACTAGCTCATGCACATTCACGTCCACCAATCCTGGCACATGGCACCCTATATAAACAGAGTCTCTGCCTGATACCAGTGCTGGATCGTCTTCAGCTTGTTCCTGAGTTCCTGATTGCTGTTTGACCTGTTACTTTGCTCCTGACAAACCCGGCTTCCTTGACTATTCTCCTGAATCACCCCTGCCTGTTATCTACCTTTACTGATTATACAGGCCTCGGCTTGGATTCTCTACTACGGCTCTGCTTCCTGATTCTGTACCTCGCTGCCAGCCGGTTGCCAACCTCTGCCTGTCCTTGACTACGAACTTACCTTCCGTTTATGTACCTTGTCGCCAGCCAGTTGCCATCCTTAGCCTGTTTCTGAGGTTGCAGTTGTTCCTGAATCCACACTTACCTGCCTGGCTTCCGTTGAACAGTTCTGGTGATCAGTCTTCACGCCTTCCTCCGAGAGGATCCTGTATCTCCGAGCTCCAGCCTTCAGCCTGCAGGCACCTGCCCTTTCTTTGCCCCAGCACTCCCTGTCCTCACTACCAGGTATGTTGGGACTGGAATCGTGCAAGAGGCCACCCTCAGCATTTCGGACTCTGCTGTAAGGTACGTGACACCCTCCTTGCTAGGAACCTTTTCCTACCACTAGAATTGTTCCTAACAGACAGGGTAGCTTTCCCTGCACTGCCCACTTGTATAAAGCGTGCCCGGAGGCCAGGGCCTTAAATAGGTTTTGGCTAACCCAAGATGCCCAAGAGTCACATGGGGAAACAGCATTCAACTGGACTGCTTCCCCAGTGATCCAAGAAAACACAAATGAACCGGGTTCCTCTTGACTTCATCTCCAGCTGCAGAGACACTGTAGTTGAGTGCCACCTCCAGAGGTGAATATAAACTGCACCTGCCCATAAGCCCATTATAGTGGAGGTGGAGGAATATGGCTGCAGTTGGAATAAATCTCTTATGCCGCATACACATGGTCGGATTTAACGACAGAAAATGTTCAATGGGAGTTTTTTGTCAGTAATTCCGACCGTGTGTAGGCTCCATCTGACATTTTCCATCGGCATTTCCGTCACACAAAATTTGAGATCTGGAGCTCAAATTTTCCGACAACAAAATTCGTTGTCAGAAACTCAGATCGTGTTTACACAATTCCGACGCACAATGCATGTTCAGAATTAAGCAGAAGAGCAGCACTGGCTATTGAACTTAATTTTTCTCAGCTCATCGTACGTGTTGTACATCACCGCGTTCTTGACGTTCGCAATTTCTGACCAACTTTGTGTGACCGTGTGTATGCAAGACAAGTTTGAGCCAACATCCGTTGAAAAAATCCATGGATTTTGTTGTCGGAATGTCCGATCAATGTCCGATCGCATGTATGCGGCATTAGTCTTAGATGGTCCTTTTACCCCTTGGACGGCAGCAGCTGGTGAGAGGACAGCTTTGTGCTTCTAGTGTGGTCCTTGGAAGCCAACGTTGGAAAACCATGACATAGGAAAGACAACTGTTTACTTCGAAAACACTATCAAAGTTTGTTGTTTCATCTCTACATGTAGATGTTTTTACAGGGTGAAACACGTTAATAAAGGAGCTAAGCTTGTAGGATGGTAAACACCAAATTGAAAAATAAACTATTAGCATGCTTCTGGAGAAAGCAGTTGTGCAGCCTGTACTTCTTAATTTTGGATTTCAAGTGAAAGATTTAAGCTTGTGGGATTAGGCTTCCCTGACAGGCATCATCAACATGGTGACACCTGCTGCAGTGCCTAGGATAATTAGAACATGGTGACACCTGCTGCAGTGCCTAGGATAATTAGAAAGGGGGAATTTTGGGATTTTAAGTGAAGTACATATAATGTGTGCCTCCATTCCGAGTCCAAGTAATATCAAAAAGAGGAATTTGGGACTTTAAATAAAACTAATGACATTGTGGAGGAAATAGATGGAGAATATGTTTAATAGCATGCAAGGATGTAAAAATATATAAAAGTAGTACAAAAAGTATAAATCATGTGTATAAAACACATACATTTGCATGTACAATAAACATCAAGTATCCATAAATATATATCGACTTGGCAACACATGGTATAAAAAAGTTGTGCACTGTTTCCTCATTTTTTCAACTTGCCACCTTTAGCCCACTCTTTTATTAACTTTTGCAGCACAGTGATATCCCACTTATCTATTCGTAGACTCTTTGATAGTCACCATTCACCCACTACCCAGATCCACTGACGAGACTAGATACCTCTGTTATGGGCGGCTCTGTGTTCACCCTGTAGCCATGCGGCCTCAAATTGTCTCAGCTCCTGGGATTGACTACCTCTCCGGCCCTGGCCCCCACTCACCTTACCTATCTCATTGAATTATCTGTAAGTATTCAGGACAGGCGCTATTGCCTTTTTCTGTTATGTTTAGTACCACATGAGTTTAATATTTATCCTTCATAGATGCTCTTGAACTTATGCCCCTGATGAGTGTGTATACACAAAACGCGCCGGGCATTATAGCATGCAGATACATGTCTGCACCAATATTTACTTCAGTTTACCACTTACATCTATCATGCATATACCATTCCACATTACTTACTTCCTTTGCAACGTGCCGCATTTATGATGACTGTAAATATATGAATTTCCTGAATTTATCTACCAACTTTTTTATACCATGTGTTGTAGTCAATATATATTTATGTATCCTTGATGTTTATTGTACATGCATAGGGGTGGACTGACCATTCAGCCACTCGGGCACTGCCCGAGGGCCCTGGGCCACTAGGGAGCCCCATCAGGGTTGCCAGCCTTAGTAAAACCAAGGACAGTATGTAAAAATCTGTGTTTTTTTAAATCTGTCTCTGAAATATCCCTTACTGACATCCTTTTGGTCTAAAAATCCTGAGATTATAGCTGCCCCACCTCTCCAGTACCTTCTCAGCCAATAGAAACATGTCTGTGTATACTGTGTGTACATGTATGTGTATACTGTGTGATTGTATACTGTGTGGCCAAATAATCTCTGATTGCCTGGGGGCCCCATGAGTTGACAGTCCGTCCCTGCATGAAAATGTATGTGTTTTATACACATGATTTATACTTTTTGTACTACTTTTATGCATTTTTACATCCTTGCATGTTATTAAACATATATCTCCATCTATTTCCTCCACAATGTCATTAGTTTTATTTAAAGTCCTAAATTCCTCTTTTTTATATTAGGGAGAAGGTAGAGGAGACAACACAGCCTGCACTTACTCTTGTTGCTCTCCTCTGCTCCAGTGCTGCCCTGCCTCTCCTAGCGTACAAGAGCAGGAACCTTACTGTCACACCTGAGCGTAGCGTTTTTAGGTGTTTTCCTGGCGTTTTGTCGGGTGTATTTGCGCATTTCTATGCAACTTTTTCTGATGTTTTTGAGCTTTGACCTTTTTTTTTTTATTAGCCAATAGCAGATATGATCATCTGTTTCATCATTTGTTGCTATGTTTTTAGATGTTGTCATTTGCTTCCTGCTCTAAAAACGCCAAAATCTGCCTGATTTGAGTGACAAAAAACGGTCCAGAACTTGTTTGAGCTTCAGGCGTAGGGCTTCAGGCGACTTGGAGTGGAGATGTGAACCATCTCCATAGAGAATAATGGATTTTTTCCCCCCTAAAGTGTTTTGTAGCTTCAGGCTTCAAGCTACAAAACGCTCAGGTGTGAATGAGGCCTAACAGTAGTCCAGAGACCTGGCAAGAACACTGATTAGGTCAGGAAAGTTTCTAGCCATGAGTATGTCTGGTGCTGGTGCCCAAGTGAAAAATGTAAACAAGCTTATGTAGTAATATATTATTCAGTATTCAACATCCATAAAACCACATTATTATAAGTGTTAAAAGCTTCCAAACGATAATAAAGTGACTGGTGCTCAGTAGAGGGGGAGCTGGTGAGTGCGAAATTTGATTCCTGCACGAAAACCGCACCGGGCTTACTTTTCCCAGAACCTAAGATCCACTGAGCACCAGTCACTTTATTATCGTTTGGAAGCTTTTAACACTTATAATAATGTGGTTTTATGGATGTTAAATACTGAATAATATATTACTACATAAGCTTGTTTACATTTTTCACTTGGGCACTAGCAATTAAATTTTTAGGAAATGTGTGTTATGAATATTACTCATACTATTGTTATTATTGTTACGTTTATATGATACGGTGAAGCTTGATTTTAAAACAGAATATTTGTATTAGGCACCAATCACTTCACACACATATATATATATATATATATATATATATATATATATATATATATATATGTATATATATATATATATATATTTTTTTTTTCAGTGAATTCACATCGGCACGTGTAATCAGCACATCCCACAACTTTTTAGTGGGCAGGCACACACCTATTTGTAATTAATTAATTTATTGGGATATTTATTATAGCAAAAAGTAAAAAAAAAAATATTTTTTTTCAAAATTGTCACTACTTTTTGTTTATAGTGCAAAAAATAAAAAACGCAGAGATGATCAAATACCACTAAAAGAAAGCTCTATTTGTAGGGGAAAAAAAGGATGTAAATTTTGTTTGGGTACAGTGTTGCACGACCGCGCAATTGTCAGTTAAAACGATGCAGTGCCGTATCGCAAAAAATGGCCTGGTCATTAAGGGGGCAAATCCTTCCTGAGCTGGAGTGGTTAAACATAGTAGCTAAAATGTAAATAAGGGCAACATTTTGTTTTTAGTTTTGGCTTTAGATATACTTTAAAATGGAACTTTACACATAACAACTTGATAAAAAAAAAATATTCTTTAGCAAGGAACATAGATTCCATATTAATAATTATGCTACCAAAATCAGTGTGTGCTGTACATTGCCTCCACCATTGTTCCTGTTTCTTGCTGGAGGCTGCCATTTTAATGAAGCCCAGAGCCCCTGAACAACAGTAAATCATAAAGCGGAACTAAACCCATTGATTTAACGGTTTCAAAAAACAGTTACATTCCTGGAACTGTCACATTTGCTTGTGTACTCAACCAAACTGTCAAATCATCAAATGGCGTCATTACTGATCACATGTGCAGCACCATGGCAGTTTTAGAGCAAACAGTAGCTAAGATGGAAGCTTCCTTGGCTGTAAGACCCCTTTCACACCACACCACCCATAGCGTGGGCGGTAAAACACCGCTATTTTTAGCGGCGTTTTACTGGCGGATTTGCGGCGCATTTCGGCTGCTAGCGGGCGCTTTTACCCCCCGCTGGCAGCCGAGAAAGGGCTAAAACTGCCGGCAATACACCGCAATAGCGGCATTTTGCCGGCTGTATTACAGCGCTGCCCCATTGATTTCAATGGGGGGCAGCAGTGGAGGAGCGGTAAACACACCACTCCTTCACCGCTCCAAAGAAGCTGCTGGCAGGACTTTTTCCTGACGTCCTGCCAGCGCACCGCTGTAGTGTGAAAGCCCTCGGGCTTTCACACTACACATAATGGTGCAGCTTCTTTAGGGTGGATTGCAGGCGCTATTTCTAACGCTATAGCGCCTGCAAAACGCCCTGGTGTGAAAGGGGTCTTAAGGAAAGGAGGGTTTAGCTCTGCTTTAAGAATGTCAACAGATTGGCCTCTACAAAATCAGCAGTGCCTAAAAATAGAGTGCAACTGAGCATGTGCAGAGCAGGGCGAGACAGTGTATTACTGGATATTAAACAGTAGGCACTTATTTGTAATATTTTACATAGCTATACCTGCAAAAGGGGCCAGCCTGAAGTCATCTAGCAGGACTTAAAGTGGAATTTTAGTCAGAAAATTAAGTCCTGCAAGATCACTTCAGGCCAAGGTAGCTGCTTCTGTTTGATCTGCAACTGCCATGGACATGTGATCAGTTATGACACTAGCCATTAATGTGTCAGTTATCAATTCCGGCATTCCAGGAATGTAATCTTTTTGAAACCATTAAATTGATGGATTTAGTTCCGCTTTATGATTTGCTGCTCAGGGGCTCTGGGCTTCAGCAAAATGGCAGCCTCCAGCAAGAAGAAACAGGAACAATTTACAGCACACACAATTTTTTGTAGCATTCTTACTAATGTAGAATGTAACTTCCTTGCTAAAGAACATTATTTTTTATCAATTTTTTTTAAGGATAAAGTTCCGCTTTAATGTTCTGACTAAAGTTTGACTTTAAGGTCTCTTTCACTTGAACGCTCTGTTCAGGTCCGCCTGTCAGTTTTTTAGGCGGACCTGAACAGACTCTTCATAGACCTCCAACCCGCTCCGATCCAAAAAAGTATGATGGAGGAAAAACCTACTTTTCCATCCGTCTGAGGATCGGATCGGGTGACGACGGACTTTGCGTTCCGTCCTCATCCGATCCCCCATAGGGGAGAGCGGCGCTCTGACAGGTCCGTCCCTGCGCAGTGTGTAGAGACAGACCTGACATCTTCCTGCTCAGCTGGGATCGATGGAGCGATCCCCCACTGAGCAGAGCAGGCTCCGTACACGGACACGTCTATGTGAAAGAGCCCTTAATCTTAATGTTTGGCGGGGAAGCAATAAACAGTCACTTTTATATATACTGACTGGAGATGGGTTTTGGACGGTTAAACGGTACTTATCAAAGCCACCAGCAGATGGCAGGCGCACCTTATAATGAATCAATTCCCCCCACCCAAGATGGTCGCCTAAGCTTCATGTTTGCATTGGGCGTGGCCGGATATAGGAAATGGTCTATTGTGAGACCGGAAAAAGGAAGTCACATACGGAAAACGTGACAGATAAGTGGCTGTAAGTATTCAATGCGTGTTGTGGGGATTTTTTTAATGATTGAAAGTGACGGATGGGGCAGAACTGGATACACTGTACACTACGTAGATAGGTGTTCAGAGCGGGCCATGGAAAGCTGCGTGATCTATTAGTACAGTACACGGATCCGTCGGTTATTATTAAACCCCCCTACCCTATACATGCGTCTGGTGGTTGCAGTCAGTAAGGTATGCATTCCTCTGATCAGGTGTGGAATAATAATTATTCCTGCTCTAGAGAAGACACGAATGGGGGAATTCATTACAGCACTCCCTATACTTCTCTGGCTCTTTCACATTGAAAGCTCCTGCATTAAATTAGAAGCAAATCTCTGCCACCCGTTTTGGTGACACATGCAGAAGATTCAGGTAGTCCTTAGCAATTCTGCTATTAAAAAGTAATTCTATTACTGCATCAGATTAAAAAATAATTGCAAGTTCATAGATAATGAAACTGTTAGTATTTAAGGTGGAAGTAATTGTAAAATATAAAGAATTATGATCAGGTGAGCTTTTAATTACAGAAAAGACATGCAATGGGGGAGATTTACTAAAACTGGAGGACTCAGAATCTGGTGCAGCTGTGCATGGTAGCCAATGGGGATGAGCTCCGGCATGTTTGCATGCAGAGCCCGCCAGGAAGTTGGCGCAGCCCTGCGCTAATCACAGGCAGTGAGACATTGCCCGATCTCTGTAGCCGCGCATTGGGGCAATGTCTCACTGCCTGTGATTAGCGCAGCGCTGTGCCGACTTCCTGGCGGCTCTGCACGTGGAGTATGCGAACACGCCGGAGCTCATCCTTAGTAGCCAATCAGCTTCTAACTTCAGCTTGTTCGAGTAAGCTTTGACAATAAAACCTGGAATCTGACTGGTTTCAATGCAGAGCTGCACCAGATTTTGCGCACTCCAGTTTTAGTAAACCCACTCCAATGTGTCTTCTGCAATAAAGTACAATTATCCACCTATTCGTAATCCTTTGCAGAATGTACACTAAGCTGGACATGTGCAGCTCTGTTTACATTCTCATACACTGGCAGTGTGCTGGGACGATTGCACTTCTGCGTCGGCCAATCGAAACTGCCAAAGATCGACACCCACAAGGACCTGGAGAGAATATGCCAGCAAGGGACCTCATGGGTGTCGGACCAATGGAACTAAGGTTCTGAGAAGTGTGGGATAGCAAGCAAACAAGCATACTCGCCTATATGGCTGCAGCTGTCCCTGGACGGCTGTAAGACTGAGAACTGTGCAATCATATGACTGCTGATGCCTCAGTTCCCAGTCTTCACTGAGCAGAAAGTGGTTGACTGTCAGCAACTGGCTCTCTGCTCTGTCACTCCAGCACTAACTGGAATGCCAGGTCAAGAAGGGGGAGAAAGCAGCTGGCTCAGCCTCTCAGTGGCATGCTGAGAGGCTGAGCCAGCTGCTGGTCCTGATGGATCCTGACATTATTGCCTGAATCCCTACAGAGCCTGGTCCAACTCTGCTTTAGCTTGCTGTTAACTGAATCTGGGTCACAGGAATAAGTGACCCAGAAGAGAAGTTTGGTCAAAAAAAGCTTTAGCTATACCTCTTGTTTAAGACCAACTGTAAGCTGTCATGCAGAGATAGATTGATTGCCTGGCCTCATTTGTCACTGGCTGTTAAGGATGCATTCTGCTCGTGGAGAAGCGTTGCAGGCAAGGGAAGAGGTGAGTATTTTTTTTTTTCTTTCCAGGTAACACCTTTTTATATATAGGCAGATGTAAGGCTAGTATTTTTTTTTTCCTGGATTGTGGCAACTTTGTAGCCTGATAGAAGTGTAATATTGTATATAAAAAATAAATTAAAAAAATAGCGTTTATTGCAGAAAGCTCTGAGTATGCTGAACATTTTTTGTGTGAATATTAGGCCTTATTCATACGAGTTGTACATAGCCGTACACACTGTATACCTGCATGGGGATGCCAATGTGTTAGTGCTTGAACATAAGGAGCCAGTCACCAGACCAAAACACTGTTATGTTTTAGCTCTGAAGCATGATTGGTGAGTGTACCCTGTTTGGGGAGTATGGGTTCCCAGGAGACACCATTACCTTGCCCTGAATTCCTCATCTTTTTATTGTTTTCATACCTCTTTATTTACTAAATAACCTAAAAAGGGGTAGGTTGTCTAGTATGAAAGAATAGTTTGCAGACATGTAGAAATCTCATGTGCTTTGTTTTCCAGCAGTACAGAGCCTTTTTGGTGACCAAGTTGTACAAAGATGGCTTCCTACACTTGCATCGCCTGCCGAGTGGCCTTTGCAGATCCTGATATTCAGAGAGCACATTACAAGACAGATTGGCACAGGTACAATCTGAAGAGGAAAGTGGCTGAGATGCCTCCAGTGACGGCAGAGAATTTCCAAGAGCGTGTCTTGGCCCAGAGGGCAGTGGTAGAAGAGCAGGGTAAAGAAACTGCCACCTACTGCACTGTATGCAGTAAAAGATTCTCTACATTCAATGCCTATGAAAACCATCTGAAGTCCAAAAAACATCTGGACTTGGAGAAAAAGGCAGCACAGGCAGTCACAAAGAAGGTTGAGATGATGAATGAAAAGAATCTGGAAAAAGGTTTGGAGGCAGAAAATGTAGACAAAGATGCCATGAATGCAGTTATTCAGCAAGCAATCAAAGCTCAGCCCTCTATGTCTCCAAAAAAGAAAGTCAGCACTGCTCAGGATAGTGACATGGCTTCTATCGCAGAAAAACAAGAGCCCAAAGTGAGACCTAGACCTGAAAAACCACCCAGATTGCAGTGGTATGAACAGCAAGCAAAGAAATTGGCATCTAAAGAGGATGAAAATGATTCTGAGTCTGTGGAAGAAGAAGAAGAAGAAGGTAATGCTGAAAACATAGGACATTTTATGCAAACTGTTACACCACCAATAAAATCGTGACCTTTTCATCGCAATCAGTTAGTATAAGGGCCATGTCAGACTAGTAATTCTGTCGCTGGTAAGAACTTACCAGTGACAGTGCCGCTATACAGGGGTAAGCATGGTTGGAAAAATATTTTGCCTATTTTCATGTGCCGGTTCATTGACAATTGAATGAGGAAGACATCACTTCCTCGCTGGCAACTTATATTTTGCAGTGAAGGAGGGACACATGGAAGTAGGTGAATTTTTTGCAAAAATGTCACTGGCACTTGCGATAAAATCGCTAGTCAGGTGACAAATACCAGGTTGATGAATCCCCAATTTTCAATACACGTATTATTATTCTTTAGAAACCGGGGTAGCAAGTAGACAACAGTTTCAACACTTTTTTTGTGACTTGTGTGTTAAGACCACTAAGTTTGTCAGTTTAAGAAAAGGAGAAACTGAATGCAGACATGCAGGGAGCATAGACTACCTTCTGAGTAATTCACTTTACGTCCAGACATTTGGGTTGATTTACTAAATATAAATATAGTGTGCACATTTTACTAAGCTCTCCAGAGCTTAGTAAATGAGGTAAAGCATCGCTTTGCAAAGAATAACCAATCACATGCAAGGAAAATAAAAATCAGCATTTTTGCTTGCACATGATTTGATGATAGAAATCAGCAGCGCTTCCCCTCTTTTTCTAAGATCCTGAGCAACTGCACTTGCAGTGTACAGTACATTTGCCTTTAGTAAATCAACCCTATTGCTGTAGTGCACTAATCTAATGCACCACTCTTTTGTAATTTGTATGTGGTTATAAATGCAGGAAGTAGCAAGGGGATGTCATAGAGCACAGGACTCAGGACGTTTATCCTACTGCCCTCCTAATAAAGCTATAAATAGGTGTGTGTGGTTACATAGGATGGCATAACAGGGGAATATAATTTTAAACCAAACTTATGTTTTGCGCTTTGCAGGGCAAAGCAACAGGTTCATTTTAATGCACATCTCTGCAGCAGCACACAGTTACTTTTCCTTTGTTCATCTGCCATCTGTTCAGCCACCTTGCAAGTTCTTAGTTTCTGTAGTTGAAGCTTATGGAAAGTTAAGGACTTCTGCACCTGCACCCCCTTTTAACTCTGCTGGGCCAATTACAATGAGCATGAGAGGCTGAGGGTTAAGTGACATGAACAAAGGATCTAGCTCCTGGCAGCTGAACGTAGTAGCAGAAGAGTAAAAGTAACTTATTGTGGAGGAGGGCATTAAAGTGGACGTGTTGCATTGCCCTGCATGGGAATGCACAGGCTGATTAGGATTTCTGAAATTAGTACATCCTCCAAGTTTAGTCAAATCTCTGAATGTTTTCTCTTCCCTTCCTTGGAATTGTACTTTATGCTTACCTTTTTTTTTTTTTTTTTCAGAATGGGAGGACATGGAATCAGAAGATGATGCGGACAGTGATGAGGGGATGGAAGCAGATTTATCTGTTGAAGGCAGTTCTGCTGCTGCTGCTGTAGCTGATAGCACTCCTCCACCTGGTGCAATCCCTGTCACAGAGTGCTTGTTCTGCTCCCATCATTCCCGCTCACTGTTGAAGAATGTTGCCCACATGACCAAAGTTCATAGCTTCTTCATTCCTGACATAGAGTATCTGCAGGATCTTCAGGGTCTCTTTAGCTACTTAGGTCAGTGTTCAGGAACCATTGTATACCAATCTATCACGCTTCACTAATCGAACTGTTGACTGGTTACTATTACCTATATACAGCTAGGGTCACTGCTAGAGTCTGTGAAGGAAATGGATAACCAAATAATATGCATAAAGCCTAACTCCAGCCAAATGTTATTACTTTTGAAAAACACAGGGAAGGATTGGAACTGGTCAGGTTTTTATTGCTGTCTAACACCCCACCAGGGAGATTTTCTCATTTCAAGTTGGGTACCTAAGGTGATTAAGAAATCTGATTTGATAGTAAGAAGGGATGGAACCTCCTGTGTCCTTGTTGCAGATATTGTAATAACCTCCTGTGTGACCCATGAGAATGGCCAGGAGAATCTTTCCTTCCATGGAAGCAGTAGTTTATGCCTGACAGAAATTCTAATCCTCCTTCCAAGGGTTCAATACTGAAAAGACAAGCTTTAGTTGTAGTTCAGCTTAAAAAGCTGTGTGAGCTGCATGGACTTTGGTGTGTCATATAACTATTTTCAGTTGTGTTCACTGTGTTGTGTTTCCTGATTTTTTTTTTTTTTTTTTTTTTTTTTTAGGTGAGAAGGTGGGTGTTGGGAAGATATGTCTCTGGTGTAACGAAAGAGGAAAGTCCTTTTACACTACAGAATCAGTTCAAGCTCACATGGTTGACAAGAGTCACTGCAGGCTCCTCACTGATGGTGACGCTGCCCTGGAGTTTGCAGACTTCTATGACTTTAGGTAAGAACAAATAACAAACTGAGACTTCTTTTAATTTTACTGATGCTTTTTCTGTTGCCTGTTCCTTTACATGGGTGAAATATAAATAGGTACAAGGAAATAGTGCGATTTAACACTATGATAGGTTTTTAAATAAAATCTTTCGATTTTTATTTTTTATTTATTTTTTCTGCAGGTCGACTGAAAGAAACCTAGCAGATTTCTTCTTCCATACTAAATGTACGAATCCCCCGCTCTGCTATTGCATTCAGACAGCTGCTGTCAGAATGCTTAACCACTTCCCGCCCAGCCTATTGTCAAATGCCATTCGTCCTTCCGGGTGGACGTCATATGATGTCCTGCCAGAACACCCCATGCACGCACTCGCGTACCTGCCCGCCCCACGGTCCACGCTGCAGTGCGATCAGTCATCGGCTGTGTCCACTGGGCGCAATCAATGACTGATCAGTGGATCGACCATCGGCTGTGTCCACTGGGCACAACCAATGACTGATTAGTGGATCGGCCCACTGCTGGTACCATGTGATCACTGTGACCAATCGCAGTAGATCACATGACAATGGTAAACAATGGATGCTTTGCTTTCATGTCTTTCATTGTATACAAATGTGTTGCTAGCTGTGATTGGTCAAAGTGATCACATGTTACAGACCGGACCAATCACAGCCCATCTCTACCATGTGATTAGCTGCTAATCACAGCTAATAACAATGCACACTGAATGAATCCGTTTCATTTAGTAAAACTGGTTAATTATACCAATAAAATTCACTGGTATAAGCATTCATAATGCGTGTAAAAACAAAAAACACTGTATTGCTCTGGTCAATATGTATTAAAAAAATTGAAAAGAAATGTAATACAAAGAAAAAAAGCTTTTTTTTTTTATTTTTTTTTTACATACTGTCACCAGTCATTGTCCATGATCACTTCTAGACCAGTTAAATCATGACTCTGTACTGCACTGTTGACAGTATTTTAAAAATAAAAAAAATTGATTTTTATTTTTTTAAGTTTTGTTCATTATACAAAAAAATTGTGACAAAAAATTAACTTAAAAAAACTCACCATGCTTCTTGCTAGCTTTTTTTTTTTTTTTTTTTTTTTTTTTGCATTGGGTGATTCTTGCATAAAAACCAATGAGCTTCTAACCCCAGCTTCAATTAAGCTTTGGTAATAAAACCTAGAAGATCACTGGTTTCTATGCAGAAGTGAGCCTGATTTTTCACTTTCCAGCTTTAGTAAATAAACCTCATTGTGTTAAGTGGGGTATGCCTGTATACCCATAGTTTGTGGACTCTATACCTTATCTACAGACTAAAGAATATACACATATTTGGATTATTTTCACCAAAGGAATCTAGCATTAGTATCACCTCTCACCCCCCCCCCCCCCCTTTTACTTACCTGAGCCCTCATTTGAACGCTGTGCACGTCCTTCCTATGGGGGGGGGGGGGGGAAGCCATGAGCGTCGGTGGGGCACCCGAGAAGAGGAGGTTTGGGGCAATTGCATTGGACAGAGCTAGTAAGAAAAAGCTATTTGTTGTTTTATTTAAAAAATAATAATTTACAGTTGCTTTAGAGAGGACCAAAAGTAAAAAAAAAAAAATGCCTGCTGCTGCAAATTGGACCTTTTTAAGTAACTTCGCAAGTCTGCCTAAATAAATTCCTGACAGGTCACAGTTTACAGCAATACGTTTTCATACAAACTACCTCTTATCAATAACCGCCCAGTACCTGCCGCATAGACAAATGATAGCGGGCTGGATCCCCTCTTGCCTGGGCCGACAATATTTGACGTCACCCAGTCTCACCGTGATCATGGTTTCCCTGGGACATGGCGCAACCCTGATCTCTGTAAAGAGCGGATGACATGGATCTTTACCTATGTGATCAGCGGTGCCCAACCACAGTAAAATTGCTTATTTACAACATTTAAAAATGTATTTTAAATTTAATTTGGGTAAAGCGTTGCATGACCTGCAATTATCATATGAAATTTCCCTGTAGGCAAGTGGTTAAAGAACAGTTCTTAAACTGCCGACGAGTCACTTTGACTAGGTTTAGAATTTTTCAGCAGTCTGTTACAGGCAAGAAGAAGAATTTGTTCTGTATTTTTTCAGTATTCAAACTGCAATATTGTAAATATTTAAGCAAGGAGGGAGGCTGCAGTAGGGGGCTGATCTGTGTTGGACTTGTGTGATCGCAGCCATGAACTGTACAGCAGGCACCAGGATTTACATAATTGTGTGTTCTGTTAGCTAGTATCTCATTCCAGGAAGTAAACGCTGAGTTGCAATTTTTTATGTCACACGGCATTTGTGCAGAAGTCTTTCAAATGCATTTTTTTTGGGAAAAAAATACGCTAAATTATTTAAAAAAACAAAAAAAAAACCTAAAACAGTAGTTAGCCCATTTTTTTTATTTTTTTTTTTCGTCCAAGTTTTGACTACCTGTTTTTATTTTATAGGCTGCTTTCACACTGGAGCGGGCAGGCGTTGATGGTAAAATGCTGTTAGTTTTAGCAGCGCTTTACCATCGCTTTAGCGGTGCCATTCGGCTGCTAGTAGGGCGCATATAACCCAGCTAGCGGCCGAGGAAGAGGTTAAATGCGCCCGTGAAGCACCGCTGCCAAATCTCATTGCATGCGCTTCGGCAGTGGTGCCCATTAATATCAATGGGCAGGAGTAGTGGAGGAGCGGTATACACCACTCCAAACGTGCTGCTTGCAGGACTTTTTTTTTTTTTTTTTTTAACATCCTGCCAGCACATCGCCTCAGTGTGAAAGCACTCTTTCACACAGAGACTGCAGGGGAGCCGTTTTTGCAGGCACTTTACAGGCGCTATTTTTAGCGCAAAAGCGGCTAAAAAAACACCCCAGTGGGAAAGGTGTCTGCCTCAACCTTGACAAGGACATGCATCTGTATTTAGCCAAAGGAATAATCCTTCCTTACTCTATCCACAATGGGGGAAAAAAATAAAAAAAAGTTTACTTTTTTACACATTTTCCTTCTTCTGTGAAGGAGCTCCTCCTAATGTTCCGTTGGCCTGGCAGTCATGCTATTAAGTATATAGTTAAAGTAGAACGTTACCTATAACAACTTGATAAATAATTATGATCTTCAGCAAGGAACATACATCCCACATTATTCTCCAACCAAAATTTGTGTGTGCTGTAAATTGTTTCTGGCATTGTTCCTGTTCCTGTTTCTTCTTGCTGGAGGCTGCCATTTTTCTGAAGCCCAGATCCCCTGAACAGCGGAAGTAAACCCATTAGTTCTTAACTGACACATTTGCTTGTGTCCTCAACCAAACTGTCAAACCATCAAATAGCTGGTGTCATAAGTGATTAAAGGTGCAGCACCATGACAGTTGCAGATCAAACAGAAGCAGCTTTCTTGGCTGTAACGGATAAGAGGGTTTAATTCCACTTTGCTGTCAGCAGATTGACCTCTACAAACTCTGTAGTGACTAAAAATAGAGAGAAACTGAGCATGTGCAGGGCAGAGTGAGACCATTTATTACTGGATTTGAAACAATATAGACACTTATTTCTAATGTTTTACATAGCTAGTTTCTACTTTAAAGTGGGGTGCCCAGCTACAAATACTGCAGCTGCTGACTTTTAATAATCGGACACTTACCTGTCCCAGGGTCCAGTGATGCGAAGGAACGAAGCCCGCCCCTCCCCCCCCCTCCCCCTCGTTCCCCGCTCCACTCGCAGCACCGTCATTCTTACTGTGGGCACCCACTGCGCTTGCGCGAGCTGCGCCGCGTGCCGTGATTCGCCGCACAGTCATCTGGGACACGTGACAGGTCCCAGATGAGTGCGGCGCCAAGGGGAAGTGATGTCAGTGCCCAGGCACTGAAGGAGGCAGACCATGAGGGACCCCCTAGCAACAGGCATTTAGAGTTTTTTTTTTTTTTTTTTTTTTTTTTTTGTTTTTTTTTTTTTTTATGAATTTTAAGATTATTTTTTTTATTTATTTATTTTTTTGGTGGCAACACCACTTTAAGTACTTTTGATTTTCCTTTGACTTTTTTGACCTGCTTAATTTTTTCCCGATTTTAGGTGATATTTAAGTCAGGAGGTCAGGGAATAACAAAGAGATAACTAGCATTGGAGGACAAATATGAAAAAAGGAAGGAGGTCAGTAATGACATTTTCCTATTTCTCACCATGACATAGACTTCAGGAAGGGTCAGACAGCTGTTCACAGATTAAAAATACTTATGACTTCTGGTATTGGAACTTTTAGTTTCTGCACCTTGATTCAGAGTCCTCTTGGTAAGGCAGGTGTTTTGCTCTACCTTTTGACTTTTCTCATTGAGCCTCGTTACTGTAAAGGCCCGTACAAACGATCTGACTTTTTGACAACAAACATGCAAATTAGCTGTTTTGGAGCAACATCCAATCGTGTGTACGCTCCATCCGACAAACTTTTTCAGTTTTCATCTGACTTTTGTTGGCTGTGCGAATGGACAAACTTTCTGGCAACAAAAGTCAGATGGAGCAAATTCTGATCATGTGTACAGAAAACCATCGGACTTTTGTACAAAGTACAAACATGCATGCTCAAACAATACAAAAGTTGACCAAAGGTGGTGGTAAAGAGCAAAAACACCACGTGATTTGGTGAAAGTTGGCTGAAAAAGTCCTGCCATGTGTATGCAATACAAGTTCATGGCCGATGCCCTTTGTACAAAAATCCACAGGAAAGTTTGTACAAAGTCTGATCATGTGTATGAGGCTTTAGGCTGGCCATACACTGTGTGAATTTTGCACCATAGCCCCATCAACACAGACAGTGCTGACAAGAATCCCTCCTAAGTATTATCTGATCCTGGTGGGAAAGGGGGGGCAGGGGTAGCCATTACCCCCTGGAGAGGACAGCGCTTATCACTAGTGGCTATAGCAGCTGCTAGCAATAATTTCAGGAAAATCCGGCAGGCTGGTTGTGCCCGAGCTGATCGATTGATCAGCTTCATTCAGTCTGCCCATTAACGATTCAAATCTCGGCCGATTCCTGCCGACCTCACTCAGTTTGAGAGAACTGGTCTGTTGGTATAGAACATTGTTTGTTTTCCTTTTACATTGGCATTGTTACAAGCTGATAAGTCAGTAGCACAGGTAGGTTACTAGAGCAAACTTTAATATTTACATTTTGCTTTAGTTTTTGTCTTTCTATTCTGAGCTGCAGTTCCTGTGCATATAACTATTCTTATCAGTATATTGATTTGTTTAGGATAAAGGACCCTCTTAACCAGAGCTGAGACTGGGAATTACAGGAGGTTTTTTTTTTTTTTTTTTTTTTTTTTTTTTGGATCATCAATGCTTTCCTCATGTAGTGAAGAGTGTTCTTTTCTAATTGGAGCCAAATGCATTAATGCTTGGAGCCATATGATATCTAAAGATTTATCTACCAGGAGGGCAGAGGAGTAGGTGTTTTTACTTCCAAGGAACTTGCTTGGGCATTGCTTCAGAGTTTCTTTTGGTGGCTGCTCAGCATCTGTGCATTCCATTATAGCTGGATAAACTGAAAAAACTCACTCATACTAGGGCCCATTTAGACAAGAAAACTGCTAACTACTAAGCCACTGTACAGGCAGATGTTTGTTTCTGTTTTTAAAATTGATAATTTTCCAGAGTATTAATGGTGACGAGTGCAGTGGTTTTACACTCTTGGGAGAGTCTGTAGATCCAAAAATCAACCCCACTAGGGTAGGTCTTGGACCACAGTATGTAAATGGCTTGCCCTTAAACTCACATTGAGAGAGGCTTACTAAAACTGTTGCACACAGAATCTG